>NW_027266264.1:63539739-64139739 GCF_022045235.1 Haliotis cracherodii
TGTAGCCTTGTGATTAAGACCTGGGTTCGATTGCCGACATGGGTACAACGTGTGAAGCCCATTTCTGGTGTCCCCCGCCGTAATTTTGCTAAAAGTGGCATAAAACCATACTTACTCCCTCACTCACTCATATCTATCAGCCAAGATATACACAATAATTAGTTTTGATCATACATACTGATGAAGAGCTGAAGTCGAAGCATAATGACAAGGTGTTTATCACCAATTAGGAGCCTGCACATGTGGTCTTGTGGTAACAATGGTGAAGACTAATCTTGGATATGCTCTAACATGGTCCATCACCCCGGTAATTGGCTGTTTGTCAGATACAATGGTACCTTGCACCAACAGCCCCGGTCTCCTATCTCCTGGCACAGTGCTATCTGAATAAATGGCTGATAGATCCCGTTACCACTGATCTGTGTCTGAGACAGGTCACATGTTTGGTGAACATGCAAGTAATCTATGTTTCCCTGTAAGGATATACAAAACAGATCAACAGATTTACTCTGAGTCAGTAAGTTGGGTTTAACGCCGCTTTTAACAGTATTCCTGTTATATCACGGCGTGTCAGTTTGATGTGGGAGGAAAGCCCGAAGTGATGCAGGTCTTAGACGTTTACCACTTTGGTGAAACCCACAAGCAAGGGCATGGTGCTGACAAACCTAGAAACATAATCAGGGTGAACCAGGATTCAAACCCACAATCATAGGCAAGCCCAAGGGACGCAACTCCTACGTCGGAATTGCGACGCCTAAGACGACAAGGCCATCTGTGTCCCCAGATTTACTTTGATGATGAATCACAAATTGTTAATGTCAGGGAAAAAATAGAATTGATTATCTGACGAAAAAATTCAATTTGAAGTAAAAGGCAGAATAGCAGTGAAAGAATATGTTATGACACCAGGTATTCATGAAAAGCCATGATGTATCATTTTGCATTATATGTGAAACTGAAGACTGCCAATCTTTCTCAATCTAGACCCCTTTCTGAGGATATTGGCCTAGATATGGTTATGACCCCTGGAGATCCGGAGTAGAATAGGTCTTCAGCAACCCATGCTTGTCGTAAAAGGTGACTATGCTTGTCGTATGGGATCGATCCCAATTGCTCGGATCTATGCTCATGATATGAAACACTAGATTGTCTGGTCCAGACTTGATTATTTACAGACCACCGTCATATAGCTGGAGTGAGTGAGTGAGTGAGTTTGTTTTTACGCCACTTTTAGCAATATTCCAGCAATATCACGGCGGGGGACACCAGAAATGGTCTTCACACATTGTACCCATGTCGGGATTCGAACCTGGGTCTTCGGCGTGATGAGCGAATGCTTTAACCACTAGGCTACCCGACCGCCCCTCATATAGCTGGAATATTGCTGAGTGCACGGTTAAACAACAAACAAACCACACCAACCAAGATATGGTTACAGGAACACCTATCACACAGTGATTGTATCAGAGGCAATCAATATTAGAGGCCGACCTAGACAAAGTGGCCTCTCACAGAGACCCTGAAACAAAACAATCCAACAACTCACACCAGTCCTTAATGCTTGGCAAGTCTATATTTCTTCAGTTTCTGAAGATGAAGAAATTCTCGGGCCATCTTTAAATTACATGCAGATCTTGAAATAAGTTAAACACCCCCTGAAAAAGTTGATCACTGTTTCGCTAAAGTAAATATAACTGATAAATCATTTTGGTAATGACATGAACAGTTATGCATAGCTGATATTTGAGGCCAGTGCACTTGTTTTAAAAACTCATGGCAAAAATAGCTGGGGGTTCTAAATTCCAGGTGTATCTAAACAGACAATTTAAGGGACAGCACGTTGACGGTTCTGTGTTTAACATCATGCATGAAATAATTTCCAAGTGTGACGTCACATGGGGTTTATATCGGCTATTGTTTACAAACAAAACTTCAGAACGGTTAACGTCCTGTCTCCTTAACCACAAAGATATTTTAAAATTTGTTGCATTTCAGAAACTAAATCTCAGTTTGTACATGAACCAGTAGACTAATGCTTCATCTCATAACAACACATAATTTTAATAGAAACAAAAACTCCATTTAAATTGAAAAGGAGCCCAAGTGTGATGGAATGATTCGCCCAAACCTGTGGAATATCTAGACTTGCTTCATTTTTAGGCTAATGCATTACAGAAGGGCTGGCGGAAGGGAAAATAACATGGTTGAGGGACGGTAAGACAGACTAATGCACCAGCCTCCCCTTGGTGGTGATGACAGAGCAGGCACAGCAGCATACACAAGGAACCTGATATATTGGGCACCTGCCCCCTGCCCTCTCACTGCCGCATGTGCAGGGAGGGTGAAGCTGGTCCAGTACTAGACTTACACAAGTCTCTAAGGCAATAATTATTAGTTTAAATCATAATTTCTAGATTAAGTGCTTAAAAAGGACAAGTTGTCCCTAAAGGAGACTGGCGTCTACTGTACTGTTCACATGTTTAGACTTGCCTATTAGGAGGATAGAATCTTCAGTACAGCCTTGGAGCGAGCCTAGTCCAGTATTTCAGACTGGTCAGGTTTAATCCCTGTACATCTGCACATAAAAATTGAGTAGAAATCCTTCACACCATTGTCTTCATTACATCTGCCACAATACAGATTTAGATTTGACTTGCTGGAATTTCAATAGACTATTTACCCATCACACAGGAAACCCAGTCTAAATTAATTTAAACAAAGATACTTAATCTGAGACAGTACAAGGACTTCAATATAAACACCATATTCTTTCTCCTTTGAAACCATGTGGCAACATTCCTCAGTTTTAACGCAGGTCCTTAACGAGGAGGCTTGATCCCAGTACTACATGCAGAGAGAGCACCACCAACCCTCTCCTGAGTGACCACTGCCTTGTCCACGGCTTCTGAGAATCCACACCACTTACCCCTGCCTCCTCCTTACCCCAGCTTGAGACTGCCAGGCACCAGTCTACTCTCACTAACGGCTAAAGGCATCAACTGAAGGCCAGGGCTGAATGCCAACTTTACCCAACACCTAGTTGCCCACAACTACCTATTGTCTTGTATAGTCATGCCCCTCCTTGATATCCAAATGGAATAAAATGCAAAAGGAATTGCAGTGTGCCACCCACTTGTTGATGGTAATTTAACCTTTAAAACTAACTAGGTTTCTGACCCCACCCCATCTACCTTCCTTTCCACTTCCATAGCCACCAAACACATGTTCATCTGAAGATACCTTCCCTGTTTCCATGAAATATGTGATAGCTGGGGGATAACCTCTCCTGTTGTATCCACAACTTCTTTAAATCCACTTGAAAATTGCTTTCAGAAATCCTCCCTACAGCCCCTCCATCTCTAAAAATCCTACAACTTTCAACAATTTCACATAATTCTCTCCAAAATATCCTGTTTTCAATGTCTTGTTAAATTTTCCCTCTACATCAGCAATTATATCACCAATGTAAATACCCTTCCAACAAACACCCCCCAGTAATCACCTTCACTACATATATTCCTCAATTTTGCCCCAATTCTCCAAATCTACCCCCACAAACCATACAACATTCCTCAAAACATTCATACACCACTATTGCCCTGAATAACGTAAAAACACACATATAAATGTTATACATCCACATCCTCCAACCCGCAACACACGCACGCGCTCATGCACGCACGCACGCACGCACGCACACAATCTTCCAACTCACGCACACACTCCCAAAACACACATCCCCAGACACATCATTTCTTTCAGCCACTTCCTTCCTTTCTCCCTCCCTCCCTCGTCCCTCGACTTCCCTCTCTCCATCTACATCCCCGCCCTCTCCTCCCTGGCTTCCCCCAGTACACATGTTGTATATGTGCCCCCAGCAGCACCCCTGTCCACATGTACAGCCAGCCAGGGAGAGCGGCCTCCTCACCCTGGCAGTGATGGTCTGGAGGGCACACACACACACAGCATCCGTCCCACAACACACTTACACTCCCACAAGGTCCACCTCAGACGTACTTCTGGTTTAAACCACACCTGCTTCAGAAATACTTACAGAACATCATATTTACATATTCAACAGTTACACAATAACTGTCTGGGTAGCTGCTTCAAAAATGCAATTACCGTATTCGACCCAATAAGCGCCCAGGGCGCTTAAAATAAAGACAGAAGGGGTGGGCACTTATTGGGACCAATTCAGAGTCAAATTGGCGTAAATTCATCAGTTAGCCTCACAGTATTTTCTTGAGAATAGTGCGCACTTTTTTTCCAAAAAACACAGCTGTGTAGAAGGGGGTCCTTTTAATATTGTTTTAATTAATTTTGACGACATCGTGTGTGAAGCGATCGGATGATCGCACAACTCACCGTTATTAACAGCAACCACGGTCAGATTACCGCTATTGACGACTTGAAACGAACTTTAGTTGACAGAGAATGAATACATATATCATAAATGCCATACTTTGATTTGTTAAAAGTCATATTTGTTTTTGTTGGACGATTCTATGTCAACATGTAATTCTCGCGATCACGCGATCACATGCACGGGAGCCTTGACGGTGACTGGTCAGACTGGTTCCATGTAAAAAATAATACTTGGCAATAGCGATCATCTGCTTCGCTTAGGGTTATTATTATTTTAAATATGTTTAGTAAAAGCTGCATCTAAATTAACAAGATATTGGAATATATTATTTCTGATAAAAAAATAGTTTCAGATACAACTTTTGCCGATCCTTGCATTTAAAATCCTGTAAAGTTATATCATTGGGTGTGTCTTAACCGAATCACCGGTAGATTCCAAGAAAACGTGTGTACAGCTGATTGCTGTGTCCGGCTTAGTTTACGAGAAAATACACAAGGTAATCTTAATCCCTGGATAAAAAACAATGCCTAGCTGAACAAAAAATACAATTTAAACAGTAAATCAACATGGGGGATAATTTAGGATAATCTACCCTACCATGACAGTTTAATATCTCTAACCAAGATCCACATTTATCATGTTTATGTTGCAGCAAGTCTACTCGATGCCAACTTGTTGAAGCAGTACATTAATTTATCTTGCTAATGGAATTAGGCGTTATTAAGAAAACAAGTATGTCAATTTTAAACCATATCAACAATTTCCAATTTGGGGCATCCTGGCTGACTGATGACTCTGAGAATGATATATTACCCAAAAGAAGTTAAAGAACACCATATTCTTTCATATTACGGAAGTTAATCTGGCATAACAGATTAACCACAGCCAAATTGGATGTTCTTTGCCTTTTTTGAGCAGTTTATTAATAATGTAAAACTCTTATGAGGCTAAAGTGTTCCAATGAAGTGTAAATTAATCCTGTCAGCCTAGCGCCAAGACACAAGCATGACTTCCATGTAAGCGGCAACCACCAACATCAACTCTCCAGCAGGACAAATCTTCAAGTCTGACAGAGTGCTCACAGACTTGTGTAAAAGATCTCCACCTCCACCCCCATCATCTCTGTTCCTCCAACACTAAAAACACACACTTCCTGTATCGCAGCATTCTGTTTTACACATTCACAACGGCAGGGGACTGAACCACTGCACCATGAGTCATACTCTCACACACTCAGCTTCCTGCTAATACCATATTTCGGTTCAAAATATCCATGTTCATTATCAACTGAAATTCTTACACATGTAATAGGGTTTCAAATTTGACATACCATTTTCTGCTTCAAATATCCAACTTACAACTGAAATTCTCATCCTTGTTTATATGGTTTTGTATTTTACATAATCATGAGGATTTTTTTAAGGTGTGTAAATGATCAGGTACAGCAGCAAGCACCATTTGTGGTCATAATGCAGACCAACAAATCTGAAATGTATTATTATTATTATCATTATTATTATTATTACACATAAGATTGACATTTAGTCCATGAAATAAAGTTTTCTTACCTAAAAATCTATATCTACTGAATATAAACACACACAAAGAGTAACCCAGAACAATCCTTTATTTCCTAGAGCTGAGCCACTCTAGACTTGAGCTGGACTCTTTTATTTATTTATTCTCTAGGGTCTGGGAGACAATTCGACCAATTTGGAGTACTGAACCAAGTTCTTGGGCATGAAACTTAAACACCAATATGTCACTCAACAGCACTCTACCTTTCTAACATTTCCTCAACTTCTCGCCTGTTGCCATGACTTTGGTTCAATTCAAGAAAATCCCATCATTAACCAAAATCCATTACCATACATGTGATGGCAGCAAGTGAGTCAATGCAAGACTCTATCAATCCATATACAAGGCCAAAGATCTGTCAAACCCACATAAACTTCAATAATATGTTATTCAACTCCAGACTGTAGTCAATTTCAATAGCCAACTCCAGTACAGTCTGACACAGTTGGACCCATTACGTTTGTTATCAGATTCCACTACCATCTCTGCAGCTCTCCTCATTCAATCCTCACACATATACAAGCAACAGCTGGTTTGAAATCAACACGCATGTTTCTTCACAAATTAAACATCTATTTCCGTTAAAGAACCTGTGGCAATATTTTCTGGCTACCAAGCTCATTACACATAAACCAACTTTATCGGGAACTGTATGCTGTAGCAGTTCTCTCAACTTGCTGCACCGACGACTTGTCAGGTAATCGTATCTAGATACCTAGCTCAAACCTCAAACCATACAACCTTGTTAGTGCTTGCCAAAAAATTGAGCTAATAAAAGGTATAGGAATCTTGGTCACAAAGGGATCTATTTAGACCTGGGTTCTGTTCCAAAAAGTGATCGTAGCCCTAAGGTGATCGTAACTCCCATACTTTAACATAGACTTACGACTGTTGTAGCACTACGATTGCTATGTGCAACAGGGCACTGCTCAGAGGCCGATATTGGAACCCCACATTTGAAGCCAAAAATTACAATAACTATTGTTATGTCTTTGCAGCAATGACCTGTATTTCACTGATACCAGGATTAACAAGCATGAAATACTCATATGTCCAGTTGTGTGTATTATATGGTTTTCAAGATATCTCTCATGGATTTTGAGTTCTGCACTGGAGAAATGAAACATGACGGACAGATGGAAGGATGGATGGACAGCACCCATTCTGGTGGGGGGGAGAGGAGACTTTAATGGAAACTTAGTGACTTAGTTTGGAACCCTAGAAAACTCCCCGTCACTCTTCTAGCCACTGGTGATGAGTGTGTTTGTTGCATGAGGAAGGTAGTTAGTACTTCCTTGTTTCTCAGGTGGCCAGTCGCAACTCTGACAGAACCAAATTAAGACTCTGATTGGCAACATAGTTACAAAGGAAAGGTAACATGCACTACATTTCATAATTTATGGCTTAACTTTTTTCTATTTACATTTTTCCAGTTTTCCTGACCTATCACACACTGACCCACAGGACAAATAGGATAAAATTAAAATTTAATTTATTACTCTGCTTATGGCCTTTTGTGGAAATATGTAAACCCAAAGTTAACAAAATGACAAAGCTTAAAAAATTAACTAACTTATAAGTTTTCATTATGTGTTCTTCTGAAAAATCATACTTTTCATAATTCTAAATAGAAAGGTTTTAGTTCACAATGCAATGATTTAAAGAAATTCAGTCAACTTGTTTCAAATGAATCAAATCAATAGTTGTTGACAATATATTCATAAATATTGCATTAGTATCTTCCTCTTTTACTGTAGTTATCAAACATACAAATAGTTCATTGCTTCATAAACAAGTTTGTACCATAACATAGCTTACTCACTTTTGTCACTTTGCAAACCAATATAAGCATGCGGTTCTTTCATTCCAAATACAAGAAGCAGCCGTTCCCACAGAACATTTTGCAAAAGGCATCAAATGTTCTCTTACAGAAAAACTTTCAAACACTGAATATGAATGAAAAAATTAAAATGTAGGTAACAGGCTGTCTGCATTCTTTCATCACTGACATGTATATCAACATCCTCCTAAATAGGGCTGTAAGACAAGAAATGGGTGCAAACATCTACTTGAAGAACAATATGCCATTTTTAAATTTGAAAACCAACTGGCAACCAGAGCATGTGTTTGTGCATAACATAGCAACAGTGAATTGTAAGTATGTGTGTTTTCAACAACAGCAGAACAGTGAAAACTGGCCAGAAGTTGTTTAAGTTTTGGTCACTGACCTGGTTTAGTCGCAGACTGAGGACCCGAGCATCCCTGTACCTCTGTAAGCCATCATTCAGGCACCGAAGCTGGTTCAATGTGCCCTCTGCAAATCCAAAGCATATACTTGTAAACTACAGACTAACTTATGTCTGTTGGAGTGCCACAACAATTGATACCAGTGACAGAGTGCAAGATTGGCCTGTTTCTTGTAGAGTTGGGTCAACGCCTTGGCTTTTTGTCTCTCTCCCTCTTTCCCCGTTCTTCGAAAATGTTCAAGTATGAATGAAAGTGAGTTGGCACACAAGGCTCTGATCACACCAATCTTTAGCAGTGCTAAAAATAACTCCCAATCCCAAGACTTATCAGAAGCCACGGTCACAGACATGATTGACTCTCCTGGCTTCCACCAGGGGGCACTTTCACTACCAGTGATGGTCCGTGCCAACTGCTGGGGTACAGTAGGGGTTGGCCCTGGTAAACAATGGTGTGGGGCTCTGAAGGGGTGTGACAAATTAATGTCAAGGCTAGTAGATCGAACTATATACCAGCATGTGGCCTCCTCTACCATATACACAGAATGAGGATTCCAAAGACATAGATAAATAAATAATGGTAAGAATCAGTGGACATTTTACCAAGTTGGAAGTGTATCTTTACTGAACAAAAAAAGTTTGGGATCATAAAATATGTTTATATACCGTACACATTTAAAGAAACTTCTTCACAACAACAAAAATCCCCCAAAATATTCATGAACCCTAACTTTTTTTGTCCAGTATATAACATAGGATACGTTGTGACACCGCATGCATCACAGAACAGGATGATCTGTAGCCTGGCTGATCCACTGGGGTTGACAAAAGGTTAAAAGATGACACAGGTATCTGTCCGGATTGAGAAAAAAACAAAGGTGGGACCCTGCACCAAATCTTAATCTACATTTTTGGCAAAAATTGCTATGTTACGAATGAGCATATTTGTAACAGCAGCTGTGATTGGTTCGTTAATGTGACAGTATATCCTATTATTAGACAAAGGTAAGCGCTGTAATTTTTAAACATTGGACTTCAGCAAGAACAATCTTTAGACAAGAACTGGTAGGAATATAAGGTCCATGTGTCCCACAAAGAGGTTCCCTTTGACCTCTACAAGGTGGGAGGAATACCAAGAGCAAGCATGTTATCACAACAAGAAAACATCTGTTCAACAAGTACTGTTTGTTTATTTGCTTGTTTGTCTGTTGTTTAATGCAATATTGCAGCAGCCTGTAAATAATTCTGGCTCAGACAATCCAGTGAATGATATCTTGAGCAACGATCCATGCCTTTTGGGTACAACACATTCCATCTGACAAGTCTGCCTACAAATGTTGAAAATTTCTTTTCCTCTATATAATGATACAATAGATTGTCAAGAACATAGTGTGCACCCTTGGTGATTCCAAAGCAGGTCTTGTCCCGAGTGTTATCCCATGCTTGTTGAAACAGATGTTTTGTTTGTTTGTTGTTTAACGCCGCACTCAGCAATATTCCAGCTACATGATGGTGGTCTGTAAATAATCAAGTCTGGACAAGACAATCCAGTAGTTGACATCATGAGCATTGGGAGACGATGATATGCATCAAGCAAGTCAGCAAGCCTGTCCACCCATTCTCATTAGTCGCCTTTTAGGGCAAGCATGGGTTGCTGAATACCTATTCTACCCCGGATCTTCACAGGTCTTGCAAACAGATGACTAATGAAATATGAGTGTCATGGCTGAATGTGAGCATAATTGCTCATATCGTCGACCACTGGTTTGCCTTTACTCAATTATTTACAGGCTGTTGTGATATATTCACATTCAACCTCATTCTGAAAAAAAGTTGCCGATGTCTCCTTGTATTGCTTGTTGCTTAGTAAGTTTAATATTTACCCATAATGCACTGAGGATCCTGTGTGAAGTCTTCCTGTATGTCCGACTCAGATCCATCACGAATAAATGAGGATGGCCTTGACCTGACCCCCTCATCTGTGCTTCCATAGTCGTCACAGTCATCAACCTCAGCACCAACATCATACATGGGGACACCGACGATACTCTCAATCATGTCATGATGTGCCTGTCGCTCCTGGAAGATGCGATCGATGGTCTGCTCCATGCGAGTATCACATGCTACCATAGGACCATCTGCCAACAGAAACATACAAGTGACACAGTGTTCACAGCAGCTAGACTATCTAACTACACCAATCAAATAATTTAATACATATCATATTTTTATGGTACATATTTTATTAGTTCATATTTTATACAAAAAAACATAAACACTTAAAACTAATATAAGATGTTCATCTATTATTTCGAACAAAGTGACCATAGCAGGCAAATTAGGAAATGTTCAAAATTAGGATTTTAGTTAAAGTTTTTATTTTCTCAAAGTCAGAAGTATTTTAATATTGAATTTAATGCAATAATGTCAAAATGAAGTATTAAAGCCACTTCTTCGATATTCTCATTGAAACGGGGGCGCAGGTGGCCCAGTCGTCTAAGGCGCCGCGATTCGCTGTGCAGAGTTGTGTCCCTTGGGCAAGCAGAAACCTATGATTGTGGGTTCGAATCCCGGTTCGCCCCGATTATGTTTCTAGGTTTGTCAGCACCATACCCGTGCTCATGGCTTTCATCGAAGTGGTAAAACGTCTGAGACCTGCATCATTTCAGGCTTTCCTCCCACATTAAGTTGACACGCCAAATGGAATACTGTTAAAAGCGGCGTTATACCCAACTCACTCACTCTCATTGAAACACAAGTCAGCTCTTCAAGCTATCAAATTAGGTATCCCTGTGTTATGGGTTTTCGGACACTTTAAAACATTTGTAGTTTTCTTGCTAATCTTAAGAACAACTGCAAAACATCTCCCTCACTTATAAAGGACAACATTATCTTAAAATCAGGCCATCATCTGAGTATGTAAAATATCAGTGTGATGCAACAACCCTTGTTATAGCGTGAGAAATGGCAATAAACATGGCTGTCAATGATCCGACAATATGAATATAATTAGATAAATGGGGAAATGTATAATTCCTTTTGGGAAGATATCAGACATTGGCTGCAGATATTGGCTGATTATCAGCCTCTGAGCAGGTCAAGATTAATCCTGAATAATCCTTAATCTTCAGTTGTACTCTTGTTAGCTTCCATGCCATATTAAATATACACACATTCTAACTACTATATAAATGTTTCATCATTCATTTGAAAGTCTTGATAGTTTAAAAGACATTTTTAATTGAAATAAGATATCACACACACTGATTGATATCAGTTCAGTTCAAAAGCGTCTCTCAATACTGAAAACATGTACTGATCATGATTTAATTCTTACTGGTTCCAAAAAAGCAATGAAGACTAAGAGTTCCTGTAGTAATGTGGAAATGGGGAAAAAACAGTTTTAAAGAGTGTGTACTTCAAACACAACATATGAACAGTTAGGAATAATAAGCTTCAAATATTGAATTTGAAATATATTAGCTTCAATGTCATAATAATTCTTCATGCATCCTACCTACTGTGTAAATAGATCAATCCATGCATTCTAACCTGAGATTGAGTCTCGCTTCACAGGCCAGTCGGATTCAAAGTGACGCTGGTCAGAGTTGTCTCCCCTCTTCATGCCCGCCCCACTCTCCTGTAGCATATCAATATCTTGCTCTGAAAGAAAACACACAAAAGTATCTTTTTTTTGTTTTTAACATTTTATTTCACATTTCCCTGTTACATGAGGAGAATGGCCATCCAGGGCAATGGTCACCCTGACATTCTGAAGACAATGTATGTCTACATTTGGGGAAAATTAAATACAAGTATTGGAAATGGTGCCAAGGTGATTTTTAAGAAATATAACAAAGCATACACACAGTCAAGCATTCAAAACACAAAAGTATCTTAATAAGTTTACAAAGTCAATAATTATCATACTAACATTACAATATTTCACCACATTCTCATCACAGACACTCAAATGCTTCCCTTTTTTGCAATATTAATGAGGCTCCGATCTCTGGCAACAGACCTATGGCATAACTGCTTTCTCGAACACATCTTACCATTGTTTAATATTCTTGTATTCACATGTACATAACAATTTCCGTTTCATGGAGATTTCACCACGGAATATCAACAAATACCATCGTAGCTTCAGTGCTGCAATTTATAATGATAATATTAAATAGTTATTTTACAAATGTTATATTGTATAAAACGTTTCATTAGTAAATGGTATACATACCAACAGAGGTTTGTGATGAGTTTTGGAATGTAGTTAGGGAAGTATTCCCGCTGCTGTGATGTTGGATGATGCCATGTTCCTGTTCAATACGTTGTGTGTCAACTGTCACCATGCCATGTGTGTTGTACCTGCAACACAATAACACAGCATAATCTCCATGTCTCCATCACAACAAAAACCTTTTGTGTCATACAAGGGCTTGTCAACAAGTTCTCAGCCTAACAAACAAAACCAACTGATGTGAAAGTGTTTTTAATTTTATTTTTCAACATAACCTCCCCGCTTTTCAATACACTTCTCATATCGATAGTGACGCTTTTTAATTCAGGAAGACATTCTCTGAAGGCACTCTATATCTCCCTGCTTCCATCTCAGGACCAACCATATGTGTCATAATCACACTGCTTCCATCTCAGGACCAACCATATATGTCATAATCTCACTGCTTTCACTGCAGGACCAACCATATGTGTCATAATCTCACTGGTTCAGAGACATCCATATGTGTCATAAATCTCATCTCATGGCCAACCTTTTGTATTGAAATCGCACTGCGTTAAGCCCAGCCCACATGACCTAAGAAACTTCTTCCCAAGCCCAAATGCCCCAATTCTCTCAGCCTACATGGCCCACAGCAGTTATCTCCCAGCCCTACTGACCCAAGGAAGTCATGTCCCAGTCTATATGGCCCAAGGCCAATTATCTTTCAGCCCAAAGGGTCCAAGACAGTTATTCCCCAGCCAACATGACCCACGGCAGTCATGCGCCAGTCCATATGGCCCAAGGCAGTTATTCCAATATCCATATGGCCCAAGGCAGTTATTCCCAAGTCCATATGACACAAGGCAGTTATTCCCCAGCCAATATGGCCCAAGACAGTTATTCCCCAGCCCATATGGCCCAAGAGAGTTATTCCTCAGTCCACATGGCCCAAGACAGTTATTCCCCAGTCCACATGGACCAAGACAGTTATTCCCCAGCCAACATGACCCAAAGCAATTATTCCAATATCCATATGGCCAAGGCAGTTATTTCCCAGCCCTTATGGCCCAAGGCAGTTATTCCCCAGCCAATATGGCCCAAGACAGTTATTCCCCAGCCCCTATGGCCCAAGACAGTTATTCCCCAGTCCACATGGACCAAGACAGTTATTCCCCAGTCCACATGGACCAAGACAGTTATTCCCCAGCCCATATGGCCCAAGACAGTTATTCCCCAGCCCATATGGCCCAAGACAGTTATTCCCCAGCCCATATGGCCTAACCAACTCACCTCCCAACCAAAGGCCAACAATGTCTTATCTGATTCTAGCAGACCTCAAGTTGTCATCGCTGATAATGAAACTGAGTCCCTGCAGGGTTTAAAGAACATATTCCCTCCAGGGGCTCTCATACACCTCCGGTAACATGTTGTCAACTACCATAGCTAATCATCTAAAGGAAGAGAGATTTACCTATACAACCATGTGAACAATCAATGCCATTTCTAAACGTTTGTCCTGCAATACCAACCCTTCAATCTTGTTCCATCACAGCACTCATAATGCAATACACACGCCAGATTAGGGATCTAATCAAATCAAGCAGCCACCAATTTCTATGTTTTCATAATGTCCATTTTGCCTCATTGGACACAATCAAACCATTGCATTACAAATTCTCTGAAATCATTAACTTCACATGTGGCTTGTAAAAGAGGGAGTTCTTTTATGATGAAAGCAAAAAGCTATTATTGTTGTAATGGTCGAACAAAAGTCATTATTGATTGAAGCAGTGTAACAGGACCCTCATTAAAATCTGCCTCTACAGACAACCCCATTGATCTTCTGATTATACCTGTCCATGAATAGAATGTAATTACAAAAGAAATAACAACAAAAGAAATTTATAACAGAATGAGAAAATGCAGAAAAATCAGATTCAGTCCCTTGCATATCGTAAGCTTCAGAAAAATGGCTGCATGCCCACCGAGTTCACAACTGCAAACAACAACCATCTATTTCAGTGGCAGAAAGATTAACTATGCTTTTTACCTGCTCAAGTTTCAAATCAGTCATTAAATAATGATTGAGTGAGTGGGATGGGTTGAACACCAATTTTAACAGTCTTCCAGTTATATCATAGCGTTTCTATGGGCGGCCATTCGGTCAAAAAATACAAAGTTGAAAAAAAGGACAAAAGTACACAATGAAGGTCAAATATTACGAATAAAGAACTAAATGCTACTAATAAATGTCAAAATACAAAACAAACAGATGCCGGTTAGACAAATACAAAGTTGAAACAAAGGTCGAAAGTATTAATATGAATAGTCAAATGTTACGAAAAGACGTCATAAGAAAAGAAAGAACTATGTGTTCACCGTGCATGAATAGTTAATTGGATCATTGTAGATTAATTCTAGTTTAGTGTTAAATGAATGTTTATTGAAGGTTGTATACAATACATGTCCTAATTAGGCAGATGTCGGATTACACAGTATACTGTATTTATGAAAAGGCCCTTGGCCGGTGATGATGCTTTACATTATACATTATACGAGTACATTATATATATGTGTGTGACGTCAGACGGTGAGTGCACGAGGAGTGACGTAATACATTGTGCACCTCGGCATGCATGCAGTTATCATATACACGGCTGAACAAGCCGATTAAACTCGGAGTTCTATATTGTCAATGTCCTTTCGTGCTCACTGACGTTCTTTCGTACACATTGTTCTTTCTTTTCTTATGACGTCTTTTCGTAAACATTTGACTATTAATAATATTGTGCACTTTTGACCTTTATATCAACTTTGTATTTTTTTCAACTGGCGTCTCATTGTTTTGAATTTTGACCTTTATTAGTAACATTTAGTTCTATATTCGTAATATTTGACGTTTATTGAGTATTTTTGTCCTTTTCTTAACTTTGTATTTTTTAACCGAATGGCCGCCCATATGTTTCAGCTTAAGGTGTAAGGAAAGTGGCGTGATACAGGTCTCAAATATTTACCACTTTGGTGAAACTAGCACAGGTGCTGTCGAACCTAGAAACTAAACTGTGGGCGACCTGGGATTCAAACTCACAATCGTAGGTTTCTGGTGTGCTCAAGAGACACAACTCTGCACAGCAAATTGTGGCACCTTAGACGACATAGGATTAAACTGTCATAGGACAGCTGTGATTTTCCACTTTTCTATCCATGTCTGACAATGGAGTAAAGGTGCCTTCACTGCATCAATCAGGACCACAATGGCACTCGCCATTAGACTCATCAGTCTTGGCTAGGTGTACAATCGATTCCAAATCAGGACCATTTTCTTGCTTTTCTTCTTATAGAAGTCGGCTAGCTGGATCCAGATGTAGCTTTCATTCAGAACACGGTTGATAAAAAATGACAGAATGCAGCATTCTGGTAGATTTCAGCATTCTGGTAGATTTTAACCTAAATTCCATTCAGACTCTTAAAGCTAGAATTGGATGCCACATTTAAATCCCATGTGGCATCTCCCATGCCTCCTATGTTCAACAGTAATCTGTGAGTAATTAATATCAGGAGATGTTTCTTCATGTGACCGACTTGGTGCCTCAACTGATGAGGCGAATCCGAGCATCCCCAAGCTGCTTACAGGTGTGCCAAGCTGCTGCTCTTCAGTGCTGAAGGTGAGAATCAATGATCATCCACTGACTGGCACAATGAATCAAGTCCTCTTGAATCTTAGATCAGAATCCACTGGGAATGAAGTCGCTTCGATCGAAACACGCAGACGTAAATAACTCCTAACGCTCAATTAATCAGTTCGAAAACATGCTTGTGGTGTGCGAATGGTCATTTTTCAGACTTGATGCCATATTCAAAACATCAACAATATTTGCAGCAATTGAAACTAAAAAGAGAAAAGCGAATCAGCAAGCAAGAATATTGAGGTTTAAACCATTTTGATATATTTTCACAGTCAGAGACACAAAGTTTGACATCACCATTGAGTGAGTGAGTGAGTGAGTATGGTGTTATGCAGCTTTTAGCAATATTCCAGCAATATCATGGCGGGAACTTCCAAAATGGGCTTCACACATAGTACCCATGTGGGGAATTGAACCCAGGCCCTTCAGCGTGTCAAGCGAACGCTTCAACCACTCATCTACCCCACCACCCCGACATCACCATAGAACCAAGGTGAAATCAAACCCAGACCTTAAGCATCAGGATGCACCCAAACTACTGGGCTACCTAACCTAACACTTGCAATATACCAGGGCCTGTGGAACAATAACACCAAACATGCTCAAATATTATGTCTCAGTCTCGACAGATTTACAAAAGTAATATGAAAGAATCAGGTCTTCTTTAACTTCTTTTGAATAGTATATTATGCACGAGCAAACGACTGTATAGATTACATGCACAATGAACACTAAATATAATATATTCTTATATTTCACATTTGCCTATCAAACACATTGCATTACTTGGCTATAAACTGGGAACAAACAATCAGCTGATTAATGATCACTCTTGTATTGATATCGGTGTATCTATCTCAATACAATGAATTCCTAGTGACCTCATTATTAACGCTTCTTCTCTTAAGTGAGTGAGTGAGTTTGGTTTTATGCCACTTTTAGCAATATTCCAGCAATATCCCGGCAGGGGACACCAGAAATGGGCTTCACACATTGTACCCATGTTGGGAATTGAACCCGGGTCTTCGGCATGACGAGCGAACGCTTAAACCACTAGGCTACCCAACCGCCCCCTTCTTCTATTAAGGAGGTGCTTACCTTTACAAGGATATACACAGTAGCCGTGATAATCAATTCATTTCAGTGTTGAGATTAACGACACATCTCCCCTGGGGAAATCTTCCTGCACTGCATTTCAAATGATTACAAGAATTAACATCCTACGTCAGGTAAATCCTCCCATGTGCCACAGGTAACCCTCAGAGGTAAAACAGGTAAAACAGTTCAGGTTAACGAGATTCTGTCCATGAAACATATGAGCCCTATCATCAACATTCTCCATCAACAGAGTCAGATCTTTCTGTCATCATAAATTAGGCCATGGTTGGCCGGTGGGGATTCCCAGGCAGAATAAGTCCACAGTACACCTGCTCGTCATAAAAACCAAGAGTTAAGGATCAGGTGCTTCCAGTGTGTGTCCTGTCTCATTCTCAAGCTCTGACAGTTTGCTCATTGCTCATGATATCAACCAATGGTTTACCTGGCTCAGATTTGATTTTTAACAGGTTGCCATCATGCAGGTGAAATATTGCTGACTGCGGCATAAAACAACATTCATTCCCACATTCTGCTTGGAGATTAAGATTTAAGCAAACATGTTGCAGATCATCTTTTCTTAAACACTAACAACTCTTATCAAACACAAACCACACAGAAGTTACAACAATATCCTACCACTGGGCATAACACATTGTAAGTGTACAACAGTTTGATCAGTGCGATCAAACCCAGATATCCTCACAAACACCAAGCACCAATACTGAACCAGCCCATCCATGACACTCTCAACACTATTATCCAGGTCAACCTGTAAACTACCCATTGATCATGTAACTGTAAAAAATTGAAAGAGAACTATGGTAATTTGTTTTAAAATTTATTTTATGATATTTTAGTTTTGAATCCATTTCAAAGTGAAAGCACTTGCTTTTTGTGCCACATAGCAGCTGTGCCACTGATGAGTGTAAATCCTCAACCCTCATCAAACATGACAGCAAGCAGACAATGATTGCATTCTGCACACTAATTTGACTATAACCTTTTAACATGCACCTCCATTGGGTCATAGTTTATATAAGCAAACCCATTTGATAAACTCATATTTAATGTAATAAAATATGCCATATTCAACATCATATTTTACCTGCGGCAATGAACACTTTCTTTATGAAACCATTTGCATCAGTAAACAAGTACTGTTATAAATATTGATAGTGCACTGACCTCATTACATCACAACCTCGCTGCCTCACATCCCTACTGCCTGCACCCACTGTTGTATGGTATTTAACCGTATCTTCAACCCTGTTTAATTACCTTGTTGCCACTATTTGACCAGGGCATCTATTGTTTGAGAAATTGTATCCGCAATCAAGTACAAATGTAGTTCGTCCAATCCACTTTGTTGTAGAAAAGGGTGGGTCCCTCAATGGAATATATCGATATACTACAAGCTGGGAGATATCAATCAATATCTCACGGAGGTCATATGATCGGAGACACATGGTGTGGTAACAGGCTGGTCTCACCTCATCATCAACGTTTCTCACTGCACAATGTTACCAGCACCCTCAACAGCTGCCCACATGCACTGTCGTTTAACACTTCCATGCTAGACATGGTAGTGAGTTTATTACTTGACACTTAAATGAAAAATCACTTGGTTGTGGGACAAAAAGATCAACATCTCTTTAATGTTGGTGTTGTAAAACTAGGGCTGGGATGGGTAACTCGGGTACTCGGGTCGGGTGGGTCCTGAGTAGGACCCGGGTACCCACAGGACTACCCAGACTTGTGGTTTAATGACAAAAATTATCTAAAACTCTATGGTTATAAGTCGCTTAAAGGTTCCCATTTCTTTCTGACTTGTATATATTTGAATAAAGATAAAACTGCATGCAGTAAACTTCAGTGTATGCATGACCAGATTGTATCTAAATACATTTTGCCAGGGCTACGGTCAAACTTTTCCGAATCGGACAGTTTGTACCTATCTCTAGATATCTACAGTGGGTGCCCGGGTAGGGTCGGGTAATAGGGGGGTGGGTACCTGGGTAGTAAATTTGGACTCGTCCCAGCCCTAGTATCAACTACATTATAATAAAACACTTACTTTCTGAATATATATAAATTGATAGAAACAAACAACTACATTTAAAGTGAAAAGGAGCCCCTGTGAACCTGTGGAAAATCTAGAATTGCTACATATAAGGAAGAGAATTTATGGATGTCAACTTCTTTATTATGAGGAACACAACGTTTCGGAGTATATGTTTACTCCTTCATCATTCACCTGATGAAGGAGTAAGCATATACTCCGAAACGTTGTGTTCCTCATAATAAAGAAGTTGACATCCATAAATTCTCTTCCTTATGTGTATCACTTCCATGTGTCTTTCAAAGACTTGCGCCATATACTATTATTTCAGTAAGGGCTTGGCAGAAGGGAAAATAATATAGTTCAGGGATTGTGAGACTGACTAACACACAAAGGCAGTTTTATGTGATAGCACTTGCTTTTTGTGCCACATCATACCTACGGCACTACTGAGTGGAAATCTTTAACTCCTTAAATCTCATCAAACATGACAGCAAGCAGACAATGATTGCATTCTGCACACTAGTTTGACAATTACCTTTTAGCATGCACCTACATGGGGTTATAGCCAGGGGTCCGGAAACCGTCATATGCGCCGGACATGTCCGATTGGGAATCTCAAATGTCCGTTTTAAAATATTGCTTACCGGACATTTTAAAAAGTATTGTCCGGACATTCTTAAATTTTGACCGGACATGATCAACAGTTAGGACTGAGCAGTTTCTGTCTGCAGTTGCAACACAATGAAGATTAACTACACAGACAAGCTTTGTTTGTTTTGATTGCTGTAAATACATCGTACCTACATGATAGTCCAATCGGTCAATCACTGTAATAGGCAATAAACTGAGTTGACACTGATTAATCGAGGATTAATTACTGAGAACATCTTGTTAATTTGAGTGAAAGGTGTTTACAACTGTACATTAATACCTTGCATCATCGATGTACCTCATTATCCTTACAATGCTACGATACGAAACCTCAGACAAGAAGCGAAAGCGTGACGACAGCCAGTCGACCGATGCAGATCAGTCGAGCGAACTGCCAAACCCTCAAAGTCTGGACGATCATTTTGTAAGTCGTGGCTAACGACTTTCACTTGGTTGACATACAATGAGGATTTGCAGATTTTATTGTTTTCAGTAGCTAGTCGTATATTGAATCTTGATTGACCGCCATTTTGCTTTCTCGGACGATCGATATCCAATTTTTTTATGGTCAATAATTAAGTACAGATGAAAAAAGTATTCAAATAACTATTGCTATCAACGATATTTTAGTATTTGTGATTAAATTATCTGTCTTGTTTTTAAAAAAATCTTTAGTTTAAAAAAAACTTTTCCCGTGAGGTCACGTGATAACCAAATATGGGATAATAGTCTCGATCCAAATGTTACAACGCGTACACTTGAGCAGACTCATGAATATAACTCATGAATATTAATTAGACCGTTCACTACGTTAACAGATCGTTATTATAACAAAAACAAATGTATGTTTTCCATGTAAATCTAAAATGATATTATTTGTTATTAATTGTCCGGTGAATTAAACAATTGGTTAAATTGAAACAATTCATAATTCATCATATTATGAATACGTAAACTTGTAATGTGTGTGAAAAGTCGTACTGAAATACGCTGTTTGAAGGGGGCGTGGCCTAAATGCAAATGTCCGATTGGGATTTTAAATTTTCCGGACCCCTGGTTATAGCTAATAGAAGCAAACCCATTTAATAAAATCATATTTAATATCATATTTAACATCATATTTAATATCATATTTAACATCATATTTTACCTGCAGTAATGAACACTTTCCTATGAAAGCCACAACCAAAGGTTCACTAACATGGATAATGCCATTTGTCTACACAGTCGTAAAGATAATGCATTGCAAATGCTGACAGGAACCAGTCATCTGATGGGGCTGAGAGATTTTTGATACCTACTACATACACATGGTATAAGTAGTCACCTTGGTGTACAATGAGACAATAACAGTATCCCTATCAATAGTTGAGTGGTATGATTGACATGCCAAACATGCAAAATTTATGAGTTGAAGAACTCTATTGCTAAAGACACAAAAACATTCCCCATGATTCTTTTCGTACCAGGACCCTGTTCCACAAAGCGAACATAGCGCTCAGGCGACCGTAACTCCTATACTTTAACATAGACTTACGACAGTCGTAGCACTACGAACGCTTTGTGGAACGGGGCCCAGGAACACAATAAAAACAGATCTACTGCTCAAAAGAACTTGAAGAACACCCGATTCTTTCATGTTACTATAGTTAATCTGTCCTCGCATGACAGACTAACAACAGTAATATCTTTAACTTCTATTGAGTAGTATATGTATACAATGAAACAATCGTAACCTCACCTCAACTCCTTGACCACAACCAATAATAACCTCAACTCCTTGACCACAAACAACAATAACCTCAACTCCTCGACCACAACCAACAATAACCTCAACTCCTCGACCACAACCAACAATAACCTCACCTCACCTCACCACAACCAACAATAACCTCCACTCCTCGACCACAACCAATAATAACCTCAACTCCTCGACCACAACCAACAATAACCTCACCTCACCTCACCACAACCAACAATAACCTCAACTCCTTGACCACAACCAACAATAACCTCAACTCCTCAACCACAACCAACAATAACCTCAACTCCTCGACCACAACCAACAATAACCTCAACTCCTCGACCACAACCAACAATAACCTCACCTTACCTCACCACAACCAACAATAACCTCAACTCCTCGACCACAACCAACAATAACCTCAACTCCTCGACCACAACCAACAATAATTTTTTAATTTGACGTTTACACGATATACGGCTTTTCCATTGGATGAGAGGTCGATCACATGACCGCGAAGTTGACGTTCATAAGTGTATGAACGACACCATTTGACATTCATACGCTTTTCACGAGACCGTGTTCTTGAAATGACGTAAACACTGACGGACTACTTCCACATTCCTGGGGAAACCCCTGGGAATTCCCTAGCACGAAAACATACATAAGCATTATTTCTGATCATTTAGAACCTCTTAATCTTGGTCTCAGCATTTCAGTATACATTGAGAAACGTAAGAGAGCTTGACTGCATGACTGTTCACGAATTTCCTCGCTACGGCCCATCCTAATGAACAAACGAAAAAATGCATATCCAAACTATCGTCAGTATCGACTCGATCTGTGTCTAGGCTGTCACTGACCGTCTCCAGCAATCTACGAATTTACCTTGGTGTCTGTTTGACGCATCTTTAATCACCTTTCAATAATCGGTCAGTTGATCAATGATGACTAACACATGTAACTGCCACAGGTTCATTAACAACTTCGGAAATCCCCCCGTCACGTTTATCGTGTCGGCCATTTTGACGTCTTGTACCTGATGTAAATGTATTACGACGCGCTGTCATTGTGACTGACTTACTGAGGTAGTTCATTACAGACCTTTTTCATCTAATGGGGATATTATATGAACACATGTGTTGCGTAAGATGTTTCTGAAGAGCAAGTTCTGCATCCATACGCTCATGCCACCTCTCTTTTGGGGGAACTATTTTATTCCGCGATATAGCTGGTTGTTGTTTAGCTGTCAGTGTAAACATGAAGTCACACATACTAAATAAAATTGTGTTTAGATCTTGGCCTACGTCCTTTGAGGAAAGAAATTGTGATAAAAAATTATAAGAATTGACTTTCACTTTGTGTGAGTTCATTGGAGTATGAACCTGCATAGAGTGAGGGCCAAACATTGTATGAACGTTGTCACAAGCTCCAACGTTCATACAGTTTGGCCCTCACTCTATGCAGGTTCATACTCCAATGAACTCACACAAAGTGAAGGTCAATTCTTAAATAACCTCAACTCCTCGACCACAACCAACAATAACCTCAACTCATCGACCACAACCAACAATAACCTCAAATCCTCGGCCACAACCAACAATAACCTCAACTCCTTGATCACAACAGTTGACAACACCAGTGAGCTGGAGCTGTAAGAGTGGCAGGTTAGCGGAGGTGCAAACTAACAAGCTGTTTAATCTAGTGCAAGCACGACAGTCCGGGTTGTGTCGTCCAAACACTGCGTCCTGCACCCTGTCTGCATGTGTTGACGCACAATGGTGGCAGTTACACATTTCACACATTGCTTTTTTACCCAGGAGTCTTTTGTGAATCAAGGGACAAAAGCAGGTCTTATTTTGGTTGCCTAAAGCATATTTCTGTAGCAGCAATTTCACGATGTTGAAAGCTAGTGTTTTAACAAATTCAACTATCTATTGACATCTTTTTTCTGTGGCAACACTTTCATGATTTTGAAAGCTGGTGTTTTAACAAATTTAGCTATCTATTGACATCTTTTTTTCTTAGGCACCACTTTTATGATTTTGAAAGCTGGTGTTTTAACAAATTCAGCTATCTTTTGACATTTTTTTCTGTGGCAACTCTTTCATTATGTTAAAAGCTGGTGTTTTAACAAATTCAGCTATCTATTGACATCTTTCTGAAGCAACACTTTCATGAATTTGAAAGCTGGTGTTTTAACAAATTCACATTATCTGTTGACAAATATTTTCTTTTTGGAAATATAATCTTCAAAATATGACACAGGCAGTGTGACAAATGACAATAATTGATGCTTATACATTGACTTAAAACATGGTGTTCATTGAAGCAGAAAGTCCTTATAGGGAATACCTTATCAACTTTCAATACCAAACCAATTTGTCCAGATCAAAATGTTGACGTAAACAAGCAGTCCTGCTCATACATAACAAAGCAACTCTCAAACCTCCACCGATATCATCCTATTGTTCTCCAGTGGGATTAAATCTCATAAACAAGTATGTCATAATATACCTGGGATCTTAAATAATATCCTAGGGAAGTGATATAACATCCCAGGGATATTTGCTATATGATATATGTTATAATACCCCAGGAATTTTATTAATACAACTTCCATTTACATTCTAACATTTGAATGAATCTCGCACGAAAATTATTTTGCGTTTGAACGCAATGTAATG
Organism: Haliotis cracherodii; assembly: GCF_022045235.1. NCBI lineage: Eukaryota > Metazoa > Mollusca > Gastropoda > Lepetellida > Haliotidae > Haliotis > Haliotis cracherodii. The sequence continues at coordinate 63,564,080 of NW_027266264.1, forward strand.
ACATGTAAAATCAATGACAAATGTTTTCTTTATATTCCCGGGGACACACAACCTTCGTATCTGTAGCCCATACTTTTAAGAGTCTTTTTCAAGTACTGTACGCCAGCAACAGATATTTTACGCCTGTTTCCTAAGGTTCATGGAAAGAATGTATCAAACATAAAAATGTTGATGAATTTTGTTTTTGTTTTTGTTTCTTTTTTCAGTTTATAAGTTAGATAAAACTATTCCCCCTAAGTTTTTATGATATCTAAAACCCTCAAACATACTTTATCCTACACATACACAAATATCTAAAAAAAACAATGTGTCATAGATCAATACATTCACTTGAATTCTGTTTATATTATGGTATCAATGTTTGACTGTTCTGGCCAGTACAAATGTTTGTTTCAGTGAGTATATATGTTTGACTGCTATGGCCAATATCAATGTTTGACTGTCCTAGCCAGTACAAATGTTTGTTTGGCTTTGTTTCAGTAAGTACAAAAGTTTGACTGCTATGGCCGGTGGCAATGCTTGACTGTTTCAAAGACTATGTATGTTTGAATGCTATGGCCAATACCAATGTTTGACTGTTTCAGTGAGTATATATGTTTGACTGCTATGGCCAATACCAATGTTTGACTGTCCTAGCTAGTACAAATGATTGTTTCAGCGAATGTATATGTTTGACTGCTATGGCCAATATCAATGTTTGACTGTCCTTGCCAGTACAAATGTTTGTTTCAGTGAGTATAAAAGTTTGACTGCAATGTCCAGTAGCAATGCTTGACTGGTTCAGTGAGTATACATGTTTGACTGCAATGGCCAGTAGCAATGCTTGACTGTTTCAGTGAGTATACATGTTTGACTGCTATGGCCAGTAGCAATGCTGGACTGTTCCAGCCAGGATAAATATGTGACTGTTTGACCTATTGTTAGTATGAATCAATGTTTGACTATTCTGGCCAGTATGAATATTTATACAAACCAGTATCAATGTTTGGCTCTTCCAGACAGTATCAACAACTGACTGTACCAGTGTCTGGGGGGGCTCACAGCAAGACCAGCAACCGGCTCTGATCCTGCACCACCACATATCAAATGAAGTATTTTTACACTAAGACCACATTCACTCCTGACCTTCAGATTACCAACATCAAATTTATGAGGCAGTTATTGACCTAAAGCAAACATGTTTCATAAGCCCAGGCTAAATCAGAGGGTTAAACTTGATAAAGAGGTGCCTGCCCCGCAACTAGTACCACCAGCGCCTGTACAGTTGCTAGGAACTGTCCTATAGCTCAAGGTTATTTTTCCACAGGAATAGGGTGTTTTGCAAGGTAATTATCACAATAATGTGGAACCTTAAACTCTGTTAACTTGACATTTTATTTGAGACATGTAACCTTATGGCAGAATCTCATAAATAATATCAATATTTATGCCCAGCTTTTCTTGAACTATGGACAACTCCAAATATCTTTTCTTTGGATTCAAGTTAACAAGGTTGGACTATTTTATGTCATGTGTGTTATAAACAGTGCTAGGTAACTGAATATTTAGGATGTCTTCAGATTTCTTACAAACAATCTCACATAAAAATATCAATACAATCAACATATGACTATCACCAAAAAGAACCCGCTTCCATGGCACTGGCTCACCTTGCCCATCAGCATAAAATCCAAGGACAGCATTGTGATTTTCTTACACACTGAGGGGCGGTTGGATAGCCTAGTGGTTAAAGCATTCACTCATCACGCCACAGTCCCAGTTCGATTCCCCACAAGGGTACAATGTGTGAAGCCCATTTCTCATGTCCCCCACCGTGACATTGCTGAAATATTGCTATAAGGGGGTTAAACATACTCACTCACCCTTATGTACTGAATCTAGTTAAGAATTAATCTGCAGAAGAAGAAATAAATATTTCCAACTCACGTCCCATTGTGTGTGTTACATGTCGTATTGGTGTCAAAATCATTGAATGAAAGTGACCGATACGTTCCCCTCTCTCCTTGAATCATCAAATGCTCAATGTTGTCGTAGCTGCTGTAAAGACTGTTCGTCTTCCTCCTTTTCACTATCCATTTCAACATGGTGGACACTCACAACACCACCGATGGTGGACACAATATATATATATATATCACGAACCTGACGCACTGGTCACAATCACAGACCATTCACACACTTCTGTGATGCTTCAGCATCCGCCACGAAGAACTCACAGCAGCACCAGTTCCTCACATTACACAACCAAAACACCAACAACACATGTGACCGTCAAGACAGGTTTGAATGTCACACTGATTTCACAATCGTTCCCAAGTATCATATCTCAGATCACCGTTGTCATATGACACATGCACTTGTCTGGTCTCCGACCATTCTTCAATACATCAAATCATGATTAATATAACAATTCAGTCGAACACCCATCTCTAAAGTTTATGTTCAAAAGCAATATGTGCTCTGACCCAAGTACACAGGGAGCGATACCCTTAGTTCCGTACATAAGCTATGGTGGACACAACACCATGTGCATCACATGGGCAGAAATCTAATCTGTCTTATACTTTGGTCTTAGGTGTGTGACATTAACTCTCCACCTGTCACCAGTAAATCAGTATGCTGTACATTGTTGATAACCACTAAGGACCATAACAAAAGTGTTAACGCTTTGAAGAGAGTTTTAAGCTACCTAGAAGCTGATGACAGAACACATGCAGAAATTATCTTGTAACTCTTTTTGGGCATGGCTGATACACTCTACAGTAGATGGGTCATGTGGAAATCTTACATTTCATTTTCTTGTCATTAGGACATCTATTTTTTTAGTTGGTTTATGAGACCTACTGACAAAAAAAAACCTGAAATAAAACAAAAATATGAAACAACATTCTGGTCAAAAGAAATTTTCTTACAAATAATTACAGAAGTATTTTGATATTCACATTTATACCAAATAAATTTTGTCAAGACTTCTGTCTAATTCAACACTGGAAAACAAGTACAAGCCATCAAAATTACTTGTTTCCTTTATAAATACTAAACCCTGAACTTCAGAGAGTGAGCTGGACTTTCTGCTGCTTTATGAATAATTCCAGACATATCACATATAAGAGCTTCACAGATTCTTCTAATGTGGGGAATCAAATCTGGGTTTTTTTCAGTATGGCAAACCAACACTTTAACCACTAGGCTATCTCAACACTTTAACCACTAGGCTACCTCAACACTTTAACCACTAGGCTACCTCAACCACTAGGCTACCTCAACACTTCAACCACTAGGCAACATCCTTTGTATAGATTGGTGGTCAGAGTTTGTTCCAGGGTCATATGACTTTGACTCTCTATGGAGTGAGTGAGTGAGTGAGTGAGTGAGTGAGTGAGTGAGTGAGTGAGTGAGTGAGTGAGTGAGTGAGTATGGTTTTACACTGCCTTCAGCAATATTACAGCAATACCACAGCAGGGACACCACAAATGGGCTTCACACATTGCACCCATGTTGGAAATTGAACCCAGGTCTTCGGCATGACCTACTCTGCCCCTCGTTATCTTGCTGATCCCGGCTCATCCATATATCATGGCTACTAAATGCCTTGTCTATCTCAAATCAAAAAAGGAATCCAACTCAAGTCTAGATATCCTCATCTCTATGCCTGAAATTAAGCATTGTTCTGAGCTCCATTTGGATTTTAATTTATATTTTGTGTTATATTTTTAAATAAGATAACTTTATTTCTGGGACTTAATGTTAGTCAACTTAATGCCCCTTCATCGGGTGAATTCACCTCTACCTTTACAAAAATAGTTCTTGATGGTTAAAAGATTAACCCTATATTGTCAACAACCAATGTAGGCAGTTGTGTTCTGGACTTTCATACAATATTAAACCATACAGGAGAACTGTAAGAAAAAGTTGCAGATTTCACATATTGATAAGCATAAAAAATTTTCAGAAGTACACGGACACTTCAAATGTAGGTTATGTCGAAGGCGTGTCTTCAACTAGGTCAAAAGTTATCAGATTGTATTCAATGCCTCTTTATCCAGATCAGACTATCAAATACGAGGAAGAGACTTGAGATGACAAAGCAGCCTCTGTATCCAGATAGTAGATGATATCTCATGACAAATCTCCTTGTTCAACATTTAAATCAATTATTCTACTTAACACAGCGTATCAATGCTTGATTAAAAGTAAACATAATATACCATGAAATAAAGTTAAAGACCAACCCAGTTGGAGTGAGTGAGTATGGTTTTACGCCGCTTTTAGCAATATTCCAGCAATATCACAGCGGGGGACACAAGAAATGGGCTTCACACATTGTACAACCCAGTTGGAAGGCTGTGTGTTGTACAAATTACCCACCAGCCATGACAGATTAAAATAATAGTCACAGGAAGAAATTGGGTATTCTGTAATTTCTCTTGTGTAGTATATGTTTTGAATACTTATAAAATTACAGCCCTTAATGTTGATACGAGTAGTATAAATCTGCGTCTATCAATGTGACAAAAAAACATGATAACAGTATAAGTATCCTCGATGAGAACAACATCACAGAACTGCCTATCTACAAGGCTGTCACGGGTTGAAGATATATGTGTGTGCATATATTAGATCATATCATACCCATGTTATCGTCTACTTGTGTAACATTGTGTTATCTGTGGACAATACGGATGTTATCACTTCTCACGTTTTCTTCTGATTGCCACACATCCATTTTATCAGAAATGGCTCGACATACAATGTATCTCGTTTTCAGTCAACTGATAAATGTTTACTTTGAAAATGGTCTTCACACATTATACCCATCTCGTTTCTAATGACGCTTTAGTCGTCCTCTAAGGATCATCATTGGTCAAAATCAAGCACATGACCTAAGGCAGCCAAGCCCACTCTACAGGTAGCACCCACCTCTCAACCAATTTATATAACAAAGTAAAAGTTTGTTTACCTTTATCTCATGGTCTCATGAATACGATCAACTTTGACCTAACATTACAGAACAAGCACAGATACAAAGAAGAGATATTACTTTTTAAAATCACCAAATCATCACTGCATCTAATGTTGTAGATTTAGGAACATTTATTATCAATGACATATGTGTCAACTATAGTTGCTAAACTAAAGTACAGTTTTAGTTTTTATCAAAAAATACCATCTAAGAAGTGGAGCATCTCGGAACTTTAGACATTACAATGGGATTAGATAGGAATGGGGTTGTTTTAGAATCTGTACAAGAGACGGACCTGAGAAATGAAATAACATCCAGATTCAACCATTTTAAGGAAAAATTACAACTCCTAAAAAGATCCTGATCCAAAACAATGTATATATTTCAAAAATATTTATTTTTGTAAAACCCTCTTATGTCTAGTGTATTCCATCGTCGACATCGCCTAGACTTACTGTGTAACAGACTAGTTGTGTGGACAATAGTACCACAACCTTACCAGCCCCGAAGCTCTGTACCACTACGACTCTTTGTAGTCCAAATGTCACCGCCTACAAAGGGCCAAGGTTCTATTTTCAATACCTCTGCATATCGTAATGGCAACACGGCTTGCATTGACATTTATTCCTTGGAGAGCGGTGACAATTGATTTAGGAGCAAGATGATGAATGTTTTGAGGGATATGTGGGCAGAATACCATCAGGCAGTACTACACAGCTGATAGAAGTGACAGAGTATTGGTTTGATATTCCCACTGAGTAATAAGGTATAATTAGATCAAAATTAGTTACCACAAAAACACTATAAATCCTAAGCATAAGATAATCGTATATCAACATTATAATACGGAATAAAACAGAATTCATTTAAAAAGTGGGGAGTCTGGTTATTGCAGAGCAAAGAGCTATATCTTATTTATTTGCTGGAGTACCAGTACATATATCTCAATGTTTGGTATGTTAATATGTCTGAATAGCCTTTAAGCAGGAATGTCAGCATATAAATTTTCATTAATTCCAGTATCCCTTTCTTGATCAAAACCACATCTTTTCAAGCATGTACTGATGGTTTAGTAGTTATACAAAAATTGTCTTCCCAAAGAAGTTTGATTACAGATCAGTGAGATACAAATGTGATTACATCTCTATCTGTATAAATATATAATTGTAGTTGATGGAAATGACAGTTGAGGCAGTGAGTGAGTATGGATTTATGCCACGTTGAGCAAAATTCTAGCAATATCACGACAGGGGACACCACAACCGGCCTTCCAACAATTTACCCATTTTGGGAATTAAACCTGGGCCAACAGCATGGTGAGTGAACACTTTATCTACAAGGCTACTTCACAGCACGATGAACACTAAACAGGAAAGTCACGGTCATAATCATTTCTCCTCAATCATAAGCTTATTCTTACGCAAAACTTGCTCAAACAATGTGTAAGACTGAATCCAAAACGATGACATCGGTCCTTTTTACTGAGAGACCAATTCCAAACGTCAAATACTGAATAAGGTTTGCTGTTTCAACAATTGTATTCAATGTGCTCATCGATTTCTGATCAGACACAACAGAATAACTAGTCTCGATTGGGGGTGAAGGGCTAAATAACCAGTGAAAATCATATGAAATGATTGCCGTGAATCACTGATGAAAACAGGTGTTCGAGAAACACGAAATACGAAGGTGTAGTCAAAGTACAGCATATAATCAAATAACAAGACATCTTGTATCCAAAATTGTTCCATTTTCATTGCCTTCATGCCCACTTAATTAAAGTTTCAGCTATTTAAGGAGGTATTCCTAACAGCTACAAACAAACACAAATAATTAGTTAATATCTCCAAGTAGCATATAATTGATATATCACCATGTGTCAACCACCTTCAAGTCGTCAGTCCTTCGCCCACTAATCCATACCCCATTATATTCCTATCAGTCAATAAACATTCTAAACACAAAGTAAGAACGAAGCTTTTCAGGAGGAAATATGCCAATCCTTACATCCACAATGTTGCAGGGCCACAGTGGGACGTGGATAGTGTTATAGTCTCCAAGTTTAGTCCACTTGGAGGGAATGGCTTCACTGATAACACCTAACCCAATAACATCCGGGAGATTGGTAATTAATTTGCTGTCAGTCAATATCTACCATCATAATTCCAGCAGCCATCCCTAACAAGGTGCTACACTGTGTCTATTCAACTATACTACTACAGGGTAGGGATGCTATTCCACTATATTCGCTTTAGATGAAACATTGTGGGCTTGCTCCATGAAGTGCATTTTATTACCTCTGATATTTAATAGGGAAACTAACAATCAGGCCACAAAGACATAATACACACTTTATATAAGGCAATGGCTACCAGAGGCTCTGTGGATGCATGAGTTTGTTAAGATCAAATTTGATCCTGCAGACAGACAGACAGACAGACAGACAGACAATGTTTACGGGATGTAGAGCACAGATGACACAGTTTAGTCAATGTGAGCGAGTGAGTGTTGACGAATACTGCAATATTCCAGCTATATGACAACAGCATGAAAATAATCAACCCTGGACCAGACAAACCAGTCGCACAAGATCCGGGGTAGAATAGGTCTTCAGCAACCCATGCTTGCTGTAAAAGGTGACTATGCTTGTCATAAGAGGCGACTAACGGGAACGGGTGGTCAGGCTCACTGACTTGGTTGATGTATGTCATAATATCACAATTGCTTGGATTGATGCTCAAGATGTCAATCACTGGATTGTCTTGTCCAGCCTCAATTATTTACAGACTGCTGTCATATAGCTTGAATATTGGTGAGTGCAGTGTTAAACAACAAACAAACAAACAAAACATGGCAAACACTGCCAATAATTATTATTATTCTCTCGGGGTACATGGGGTTTACCTTGACTTACAAAGGTTGGGATTTAAGGGAACCCCAATAACTAATTGTAAGGGTCCTTGCAGGCAATATGAGGGTCCTGTAAAGTGATGAAATGGTGTACTGTTTGAAAATTACTTTAGTGCCTGGAATGAATCAATGATCATGTTGACAGTAGTCTTGATTAATGGATGAAATGACAGACACCCATAACCGCTCTTGATGAGCTGCAGGAAAAAGGAATGTTAGTGTGCATCTCTCCGTCCGCAGCATATTATTTTTTGCAGCCAATATTTACATTTGTGCATACTTGACAATTGTTCATCACACATAGCCCTGGTAATGGGATGTATTCAGCCCTAAAATGTACATGGGGTACTTCATGGAGAATCAACATACTTTTAGGGTCAGGCAGTCTGATGTTGGCAGACAGACTGATTACAGGTATCAAATCACAATATCATACCTCTTATTCAGACAACTGTATTACTGCAGAAGTCATGCAATGAGCTTGGCACAGCGGAGGGGGGATCACTCTGGTACCAAATAACAACATTCAGATGATGGTTTCAAGGATCCACAGATTCAAACCATTGTAATACATCCACAAACATGCTGTTCCCAGAAAAGAAAGCCTGACCAAATCAGAAATCACTCAAAACACTTTGTGGGGAACATTAAGAAAGGAAGTCTTGTAGTCATCGTCCTCGGACACATGTTCACCAGAATTCACTAATGTAGGCAGACATTTTCTCTCTAAGGATAACGGGACCATAACTCACTTTCATCCTGGCTACATGGTCCGACAACCAAGAAATTAGATTCACACCCTAGACGACAGAAGGTATCTATTGGCAAGGTCAACAACCTAACTGGCTACATCCCTGCAGATAAATCACAGTATTGACTGTAACAGACTTTAAATAGGAATTACAAACAGCATCGTATACCTTTTACTAGTCCTGCACCATGACTGTGGAATTTATATTTTTTTAGGTATTTTGTTTTTTACCAAAAGCCTAGTTAAGTCTTGATCAAACTAACCAAGTCCAGTTTGCTTGAAACAGCAGAAGAGGAAAAGTTCTTTCAAAAAATTATTTTTATTATTTTAAAGACATGTTTTCATTGACTAAGTGTTCGTCTAACCTTTTACAAATAATGCAACCTCTATCATATAGTTGTTGATTTAAATGAATTAATTTGTCATCCAATATAATATATAAGTAAAAGCCAGCGAATAACTGGTCTTTATTAAGCATCGAAACAGACTCCATAAGGGTGTAAAAGGAAAAATAGCAGTGACAATTATATGAATGGATCACTGAAATTCGGTGATGTGATCCACTGCTATTCTCTTAACCCTCTCATACAGACTTTGAAACAAATACTCCCCACAATTTACGAGCAAGTCTATATACTGAGGCAAGTCTAGATCTTTTCAGTTTCACCAAAATGAGTTTACTTAAAGCTTGAGCTCTCTTTCATTATATTTGAAAAAACAATTTGACAAAAGTGAGTGAGTTTGGTTTTACGCCGCTTTTAGCAATATTCCAGCAATATCACGGTGGGGGACACCAGAAATGGGCTTCACACATTGTACCCAAGTCGGGAATTGAACCCGGGTCTTAAGCGTGACGTGTGAACACTTTAACCACTAGGCTACCCGACCCTCCATTTGACAAAAGCATTCACAGATGATGTTTGAGATTACATGTTAGTCTACTTTTCTCTGTTTCATGTGGTTTTAAACACTGCCAATAGTAGCATTTTGTCCCCTCTCATATTCTCTATTGATGTTATTATCAAATCATTTTTTTTCTTACCCTATTAGTATCATTTTTAGAAACAACAACATAAATTCCACATATATAATCACCCTCTACAAGAAACATACAAGAAAGAAAACTGAATGAGGATCAGTACTAACCTGGACTTTCAAAGGCTTCTCCCATTTGTTACGACAACATGTTTTTCTCAAAATCAGAACTGTACAAAGAACGCCATGTTTCATTCCACAGACAAGCACTGAGATTCCTAATCACCACACAACCAGCAATATCCATTAGCAGATGAGAAAGCTTCACACTAATTTTTTCCCTCCTTGACTAACAGCGGCAACCTTGGGCGTATATCTTGAAGGAACGTATTACAAAGCTTGTCATCCTTCCTCTTTAACCAGATACTGTCAGGACATGCGACCAACCATTCCCAGGCCGTCCTCAGTCATCAATCACAGTCCTCCTGGCCACAATAAACTTCATTTTGCATTCTATTAAACCTTCTGTTACTTGTCCTCTTCACGATCAATAACAGGTCCCAATAGTGCCCTGTGTCCTAGGATACACTCTTTTACTTCATGAGAGAACATTTTGGTCCTGCTTTCCTTCACCAAGATCACATCACCACGAACTTGAGAAAAATAGCCAGAATTACTTTTTTCCTATCTTGCAAGTCAAATCCAAGCTAACAACGAACCAAGCTACCTACCAATAATTGGAGATCACCTGTGGGATATAAATAGTTTGTGGAATACAAAGTAACTAAGCTCTACGATGATTATTTCAACTAAGTGTTCGTCTACCTGAAACTAGCAGGGGCGGAACAGGTAACAACGATGAAAATCAATTTCCATACGTAATACTCTACCCTTTCCAGTCAGGAGACTATGATCAATACTCTATTATAGAAATGCTACTTCAAAACCCACTATGTACTTTGTTCTGTGGAGCAAGTGTGGAAGCAAAGGAACAGGGCTTGTGGCAGCGTCGCTCCAATGATGATGGTAAGCTAAATGGGCTGACAATGGCACCAGAGAGTGTCCATCGTAGTCATCTATCACTCCAGTCTCTACGTCCTACAAGACCAGCTTCTAAAATAGATCCATGTATTTGTGATCATTAATTCACTTACGGCTAATCATTAATCCAATCAAGGTCAGAGCACCTGTCAAAACCTCCTGGGATCTTCAGACAGGAAATATGTCACTATCTGCACTGGAAAGTGGCCTAAGGATTATTTATAGTTCAAACATATGTTTTAAGAAAACATGTCATGTTTTGCGTGTTTGTTTGATGAAACTATAAAAAATGTGTCCTCTGTCCCTTGAGGACTGACACAGAATCCAACTAACGTACTGGTTATCATGTTACCGTATATCGCAGTTTATAAAGCGACCACACCTATAAGACGTACGACCCCCCTGTAGAAGCCTTTAAAATTGAAGCTAATTTACATACCCCGTCTATAAAGCGCATCAAAATGTAGCACGTCACCAGCACATACACACTCCCTACATTTGGAATCAAAACGTGTATGTCTTCCGCAGAAAAGAAATTACATTGTTTCCCTTGGGCAAATTCAGGGAAACGAACAGATAATAACAATTAAGCTTGGTCAATACAAATTAAAAATTTGAGTTAAAAAACACTAGATACGATCATTTACCGATTAAATTGTATTTACTGTTTTATATGCAGAGATTAGGATTACCATGTATATTTTCTTAACTATTTACCTGGAAGTGGCAATCAGCTGTACACACATTTCTCAGAATCTACCGGTGATTTGGTTAATAATTACCCAATAATATAACTTTAAAGAATTTTGATACAATAATTGAAAGAAATGAATCTGAAACTATTATATTATTCGGAATAATTTATTATGATATCATTTTATTTTAGAAGTATTTTACTACATATATTTGAAATAATAACCATAAGCGTAGCACTTTAGTACACCTGATCGCTATTGCCAGATATTTTGTCGTAAGGAACAATTTGACCAATCAAAGTGTGGCATTTAGGATATATATATCCATTCTCTATCCACTAAAGTTCGTTTCAAGGCATCAATAGTGGTAATATGACCATGGTTGCTGAGAATAACATTGATTTGTGCGATCTTCCGATCACTTCACATACGATTTTGCAGAAATCAATATAAACAATACTGATTGAAATTTTGAATAAAATTAATAAAATAGATTACTAAAGTAAGTCCAGATATATAATGAACTGTTTTTATAAACAGACAGTATAATTACATGATTAGTTGGCATGGTCTTTATAGTGTTATGTTCTCACAGTAATGTCTTTGTGTGTGTGTGTGGGGGGGGGGGGGGGGAGAGGGAAGGGAAACAAACATCAAAACTCTTTAACCCTGTATGTAAGACGACTCCCTTTGAAAGCCCCCTAATTTGAGGTATGAAAAACTTCTATATGATAATGATACGTCTCGTACATGCGTTAGCGTGTGTGTGAGTGCATGGTGTTGTTTGTTCAGGACAATAGATGACATGCACTCATCAGTTGTATTTATTAATACCAACGATTACCTAACTATAAGAATCGTTATCTGAAACAAACAGATTTTACAAATATACTACTCAAAAGAAGTTAGACAACACCTGATTCTTTCTGGACAGTCATTCTGTGATGACATGACATTAACTATACCCACATGAAAAAGTCAGACGTTCTTGATAATAAAACAAAGTTAACATATTTCAAGGAAGTGATTTTAGAAACACTGCAAGAACCCTATTGTCTGGCAAAAACACACAGCCACAGGTAAACCTAATCGCATTTCGATATTTTGAACTGTTTTCAACTAAAACTGTCAGGGTCTTACGGCTCATGACCTAAAATATAGCAAAGTTCATCTCACTTGACCAAAGTCACACAAAGCTTTCCATTTCGAACGCCCACCAATCCAGATTCAGAATAAGCCCTTTCCCTTCCAACTCAATAGGATTGTCCTCCAAAACAGAATCAACCTTTCAATTTTAGATCAAAACACTGCCTGAGAAAAAAGTCTGTCCAAAGAATTGCGTGTTTCATCGTGTAATCTGGAAAGATCCATTTCACTGCATCAGTAGCCCGAACAGCAAAGCCCTCCATGGGCAACTCTTACCTATTACCTGATACTCTGCTACAGGTGAGCGATCAATTTGTTAATTCAATAATGCCACAAGCCAAGTATTTTGTAGATTAAACGGAAAATACCACAAACCTGCTGAAAAACAGAGCATCTCTTACACGAGGAACTTGGTCAAAAGTCTGTACATACTCCACAAGCAACAAAAGTGTGAAAATGAAATGGAAATAGCCACTAGCCAGAAAACAACCTATTTCTGTTATTCTTGGGAAATCTGTGAAATAATGACATGGGGTATGTTATGATAATGTGACAACTCATGTTTCATGAGCAAATATTTTTGGAATTGCTTTCTGTCAAAACAAACCAAATTGAACTTTCCACCTTCAAGAACCAGCCTATTCTTGAAACCAAAAGACACTTGCATCAGTTCATTGTAAGATATTTCCAAACATCAAACGCTTTAACTGTGACTTCGGTTCATTGTCACAACAACAAAAATTCCTAAATTTCAAGCACAAAACAATTGGCCAGTGTTTGTGAAGCTGTCAATGCAGATAATCATGACAAGCCCTCCTGCTCTCATCCCCATCAAGTTGTTGTCCCAACTACAGTCACGCATACATGTTAAGTGTTAAACCCATCCTTGCAATTCTTTCTAACTTTTTCCAGAGCCCCCAAACTACCAGAATTTCATTTCCCATTGTTACAAAGGATTAAGAGATCAGATGCGGGGATGGTTGAAGTGAAGATGTCCCACATCAAAGCTGAGAATGGAACATGATGGTGCGACCCAAACACTGGCAGTCATGTCAGATTTGGTATTGATTTGTGGTGACTTAACATTGCCGCCTGTGTTTAGGGAATGGTCACTTTTCAGCCAAGTTTGTTGATTTGGCTGTTTATTTTGCTGATACTCTTTCATCCTTGGCTAATATTGAGGTTAACCTTGCAAAGAAAGAGACTCTCTGTTTTTTCAAAACAAGATCACCAAGAGAGGGCTAAGTGCCCAGGTGATGCTTCAATACATGGCCTCTGACCACAGGAATCCTCCTCCTTCAACATCAGATCTGAACAGTTGGAACTGTATTACAGTTGTCAAGGACGGTCAGCTGGGGGATGGAATGGAAGTTGGAATTGATACAGGTCCTGGACATTAAAACCAGTGATCAAAGGAGTGGTCACAGCTGACTGACCACAGCTGACTGACCAAGGATCTAAATAGGGATTTGAACAAACATATAATGAGGAGAGAAGGCTAACATTCCTTTCAATAAGAAGAAACATGCATACATTCCTTGCAATGAGAAGAAACAGGAGTACATTCCTTGCAATAAGAAGAAACATGCATACATTCCTTGCAATAAGAAGAAACATGCATACATTCCTTTCAATAAGAAGAAACATGCATACATTCCTTGCAATAAGAAGAAACATGCATACATTCCTTGCAATAAGAAGAAACATGCATACATTCCTTGCAATAAGAAGAAACAGGAGTACATTCCTTGCAATAAGAAGAAACAGGAGTACATTCCTTGCAATGAGGAGAGATGGACATGCATTCCTTGCAATGAAGAGAGAAAGTATCAAACCAATGCTGTATACCTAAAATGTTCTCTTCTGGAGGATTATAATTGATATGGCAATATCTGGCTATTGGTTTTATCTCACTTAAACAATCAAAATGCCTCTTGCAATATGGACATACCACTGACAGCATGATTCTTTGTGAAGGGCACTGATAACATCCTTTAAAATAGCATTCCATAATACCAACAATAAAACATAAATAAATAATCAATAAACCAAAACATGGCATAAGATTGAAGGAGTTAACATTATCTATTTCAAAAAAGAAATCCAGGTTAAACTATACTTTTTTGTCATCGCATTAAGCAAAAAACAATGGGAGTCATGAATCTGATGTTAATCTGGTCTTCATGTCATTTCTTAAATATCAAATAAAACTGTTCAAAGGATAAATTATTATCTCTGATAAAGATCACACAGACTGTATAATGGGTAGATCCTCATTTACATCCTATCAAGACCTTGCTAGACTAGATGGGATCAAGACTTCGATTCATCAAGACTAACAGCAGTGTTTTTTCCTTTTTTTACATTTTCTGTCATGTTATGCTTGTTTGATGTTCTTGAATGTCACAAAACGCAGTTACGTTTAACTGGTGTCGCAAAAAGGTCTTTAAAACAGCTTTGATGTAAATATGATCGTCATCTTGTGATTGCACAATGACATTACCCTCTTGGAGTACACACTGTGACAAAACAGTTCCTTCTCTCTGAGTGGGTTAGTGTTTGAATAAGTGTGTGAACAGTGTCTGAACTGACACGCTGGAACAATGCATTGAGCCTTTACTACAAACAGATTGTCTGAACTATAAACATACTGGAACAATGTATTGAACCTTCACTACAAACAGATTGTCTGAACTTCAAACAAACATCAGTGTATCAAACTGATTTTTTTTAACTTAAAACATCATGGAATATAGTGTGGAATATTTTCTATAATCATGTTGTCTGAACTTCTAACATACTGGAACAATGTATCAACATTCATTATAAACAGATTGTCTGAACTAGACACCTTCTGGAACAAAATATCAAAACATAGCAACAAACAGATTGTCTGAACTATAGACCCCTAGGAACAATTAAGCAAAACTTTACTACGAACAGATTGTCTGATCTAGACACATTCTGGAACAAAATATCAAACCACAGCTACAAAAAATATCAGCACAATTACAAACAGAATCTCTTGGTTACAGAGTCATGTCAGAAAACAGTGGAAGTCACTGAAGACAGCCGATGTACAAATGGAGACAGCAAAACTGAACCCTGTCTCCTATTCAATATACATGTACTTGTCCCAACACTGCCACCTACCTTTCTCCCGCACGCCATAGATGGTTAGCCATCGTTAATATCGGCACGTTCATCAAACTGTTCACTTATAGACTGGCCACAGGCACAACCATAATGCTCAATCTGTGAAACTCCTCGTTATTAGCGTTGTGGATCTGATTGGATTACACCATGGTCCCTTTCTGTGGTGAGAATATTGGTATTGTCTCTTGCCGGAAGCTAGCCTTCACCACCGTCTTATCTTTAGAGAGTCTTAACTACCAATACTGCCATCTGAGGCTACGGCAGTAGGACTGGGACGCCAACCAATCGACCTTAAACCATTATACTCATACCATATCTGCTAGGTAAGACATGGCGCTCGGGCCATCCTGGGTAAACATTAATAATGACCACATTTCTTCTACGGTAACCATTAATCTGGTTTTGATTTGGAATAAAAGAATAACTATTCTATCTTGGGTGATCTAAATCTGTATTTTCTGCTGAACATGCATAATTGGCCTTATTACTGATGTAATTGCATCATGGGAAGGTTTTCAGAAAACTTACGCTGAATCAGTCATTTCTGATTGAGATCACTTACCTAATTAGCCATCTTCAATAACCCAAAGGAGTCACCGTGACATATTTCTGCTTCATGGATTTAAAGTAAGTCTTCCAGTCTGAGACTAGCAAATGTCTTTTATGGACTTAGTTCTTTAATCTCTCCATTAAAAGTGTATACCAATAATACCTTGTGATATGAAGATGTACTTCTCAGTGTGTAACACTGCCTTTATTGATGCTTGAATTACATCAATTAGCTTCAATGTTAAATAACAACAACAATAAAAAATTGTACAGCAACTAATACGGACAAATGTTGAAGTAAAAACATTCCCAGTAAAAAAATGTAAAATAGCTGTATTTTTTCAGAAAATCCAAATATTGAAATCGAAACTTTGCACTACACCTTAGCTATTGGTATAAAACGTGTTCACCAAGTTTGAAAAGAATTTATGTTGTAGTTTTCAAGTTATTGGTCGCACACATAAATGTCCTCGGAGTGAGTGAGTGAGTGAGTATGGTTTTATGCCGCTTTTAGCAATATTCCAGCAATATCACGGCGGGGGACACCAGAAATGGGCTTCACACATTGTACCCAAGTCGGGAATCGAACCCGGGTCTTCGGCGTGACGATCCAACGCTTTAACCACTAGTCTACCCGACTGCTCCAAATGTCCTCGGAAGGACGGATGGAAGGAAAGAAGGATGGACAGATGGATGGACTATATACCATTATCAAAGCAGGCATGGACTGATTAAACTACCTATCATTATCCGATTTATCATAAGAGTGTCAAAACATAGTACATCACAAATTTGTTCCACACCTTTAGCAGCTGAGCCTTATAAGTAGAACTAGGTGCTAGTATCTTACTCATGTGTAAAAGTCAATCTTCAATATTGAGACTGCATCTCGGGCTCAATTTCAGAAAAATCTTGCATCTCCTCAAGGTCTACTTTATGTCTTGAAACCCAAATATACAGCCTGATCCTGTCTACTGATCTAGACAAACTGTCTCCCTGAACTCATCTAGCAGAGACTGTACATGTCTCCCTGACTTTGGGTCATTCAGTTATGATTTTATCTCTATAAACAATGATAATGTATCAGCTCTGTCTATAGCCTTCACAGAATATGAAATTTGAATGTTGAATAAGTGGAAAAGATGATGTTATCTCTATTCTTAACACACAAATATTTGTTCACTGGTCATGCTGGATGAAAGTGGCCTGCCAACAAATATTTTCAATATAATTAAAATAAATTATATTGAAAATATTTGTTTGACTCCCAAATTGTATGTTTTGAAAAAAAAATAGTCTATTCTCAGAGTTATTACTCACAATTATATAATCATAATATTTCAGTTACAATATTATTTCACAATCTGAATTCAATACATCACATTTCAAATTTGCAAGCAAAAGCATCTACATATCTATCCTTCACAACATAAAAATAAATATCACCTTCTGATTACCTTACAAGATATACAGCATTCCAATACAACATTACAAGATATATATCCTGCCAATACAACATTACAAGATATATATCCTGCCAATACAACATTACAAGATTTATATCCTGCCAATACAACATTACAAGATATATATCCTGCCAATACAACAGTTCAAGATATATATCCTGCCAATACAACATTACAAGATATATATGCTTCTGATTACCTGAAAAGATATACATCCTTTCAATACACAATTACAAGATATATATCCTTCTGGTACATTACAAGACATATATCTTTCTGATACATTACAAGATATATATCCTTCCAATACAACATTACAAGATACATATCCTTCTGATATAACAGTACAAGATCTATATTCCTGCATGCAAAATACTAAGACATATTCTTCAATACAACCCAAGAAGATATATATATCCCATCACACAAAATAAGATTACATTTATTCCTCAATACAACATGGAAAGGTATACATCACTTCAGGAAGCATCAAAAGATATACATCCTCCAAAAATAAAAAGATATATATATCTCCTCCAAACAACATAAAATGATGTATATCTCACATACATCATTGACAGATATATATTCTTCTATACAACATAGAATATATGTTTCCTTTAAACATATAAAATATATATCCTCAATACAACATAGAAGGATATATATCCTTCATACACATGAAAAGATATATATTCCTCTATACAACACAAAATATATACATTCCTCTACACAACATGAAAAGATATACATCCTCTGTACAATATAAAAAAGATATATATCCTCCAATCAACATAGAAGGATATATATTCTCCATACACCAAAAAACATACATACATACCTCCAAACAACACAGAACATTCGCATTATGGCCAGGGTAGGAATCAGGTGGCAGGTCAGTGGAACTAACTCCCTGCTAACATGGAGTGGTCCAAGAATACAACGTCAAACAATACCAAACATCAAAAGTACATCCAGCAAAACCACACCTAAACCTCAGTCCATTTGCCGACTGAATCTCAATCAGTAGTTACGTTAAAAACAATTTCTCATGCTGAAGTTATCCTCAGAAAGCTCAATCCTCACAACCTCAATATGCACCTTCTTGCCCAATCCTTGTTTTCAGAGTCACCTGTGACCGGCCGCCACTCAGTATATGGGAAGAAAAACACAATCCAAATACAGTGCACAGTTTGATGTTGATCAACAGCTTGTTAAACTTAGTAAGTCGAGTAATTATAGCTCAACAGAAATAGCCCCTACATATGTAATACAGGGAACTCCTTCCACAATGAGCTGTGGTACGATCACACAAATATATATCCGAATCGGTTAACAACACTTTCGACACTACACAGACTCAAATTTGAAATCACTAGAATCAAGTGGCAGTGTTTGTATGATTACCCATAATGCTTTAGGGGGAAGCGAGAGCCCATTGTTTCCTCACTGTCTGTCAACATCAGTAACAGGAATGCAAACAGGATTCCGTTTGACGAAAAGATTTGCATCTCCGTGTCAATCACAGCATGGTGGACTATGCTTGGCTCCAACACACACTACACTGCACAAGTTCCGCTACCAATGCCATTTCAATAAATCGGTCACTCCTGAGATGACTGGTTCCGGACGTACAGATACAAGTTCCGCTACATAGATCGTGAAGCACATGAACAGATAACAAACTGTTGTCATCACAGACATCGAAGTACCACGCGGCATGAAGTACCAATATCCCAAATGTCAGTCACGGGCATACAGGATACATGTGTTTAAGTACAGTAAATAGATGGCAAACTTTTCAACAAATCAGAGGACGAGCATTTTCATGTTTCTCTGTTCACCCCCTATATCATATTAAATCTTCCTGGTAAAATGTTGTCAGTTGAGTATTACCGAAAATATGTATATCTTGCACTTTTAGTAATATCCTCAAAGATATATAAAGATACATAAAAGAGTATACATTTGTTGTGAACTGTTGTAAAAGACTCGTTTTGTTTTGTTTTTTATTGCAAGCTTCCATGGTCTTGGGTTCAAGTGTTGACAGCAACACATCTAACAGCCCTATGCATAAAGCATTCAAGATTATGTACTTATATGGCAATGTGCATGCGTGTGCATGTGTGCGTGTGCGTGTGCGTGTGCGTGTGCGTGTGGGTTGGTGGGTGGGTTGGGTGGGGTTGGGTAGTGTTTTTGTGTGTGGCTGCTGGTACTATTGACGGCTTAATAGTCCTAGACCACTGAGACACCATGCCACAGTTTAACTTGGACACTTTCCTTAAACACAATATACCAACTCAGAGCAAACTACAACTTGTTTTATCTGCTACCAGGCAGGGTAACAACAAGTACTGCCTTTTAACATTATTTGGTCTGACAGAGCCAGGGATCTAACCAGTGACATTCTGCTCCCAACGTGACTCAAACCCTTTCTAATCCTTCCGATTCGTACCAGGTATGATATCAATGAGTAAGTGAGTGAGTTTGGCTTAACGCTGCCTTTAACAGTATACTAGTTATATCATGGTGCTTCTGTTTAATGTCGGTGAAATGCCCCCGACACCAGTTGTGGCATGTGGTCCTGTCACAAATGAGGTGAGAATCCTTCATGGGTGACTGAGTTCAACGGCTTGGCTGTTGAAAGTTTCCGGGCTTTGGTCCTGCCCCACACTGAAGTACATACAACACATGTGGTGTCTCCTTCGGCAAGTGAATATGTTCGAATTGTGCCTTTGTTCACCCAGCAGTGAATGGGTACCCAGTAGGATCAGATGGCAATGTAGTCGTTACTAAACCTTCTAGTGTCTCACAGGTAGCTTGGTTGTATACTCCCCAGGGAGAAGAGAATGTGGGTTGAGTGCACACTGATCCAGTGACCAGGGTAATAATAGCACTTTGAGCATGCCCCTGGGTATAGCGCAACATAAATATGCCCATTCTTATTCTTATTAATGCAGACATGAATGATATTTGGTTTGGTTTGTTGTTTAACACTGCACTCAGCAATATTCCAGCTATATGACGGCGGTCTGTAAATAATCGAGTCTGGACCTGACAATCCAGTGATTGATATCATGAGCATCGATCCACGCAATTGGGATCGATGACATGTATCAACCAAGTCAGCGAGCCCGACCACCCGATCTTGTTAGTCGCCTTTCACGACAAGCATAGTATGGCAAGCATTGGTTGCTGAAGACCTGTTCTATCCCGGAATCTTCACGGGTCAGACATGAATGAACTCTACCATGACCCAAAAGGACTGATAATCTTCCCCCCTGGGTGTTGCGATGACATTCACGGAAAGAGTAGACTCTGGATGGCACACTTCCACATTAGTGGGATGATGGGGTAGCCCAGTGGTTTAAGCACACGTTTGTCACACATTGTGAGAAGCTCATTTCTGGTGTTCCCAATCTTGATATTGCTGGGATATTGCTAAAAGCAGCGTAACACCTCACTCACTCACTCCATATTTGAGATATTTCTAACTTCATTTAATTACAAAACATGGCAACTCAATATTCACAAGAGATTAAAAACTAGGAATGAAGACAAAGTGTCTATTATTTCAACACCTTGTACTGGTAGCCAAATGTCAAGATCGTTGCCTTCCCATGAAAGGAATGAATGGGGAAGGATTGAAGTACTTTCCGTCCTATTCAGAAAGTTTTTTCAACTCAAAACACATCAATCATATGAATGCAGGTCTTAAAAACCATGTCCACCCTTTCGACATTCCAACAGTTCTATCATGAAATCAGGTTCAAACAAAATAAAACATCAACATCGATAAAAATGAAACTTTTAAATATTCATCACAATTTGCAAAATGCAATAATCTTGAAAATACTGAATTTCATGAATCGGAGTATGAAAAAGAAATATGAATAGAAGAAAGCCAAAGACATTTCATAACAAGCACCCAATGACACCAAAGGCTGGTTCAAGTGGCATCAGAGAAAATACTGCTTTGCCAAAACCAGTAACAATTCTCAATGCAACATCCCCTTAGTGCAATCACACTTTTCATCAATAGAATGTGCAAATCTAGAAACCCGCAGTAAATCAGGTATCTGTTGGTTACCATCACAACAGATTTAATGAAGGCACCTTGATGTACGGACGGAGCAAACTACCAAATGATACAAGGACTCCCACAGTGTGATAGACAGATGTGACAGGCTCTTGAAGAACTCATTCACTTCCTCATCAGTGGAACCAGACACAATCCACTGACTGGACCTCAGCCACACGGAGTGAGTGAGGGGCGAGTGGGTTTGAGTGAGTGAGTGAGTGATTAAGTGAGTGAGGGGTGAGTGAGTGAGTGAGTGGGTGGGTCAGTGGGCGAGGTCAACTGATTAATTGATTTAGTTGTTGGGTGGGTCGGTGAGTGATTGAGTGTGTGAGAGAGGGTGAGTGTGAGTGAGTGAGTCCTCCAACACCTCATTCACTTTCCTGTAGAAGAACCAGATGAAGTGATGTTTCCATGTGGCGAGTGAGTGAGTGAGTAAGTGAGTGAGTTCTCCAACACCGCATTCACTTTCCTGCAGAAGAACCAGATGAAGTGATGTTTCCATGTGGCGAGTGAGTGAGTGAGTGAGTGAGTGAGTTCTCCAACCTCATTTACGCCACTGCAGATGAACTGATGTTCCGTGAGGAGACTAGTGGTTGAGTGAGTGAAACTTACACAGGGAAGGCTTAACCAAGAACCACACACAGCAGTGAGTCTGGTTTCACACAGCTTCTAACCACATCCCAGTGGGTGTCACCACAATGTCACATGCTGTAATGGGTATTGTTTATGACACTTAACAATATCCCTCCCACATTACTGCAACTGGGATCACACATTGGCCAGCAGTGGGGAATCAACCTTAGGTCTATGTCATCACTAGTGAACGCTTCAACCACTAGCCTACACCCGCACCAGCACAGCAATTACCATCTCTCCAGCTGCATACAAAAATGTCAATAAATCCATCAGTTGTTCAGACTACTTAACTCAAATTACCCACATAGAAATACAAAATCCTTGAGAGCTTCATAGAGAGGAGACAGAGAACACCGATGCCACCTGCTGGCATGTCCACATCAGGATTTTAGCATGGCAGGAAGCCACCAGATCTACCAGTACACACAACATATCTGCATTGTCTAAATATTGTTCCAAACCTTACATCGTGTTTTGTTCTTGGACATGACCAGCCTCAGCATGGCTTATAATCAATATCATGCTAGTTAACGTTTGTCTGAACTAAATACTGCACAGCTGAACAATAGAGTAGGGTCAGTATTATCCCAGAACTGAAGAACTTTCCAACTATTTCCAGCAAACCTGAGACAAAGGGTAGCAAATTTCACAAAAATAAAACCATACGAAATGGTTTTCAAAGTCTTGTACTGTAATAAACATCAACATCATTTTCAGCCAATTATAAGAAACCCATACAATCTGTGTGGCAAGCCACCACACAGACCAGAGTGCAACCTAATCATCATCATCATCATCATCATCATACAATCTGTGTGACAAGCCACCACACAGACCAGAGTGCTACCTAATCATCATCATCATCATCATCATCATCATCCAATATGTGTGGCAAGCAATCACGCAGATCATGGAGCTAACCAACAGCCTCTTTATAACACGAGGGATGGATTTGGTCTGGCTGATGTAATACATAAGGGTGGGGTGTCCCATTTGCACTGAACTGCATGCAGATAGAAATGAAGTAAGCTGGGTTGCGCTTAGCATCCCTAGTCTTGATGTCACCATAACCTCTTGTTGGGTCAATGGGTTAATAGCTGTATTGCAGGGGGGTCAACATCATTATTATAAATAATGACTTTAAGGGGTTTATTTCAAAATATGATAATCTGACAATATTGTGTAAATTATCTGCATCACGACTGACCCAATCAGGAACTTTGATAGCATATTTTCACATTCAAATTATTGCATCAGAGCAAACTAGAGATACTACCTACCCTGAGATAAGTTCGGCAACTTCCTGATATCCGTGTTCCGTGGCGATCTCAGCAGGAGTTTCACCGTGGCGATTCTTGATTTGAGTGGCAGCCTCTCCCCCTGGTTGCTCCAGGAGAAACAGGCTTACCTCCCTTAGGCCAAGGCGAGCCGCGAAATGAAGAAGTGTCTCGCGATCCTGACACAAATCATCTACAAATACAAAGTACTTTAAATGTAGTGGCAGCAAGTGAAATGATTTTCACAGTGAAAAGTAAAGTCAATCAATGGGCGACTATAGTGAATCACCTCGTCATCTACACATATGGTACAAATTCAGTCATGAGGAAGCCACAACCAGCCATACTGGAACAGGTACCATGAAACCCTGTCAGGACCTGGAAGTCTTCAATAGATAACTATTACGACATGTGCACTTAGGGACATAACTCAGTACTAGTGGAAGGCCCGGAAGTCTTCAATAGATTACTATTACGACATGTGCACTAAGGGACATAACTCTGTACGAGTGGAAGGCCCTGGAAATCTTCAATAGATTACTATTACAACATGTGCACTAAGATACATAACTCAATACTAGTGGAAGGCCTGGAACTCTTCAATAGATTACTATTACCACATGTGCACTAAGATACATAACTCAGTACTAGTGGAAGGCCTGGAAGTCTTCAATAGATTACTATTACGACATGTGCACTAAGGGACATAACTCTGTACGAGTGGAAGGCCCTGGAAATCTTCAATAGATTACTATTACGACATGTGCACTAAGGGACATAACTCTGTACCAGTGGAAGGCCCGGAAATCTTCAATAGATTACTATTACCACATGTGCACTTAGATACATAACACAGTACCAGTGGAAGGCCTGGAAGTCTTCAATAGATTACTATTACGACATGTGCACTAAGATACATAACTCAATACTAGTGGAAGGCCTGGAAGTCTTCAATAGATTACTATTACGACATGTGCACTAAGGGACATAACTCAGTACTAGTGGAAGGCCTTGAAGTTTGTACTGCAGTATATTGTGATAATTAGGTCTGTATTGATGAGTATTACAACAAATTGCCATAAACATACTGCGAGGTTTTGTTCCACTTCCTAATTGCCCCTCGGTGTTAAGAATGAAATAGGTTACACACTATCCCATGTTGGTGATCATTTCCTTGAAGACGAGTTTGACCGCTAACTACAGTAACATTTAATCAAGGGAGGTAACACAGTGACAAACAGCAGTGCATACAATAAATAAATTGTATCAGAGATTAGCTCTACTAGGAATACTTTCATTTATTTTGTCATTGATAATTGATAATAGCCAAAGAAATACACTTATTTCTTTATTTCAATAATGATCTCACAACATCTGCTCCAGACACATCTGTCTGCATGCTGATTACTGTTTGCACCTCCTATGTATACTAAGGGACATTATCAGTAGACATGATTCAGAACATGGACGACTTTAGTGGGAATTGTCCTGTCCAGACTAGCAAGGTTTGACTGTATCTGGAGCCCATCTCCTGCATTCTGTATATACATCAATAGCATGGATACCTTGCTACTGCTCAAACAATCACACAATGAAACATTCAGGAATTTTATGTTTGATAATCATATTTACTTTATTACATGTGGGTTTTAATATCAAAGATATAAACATTCTTTCCCCCTCATCATAACCTCCATCTCAAACACTATATTTGTCTACTATTTAAGTTTAACCATTCTGGCTCACAGGATTCAATATCACTCACTGACAATCATTTTTATGATTGAAATTATTCGAACCCCCAGCACACATGGAGGCAAATGGAGGATTGTACAGCAGCTTCCTTCACTTTTCCTACAAATAGTTTACAAAGTCTTAGTGATTAGTTGAGTTTGTGTTGCTATATATCACAAGTCTCTCATCTAAAGCAGTGTCCGTTCAGTGTAACCCAAGTCCAAGGTTTTGACAGACCAAGGAAAAAGGTGCAAATCATGTGATCCAATCAACCAATGACCAGAAGGTGCTCCCTGGACTGGTCGCAACTCCCAACAACATATCGCAGGCCACAAGGGCATCCATGCCCAGCTAAGTCAACCCAGCAGATTTCTCCCAAGTGTTTTATAGAAACTCATTCTCCAGATATGGTTGGTTGTTGGTTGGTTTGTTGTTTAACGCCTCACTCAGCAATATTCAAGCTTTATGATGGCGGTCTGTAAATAATCGATCTGGACCACACAATCCAGTGATTAATATCATGAGCATCAATCCACGCAATTGGGATCGATGACATGCATCAACCAAGTCAGCGAGTCTGACCACCCGATCCCGTTAGTCACCTTTTACTACAAGCATAGTCACCTTTTATGGCAAGCATGGGTTGCTGAAGGCCTATTCTACCTCGGAATCTTCACGGGTGCTCCAGATATGGACATGCGTGAGTACAAGACAGGATGATGACCATCCGTCAATGCACCAATGCACTGCAGCACATGTCCTAGTTTTATTAATATTTATATCAATTGTAAATTATAGTTTCTGATGATATGTAAAGGTCAGAATGTTTTAGCTATTATTGGTTAATTGACACACATTTTCTATATTTTGGGTTTTTTATAAGTATCCCCTTTGTCAGTTTTATAAGCATCCAGGTACAATTAATAATACAGCTAATTCAAGCAACATAACTATTATAACCAATACAACCTAAACTAATGATACAATTATTTCATTTGTTGTTTCATGCCACACTAAGCACCATCTATGGCAGCCTGTAAATAATTGAGTCTGGTCCAGACAAACCAGTGATTGATGCCATGAGAAACATCACCATGCCATGGTGGTACAATGACATACATTAATCACCTAGGTCAACGGAATCGTCAGGCTCACTGTCTTGGTTGATGCTATTACCCACACAACTACTGTTACTACAGCTACATACCTGTATCATCACCAAGTATATTCCAACCGATCGGCAGGTATATGCTTTTCAGGGCACTCACAAGTCTCTCATCCAAAGTAGACACAATTTCATTGGCTAAATCAAACTGCTCTGACTTGATTAGTTCCAGGTCATCCAGGGCATGAATGTTGTAGACACTATCTATGAGAAACACGGCCATGTGGTAGGCGGAGTCATAGTGAAAGTGGAAGGTGTCCAAGCAGATGACACACGTCTTCCCATCATGCACCTGGTACACACTCAGGCGGACATCTTCAGAAACACCATGCACTGGAAACAAAGAAGAAACATTGTAAACAATTGCATCCAGAAACACACAAGCAAAACATGAAGAGGTATTAGCTGTGACACTCTCCACCTCAATAGTTGTTAAGATAATGGCTGAAGTTATGTTTTAAGATCTAAGTAACGTATTTGCCATAATAAATGTCTGGGCCACTTTAAACAATTTATAAAGGAGGTGCTTATTAAAACCATATACACTTTTGTGTTTACTGTAAAAAGATCTGCAATATGTAGAAGACAATACAAAGTGTTCATGTCAATTACAGACTTTAAGGGACTTTCAGTGCTAACAGTTTACAGTGTGGTCTAGAAGGGGGTGCCGAGATTAATACGGTGAATACAGAAAATGAAATGCATACGACACTGTACAAATATGTTTCAATATTCAATACTGCTTTATGAAAAAGTATAAGTTCACCAAACTGCCATTTTGATTCTGTGACCTAGGTCTTCAGCAGAACCAAAATATAATCAACTGGAGACCATGTTTAATCAAGTTATTGTGGTACTGTCCAGAAGCATTACCTCCCCTGATGGATCAGTGACACGGCAACCTGCCAGGATTTAATACATAGTCCAACAAATTGGACTGCATATGGGAAACCAAGAGTGAGTGAGTGAGGTTTTACGCCGCTTTTAGCCATATCCCAGCAATATCACGGCGGGGGACACCCATGTCGGGAATCGAACCCGGGTCTTCGGCGTGACGAGCTAACGCTTTAACCACTAGGCTACCCGACCGCCCCGGGAAACCAAGAAAAAAATGCACTTGTTGTACAAATGGCGGAAATGTTGTCGTTGTAAAAAGCAGTCAGCAATATTTTTTTAATTGTTGTTTAATGCCTCACTCAGCAATATTCCAGTTATATGATGGGGGTCTTAAAAAAATAATCGAGTCTGGACTAGGCAATCCAGTGACTGACATCATGAACATCAATCTATGCAATTGGGATACGAAGGCATGCATCAACCAAGTCCGAGCGTCTGACCACCTGATCACATTAAGGGTTGCTGAAGACCAATCCAAGGAAATATAGCAATATTCAAGCCATGTCATGGCAGACTGTACATATATAGTCTGGCCGAGAAAAATCAGTGGTCGATATCATGAGCAACACCCCATGCCCTCGGGGCACAATGACACACAACCAACCAAGACTCCTGATCCATTCAGTCACCCCCTTCAACAAGCCCTCACGCAGGTCCCCATGGGGAGGAATGACAAGAGATGAGGAACAGACATGATGGAGAGATAAGACAGTGATTCTAGAAGAGCAATGAAGGAGGAATTTATAACATACGCCTATAAAATGAAAATACAACATTTCTGCTAAAACCCTGGTGCTCCATGACTCAACAATTCAATTCTCTCAAATCACTTGGCAAAGCTATGCGTGTGAAAATATGTCGGCCATCTTTATTGTTTTCCAAATACTGCCGTTGAAATGAGCAGTTGTATAAGGCCTGAATGACACTTGCCACATTGGAGAAAATCCTCGACAACTTTTAATCAGCATTATTCAACACAATCCACCTGACGCAAATCAAACTGTCAGAAAGAATTGATTCATAGTTTTTTAACACTGTAAAATAAGACAGACTTTGATAAAACAGCCAGTCAGCAGAAATCGGATCATATTCCATTATGCAAAACTGGTTCTTCAAGAAGAGAGAACTGTCAATCAGAGGTTGTCCTTGGTCGATACAATAATTAGTGCAGATCAAGTACAGACAAGTACTGATGTGCTGTTAGACACCTCCACACAATTTATGCCAATAGGCCATCTAAACTGGACTCTTAATAAGCTTGAAAACACTTGAATTCTCAGACAAAAGTTCATGATTGTATGTCTATCAGGGTACAATGACTCAAAATCGAGCCTACTATCTCAAAACTGAAGCAACTACATTTGGGTCAAGCTTGACGATGCACGTTTGTTCAGATTTAATTTTCTTCCAAACTGGAACATGAAACTAAACATTTGGTGTCTTCTTAATCTTAAAAAGATGAACCAGAGGAAAAAAAGAAGACATATTGTTTACCAAAAAATTGAAACCATTAATTTGATAACTTTTTAAACCTGTTAAAAACCTGTCCTACATTTCCCTTTTTGCCCCACATTCAGTGTTAGCTATTCCCATTCTATAAATGAGGTTTCTATACCACCTCATAACTAATTTCTTTTCAAATAATATTGGAGCGTCTATCTGGACTTAAGTCATCTGCAAGCAAGGCAGTCCTGTGGTACATCACATTAGCAACTAGTTAACTGGTAATGTGTCACAGTGTGACAGGCAAGACAAGCTCCAGGTTACGAGGCTCCATTTCTTGTCACACTCTGTCTAATTTAACAAACTCTTCTCCTATTTCAATTTTTTTAAATCATATGGTTACATTTCTAGAACAGATAGGCAAAGAATTTTTTTGAGTTGCTGTGAAGTGTGTCACCCTCGAATAGACTGCTGATGCAGTGTTAAGAAATAAGCACTCACTCACTCTTGTTTTCATGTTTTCAAAATTTGCTCAAAAACTATTTGGTTTGTTTGTTTCTTGTTTAACGCCACATTCAGCAATAGTCCAGCTATATAAGGACGGTCTGTAAATAATCGAGTCTGGGCCAGACAATCCAGTGATAGGCATCATGAGCATCGATCCACGCAATTGGGATATGATTACATGCATAATTAAAATGAAGATCAATAACTATGTTTATTAAAAATATTGTTTTCAAATAGACAATTCATTCTGATTATGCATCACAAATTTGTTGAGACAAAAAAATCAACAAATATAGCAAAGACAGGCCTCCCCGTCTTTAACAACAATGCCTTACTGACTCTCCAACATACACAAAATAATTTGCACAGCATAAACAATTCAATATAATTTGTTTACAAATTGACAAAACATCTTTCTGAAAATTATGGATGAAATTTCAGAGAAGAAAAATCAACAAAAGCAGGCCACAGATTCATACATAACATTGCTCTTATAAAACTATGCCAAATAGTTATCACAGAATTACACATCATGTCACCACCCCCACAAATAAAGGTAAATCGGAAGCCATGACAGTCATTATAGTGTACCAGGTAGGATCCTTGTTGCGTGAAGCGCCAATAAAATCCCTTAAGAGATATTGAGAAGATGCACATACAATCAAGAACTACTGGCAAGCCAGGATAAGTTGAGTTATGACCTGACACTTAACACTGTATAAACAATTGAGACGTATCATGAGAGACAGGCAAGTGGCGATGCTAGCTTTTGACAATGCTCAGAGGTATTTGTACAATCCTTCTCCATGTGACACTTCAGGCCAATTCTCCGGCTTGAGAATGTATGACTTGACCATGCTTACCAAACCTTGACATGTATATTTGTTTGAATTTTACTTCCAGCAAACAAATTTTCGAGACTCCTGATATCGACTTGTCACATTGACGTCTTACTGGTCTTATGAGCAGCACGTGTCCACAAGAGCGTAGTCGATGTCATCGTCATGACCTGCACATGCATACACCCTCTCTTCCTGTAACAAATCTAATATGATTGCCCAAATTCTGTCTCAAGGCACTTTGTGAGTTGTTCAACTTATCCTGGAATACCAGTAATGTTTAACTATTTATCCTCAACTGCTAAACAGCATAGCCTTTCTCTCTCACAGAAAACCTCTGGTATTTTAAACAAAATATTTTCATGAGTTTTCAAAAAGAAAGTACTCTACTTAAACATTACCAAGGTAAAATAAAAGTTTAAAGAGCCACAAAGACACATGGACTTAAATATTTTAATAGAAAAAGCCTAAAAGAATATATACAGTACATAGATGTTGGAATGAAGCACTAAATTCCAATGAAACACTGTATGCAGAACATAGATGTCAGAATGCACATGTATATCTTGTGTATCTCTGAACTAACTTCTAAATTCCCATGAAAGAGCAAAAACAAGTTTATTTAGTTTACTGAGTCAATATTCCACTTTTCTCCCCCATTGCTTGTTTTTAAAGTTTAATTCAAACAATAACAGACCAACCCCTGCATTATTTACAACTGGTAACCATACAACTTACATTCTGCAAATGGAAAATGTCTTTAGAATGTCAAAAGGCTTGCTTAATTATCTAATTGTGTAAAATGTGACATCTAGGTGAGAAGTAAATATTCGGCTATAACAGTAAATAACAGAACACTTCAGCCTATGAGTAAAGATCTAACAAGCTTTGTTCTTCAACTGTTTCCATAACAGAGGGATGCATCACATTGCCAGTGATGTGGACACAGATTAATATCTGTCCCCCCACACAACCACAATATCTGACTGTATGATTTCCTGATGAATGCAATACACACTCCCTCAGTGATCTCATGACAGGTACATCCACCTCACTCAGTGATCACATATACCCTACCACCTCACTCAGTGATCACATATCCCCTACCACCTCACCCAGTGATCACATATCCCTTACCACCTCATTCAGTGATCACATATGCCCTACCACCTCACTCAGTGATCACACATCCCCTACCATCTCACTCAGTGATCACATATGCCCTACCACCTCACTCAGTGATCACATATCCTCTACCACCTCACTCAGTGATCACATACCCCTACCACCTCACCCAGTGATCACATATCCCCTACCACCTCACTCAGTGATCACATGTTGTCTGAACAGATATCATGTTATCATGACAAAAATGTTGTCCCATGCAATCCCTAGTTTGACTGGTACCTTAAGTATTTTTCAGTTGAACAGTTGACTTGACCTTGCATGTATTTGTGACAGGTGACCGGTGGAGCAGGACACGCACACCTTTTCATGGACACCTGGTATCATCAGTGATTCATAAATACATCGACTCTATTTCTAGCAAAGACTTTGTGTGGCTATGGAAAGGGTTTTGTCCCTTTTATTTTATTTACATTTTAACAAGGGATTAAATCATTTCTTTTTTGGCTTGTATGTCGGAAGTTTCAACTACATAATGACCTGTGAAATATTATCACAAACACTAGCAATGTTACAAGTGACATCAGCTCGGGATGCAATGATACAGAAGGTCACAGCATAACGCACGGCTTGAATCATCTCTCTGTACGCTACAATATTGTGGACTGAAACAAACACTGAACCAAAACAGACAGTAGCATAGTCCAGAGTCAAAACCAACCCACTGGTGAAGTGATGTTTGTCAGTAACATTACTATTGCCTGCCCTGGAATCTCCAGACAAAGACAAACAGGTGGACTGAGGGGGCAACAGAGAAGAACAGGGCCTCTCACAACAGGCATGGCCTGCTGGAAATTGCAACAGAGAAGAACGGGGCCTCTTACAACAAGCATGGCCTGCTGGGAACTGCAACAGAGAAGAACAGGGCCTCTTACAACAAGCATGGCCTGCTGGGAACTGCTACAGAGAAGAACGGGGCCTCTTACAACAAGCATGGCCTGCTGTGAACTGCAACAGAGAAGAACAGGGCCTTTTACAACAAGCATGGCCTGCTGGGAACTGCAACAGAGAAGAACAGGACATCGTACAACAAGCATGGCCTGCTGGGAACTGCCACAGAGAAGAACAGGGCCTCTTACAACAAGCATGGCCTGCTGGGAACTGCAACAGAGAAGAACAGGGCCTTTTACAACAAGCATGGCCTACTGTGAACTGCCACAGAGAAGAACAGGGCCTCTTACAACAAGCATGGCTTGCTGAAAATTCCCACCGAGACATGTGTAACTGTTTATGTGTAATGCTGTGGAAACACTCCATTCCTTCATTCAAAGCAACGTCCAACTTGATTCCTTGCAAACCTCAAAAAGTATAATTGAAAGAAATATCAAAAGACATCAGTTCAGCAAATCCCTGATGTGTCTCCAAGGACCACAAAGAAATATTAAACGTTTTATGAGTTAGCTCTAGAAACTAAACACGATGGATGGATGGAGCCTGTTTCTATACCACCCGCAAATCTTTAAAACAAAACATAAAAATAATGACATGATGTCATAGGCCATTAATGAAAGTGTGTCCTATGTTCATCCATCACTGCACAACCTCACATGGATAATGTGGACTCCAGCTTCCCCGTGACTACAATCAAGGATATCGAGAACAGACGATATCATAGTCTATGGGTATCATGGCCTGGGACCAGTTATAATATTGCCATTGAGATATAAACATCATTCAAGTTCTATCATCTGAATCATGCAGAAAATTGAAACCCCTGTCATCAAATGCAGATTTGAGTTGGATTTTATTTCAAATCCAGATTTAGCCAGCTGTGATGATTCTCTTTGATTACGACATGCAGTCCAGTTGATCAATATCAGAAACAACCACGCCGCTTAAGACGCCAGCTGACGAACATCGGCACAGACACTGGACAAAAAGTCTCGAACTATCGGTTACTTCCTGCTCGATTTCCCATGTATACATACACGAATTGCATCAACGTCACACCCGACGTCACTGACAAACATCACAGATCTGTTAAATACATTCCCAGTCAATACTGATTTGTGCATTGATCATTGGGACGCACTGTTTGACGTAAAGTCATTGTGAGTAGGGGGAAGGGGATCCTCTCCTTGACCTTACACGTCATTGTGGGGGAGGAGAGGGACCTCCATATCTGACGCAAAGTCTGAGTGTGTGTGTGTGTGTGTGTGTGCATGTGCGTGTGCGTGTGTGTGTGACAGAGAGAGAGAGAGAGGGGGGGGAGAAGGAGAGAGAGATGGAGAGATTGAGGGAGAGAGGTGGAGAGAGAGCGGTAGAGAAAGAGGGTTAGAGAGGGAATAAGATTGGACAGAGAGAGGGGGGAGAGAGAGAGTGAGACTTTTTATTTTACTCACTGCTATTTTACTCACCTCTTTATTTGACAAAGTCATTGCAGAGAAAGCCCCTCTCAAAAATAACGTCATCCATTAACATCATGGCGCATGTTCCAATCTCCAAAAGTGACATAAAATAAAACAATGTTTTATCGTGAAATAAACCACACTTCATTCTTCATTGTTCTTTGTGATTTATCTCTCATAGATATCCATATCAAAGTGGGAAAGTTACATTATGCCTATTGTTTTCTTCAAGATACTGTGTAGAGGGGAATGTCCGAGTAACTCTCCATTCATTTAGAATAATGGAGCAGAAGCCCATTATTTTTAAGGAATGGAGAGTTACGAGGATATTCCCTTACCTAGAACTCATCCCTACTTTTACACTTAGACAAAATATTCTGTTGTGGAAAATATTTGAAAAGTATGCCAGAACTGTTGGTTGTCTGTATTTATACTGCATGAGTTGCCCTTGTGTGATGCACGTGCACCAAGCTCTGTCGCGAGCTGACTTTTACAATGCATGGTACACGGCTCTTCATAATTTCCTTGGGTCTTAAACTAGTTTTTATCAATCGCTTGCACATTGTTAATACATGCTGACGAGAAAAATCGGAAATATAGGGCCCCGAATAAGGATATATATATATATATTACCTGATTTGTTTTTTCTTGTCAAAGGTTTATCTAATTAGTATAAATATGAACATCATTGTAGGTAACCTGCTCTAACACAAATTATATACATATTATTTTGAGCTTTTAAACATTAAGCAAAATTATGAAAATATTTCATAGTTAATTTCCCACCATACATTCATGTGCCACCATAGCTGAGGTTGACAATTACACGTCCTCATATCAAACATCCGGGTTCAAACCTCGCTGGCGACACATGTTTTGGGGAAAAAAATGAAATTATTCACTTGTCAATAAATGTAAATAATAGTTCCGTCAATTCCAAGGGGAAATTAAATCAAATGTTGGTTCAAGATAATGCATAGTTGATAAATAATTCTCCATTCCTGAAAAATAATGGAGCATTCAAACAATAGAATGAGGCCACAGATGTTTGTTAATTAGACATTTGGTACAATCATGGACAAAGAAGAATGTTTGTTGAAGTGACTGAAGCAGCAGTATAATCTGTCAAATGAGGAGAGGCAGACCAATGTTTGGATTTCACAAGGAAAAGACCGCCTCTGTGGTCTAGTGGTAGAGTGTCCGTCCGGAGAGCGGAAGGTCCAGGGTTAGATCCCCGACCGTGTCATACCAAAAGACGTTAAAAGATGGTACTTGCTGTTACCCTGTCTGGCGCTTGGCATTTAGGGGCTAAAACAAGGACTGGTCGGCTCGGAGTCAGTATACTGTGTCTGAGTGGGGTATTCATGTTAAAACTGCGGCATGGTATCTCAGTGGGCTAGCACTATAAATCGGCATCAGTCCAGACTAATACAAGCAGCCACACACACACACACACACACGGGCATGCAATAATCTTTGACGCGACGTAGAACCCAATTTCACCTCACCTCACCTCACCTCACCTCACCTCACCTCACCTCACCTCACCTCACCTCACTAGGTAAACTTTCCTTCAGGTGGTTTACATAACAAGGTCATACAGACAGCACACTGATCTGTAACATCAGTAACATTCTACACATGTCAGTCTTGACCACACAGAATGACAACCTACGTGAATGAGACCCTGTGTTAGTGTCAACTGAATGAGACCCTGTGTTGGTGTCAACTGAATGAGACCCTGTGTTGGTGTCAACTGAATGAGACCCGATGTTAGTGTCAACTGAATGAGACCCTGCGTTGGTGTCAACTGAATGAGACCCGATGTTAGTGTCAACTGAATGAGACCCTGCGTTGGTGTCAACTGAATGAGACCCTGTGTTGGTGTCAACTGAATGACACCCTGTGTTAGTGTCAACTGAATGAGACCCTGTCTTGGTGTCAACTGAATGAGACCCTGTGTTAGTGTCAACTGAATGAGACCCTGTGTTAGTGTCAACTGAATGAGACCCGATGTTAGTGTCAACTGAATGAGACCCTGCGTTGGTGTCAACTGAATGAGACCCGATGTTAGTGTCAACTGAATGAGACCCTGCGTTGGTGTCAACTGAATGAGACCCGATGTTAGTGTCAACTGAATGAGACCCTGCGTTGGTGTCAACTGAATGAGACCCTGTGTTAGTGTCAACTGAATGAGACCCTGTGTTGGTGTCAACTGAACGAGACCCTGTGTTAGTGTCAACTGAATGACACCCTGTGTTAGTGTCAACTAAATGACACCCTGTGTTAGTGTCAACTAAATGAGACCCTGTGTTGGTGTCAACTGAATGACACCCTGTGTTAGTGTCAACTGAATGAGACCCTGTCTTGGTGTCAACTGAATGAGACCCTGTGTTAGTGTCAACTGAATGAGACCCTGTGTTAGTGTCAACTGAATGAGACCCGATGTTAGTGTCAACTGAATGAGACCCTGCGTTGGTGTCAACTGAATGAGACCCGATGTTAGTGTCAACTGAATGAGACCCTGCGTTGGTGTCAACTGAATGAGACCCTGTGTTAGTGTCAACTGAATGAGACCCTGTGTTGGTGTCAACTGAACGAGACCCTGTGTTAGTGTCAACTGAATGAGACCCTGTGTTAGTGTCAACTAAATGACACCCTGTGTTAGTGTCAACTAAATGACACCCTGTGTTAGTGTCAACTAAATGAGACCCTGTGTTGGTGTCAACTGAATGACACCCTGTGTTAGTGTCAACTGAATGAGACCCTGTCTTGGTGTCAACTGAATGAGACCCTGTGTTAGTGTCAACTGAATGAGACCCTGTGTTAGTGTCAACTGAATGAGACCCTGTCTTGGTGTCAACTGAATGAGACCCTGTCTTGGTGTCAACTGAATGAGACCCTGTCTTGGTGTCAACTAATGGGATAACAACTACTGTTCCACAGACTCCACGGCCATTACCAACACACAAACATTACCTGTATTTCTATAGTAACAGAACTGTATTTTGCCATGACCTGATTTTTCACAGTTCTGACAGTGTTTAAGTCACTATTGTCCAAAGCATGACATGTTTCAGCAGAATGACTCTTTGATTCTGGTCCGTTGACTCAGGGCTCTGTTCCACAAAGCAATCAGGCACAAGACTGTCGCAATTAATGTTAAACTATGGGAGTTATTATCTTTTAAGTGATATGATTGCTTTGAGGGACCGGACCCTAACTCTCTGTGATGGGGCCCTAACTCTTTCCGACAGGGACCTAACTCTCTGTGATGGGTCCCTAACTCTCTGGGACGGGTCCTTAACTCTCTGGGACAGGGCCCTAAGTATCTGGCACAAGGCCCTAAATCTCTGGGACAGGGACCTAACTCTCTGGGATGGGGCCCTAACTCTCTGGGATGGGGCCCTAACTCTCTGGGATATTGCTGAAAGCAGCAACAATATTTACTCACTCAACCCTTTTATATCTTGCAGGGAATGTCAATATTACTGTAACCATGGTGACATGATGATGAGAAGGATAGTTTTGCAAAAGTTAGGAGCTGGCATATGTTTACGCTTATGGTGTTAAGAATTTGGCGGCTGCTCAGGTAGGCAGAAGGGATTCATGGTTTATGACACAGAATGTGCTTGCAAGAAAGCCACATTGTACATTTAATAAGCGTTACATTGCTTGTCTGGTGAATTCCACCCATGGAGATATGTGTAGGAATATGCATCAAACTTGCTTCGTATGAATGAAAATGGTGACCAGCTTTTAGCATTTGTTTTGTGTATTGTATACCCTTCACCAAAGTGTCAAAATATCACCATGTTTTATGTGATTATGAAAACAAATTCAGATCTGATCAAATATAATGTAGCTAAACAAATATTTACATATCAAATCACAAATCTTCTGTAAACATGAAGATCCATAAACACATAAACACTGCAATAATCATAAAAAGGATACGCTCACCTTTTCGCGAACACCTGTTATCATCACTATTTCATAGTGATTCATAAACACATGCTCATGATATTGTCAGAATCATTCAATTGAGATTGAGGAATATGGAAAGGGTTAGGACACTTTTATTCACCATCCCTGTGCTCGTGTTTCACCAGAGAGGTTGAGACACCTCCTGCACCACTTGGTCGTGTAAATGTATTAAACTCTTTGAACCAAATCATTCCTTGATACAATTTCAACAAAAATAATATGACCACCAAACACATTTGTGAAACCTTGAACAATGGATGAAGCACTGTCATGTCTATATTATAAAGGCTTCAATTGACCAATCAGCATTGAGAATTGCTTAACTTCACATAAGTATATTGTAAAGTTATTCCACAAAATCACTCTATTCTCATGGGTATCATCATCATCATCAGCATCAGCATCATCATAATAATGATAATGATATATAAGATTCAGGAAAAACATGGCAAATATGCGGACCTTGCTTTTGAAACATCAGGCTCGCATCCCAAGTACCAAGTTTTCCGACTCCCCATTGTACTCGGTGCCTTAGGTTTGGTACCTCCCAATCTGTTAACTGACATTGAGAGAGTACCGGGGTTTACTACAAGGAATACAGCCCTTCTGACAGTCTGGGTAATGCAAAAGGCTGCAGTGTTCGGGAGTCTTCACATTCTCTGAAATGTTCTGGGTGGGTTTGACTAGGCAGCGCTTCCTGGGAGAAGTCCCATTCGCTGTCTGGGCTGCGTGTAGAGGCGGCAAGGGCCCTGAGCTGATGATGAACCTAACCAGCCCAAACCCTCTTTGCTGCATTTTTTTTTTATCTGTACATAAAAATAATAGTGGACATTTGTTATGCACTGAATGCACCCACTGATTCTTCACTAAAGAGATAAGTGTCAACAAGGGAATCAATCTTAACAAAAGTTGACAAGATGTGCTTCAAGAGCCTAGATTGAAGGGCAAAGAGAGCGAGTTGTACAGTCCAGGTGCTGAATGAGTGAATGATCTGAAACAAAAAGAGTTTCAGTTTTGGCACTGTTGGTAGTTACTAAGTTATGATGTTGTAATCAAACTTTCTTGGACTGCCACTTAGTCCTGGGATAGTCCGTCAGTTACTTGCATCAGCTGGTATTACACAACATGTAGAAATATTTCAGCAACATCACAGTGGGGACACCAGAAATGAAATTCTGGATTCAAAACCAAGCAACCAAGTTAATGAGGGGCGGTTGGGTGGCCTAGTGGCTAAAGCATTTACTCGTCAAGCCAAAGACCCGGGTTCAATTCCCGACATGGTTACAATGTGTGAAGCCCATTTCTGGTGTCCCCTCCCGTGATATTGCCAAAATATTGCTAAAAGTGGTGTAAAACAACACTCGCTCTCTCACTCACTCGAGCTAATGAGCAAATGCACAACCACTAGGCTACCCCATTGGTGTCAGGCTAAACTCACACAACAAGATACAGTGCCACAGTTTATATGAAATACAAAATCAAACAACATTCTTGACCTGTATTTTCTTTGTATGGAAACTGCTTGTAGGTGATACAAGTAGGTCAGGAAGACCTAAATATCTTTCAGGGTTAGCTTGTTACCAACATGAAGCTATTCACCTAAAGCCTCGGCAGTCCCCACTACAGGCCACAACATGATGGATGGTCCAGTCAACACATGTATCCCAACTCCTTCCAATATTGTAAGGTCTTCACAGGGACCTTCATCATTATAGGAAGGAAGGAAGACGACTTTCACCCTAAAGAAATTGAAATCTATCTATATTTTACTAACCATGCATGTGACTGGTCCCAAGGTATGCTACTCAGTTTGTCTGAAGGAATTGTTGTATTTTAGTCTGAAGGAATTGTTGTATTTTTGTCTGAAGGAATAGTTGCATTTTTGTTTGAGAGAATTGTTGTATTTTTGTCTGAAGGAATTATAGTATTTTTGTCTGAAGGAATTGTAGTATTTTAGTTTGAAGGACATGTGCCACCAAGTATTATGCAGGATATTTTTTTTAAAGGATTTCTATTTCAGTCAACGGATACAAATATACTTGCATTTATCATATAAAGTTTCACTAAATCATCAGATAGTGTCATTTCTAGTGTAAACAAACATGGCATGTTTTATATTCCTATGCGGTTTATAAGTTACGTGAATAGCAATATGTCTTAAACTTCAATTATTTGTGAAAGGAGATACATGATACACAGGTCATCACTTTCATGGGCTTCTGTACCTTAAGGAACATAGATTAGGTATAAAGATTGTATGTGTGTATTTATTTTGGATATTTAAGATACACAAACTCTCTTTTTTTCCACATGCAGCAACATTTGATGGATAACATGTTGCAATGTCACAATATGATGAGCACGAAGGCAAACATTACTGTTACAGTGTACAAACTTCTTAATATGAACAGGTAGAGCTTACAAAGCTTATCAAGTACTAATTCTATCAAGGTGGAACGTCAGATTGGTTGTCTGTAACTGTGAATTATCAACTTAAAATTGGAGATCTGTTCCTGCCCACTACCAGTATAAATCTAATAACCATTACATTAATAGCTTGTGCACTTATTTTTATCTACCACAAGACTGCATCAATTGTACTGACATAAGCTGAAAATGTCAGACTGTACGTAAACGTCCATCCATGAAAGGTTATTACATAGGAAGCGACATGCATAATTTCCCTGACATCACAACGAACGGATTATTGGAGTCAGTTTATTTTGGATATTTCTTACTTCATTTATAACATTTATTGACACATCTTCTGAATGCCATTAGAAATGTATTATCAATATGGTTCCATATAATTGATTTCTTAAATGATACCTGCATATATCTGCCATGCAGCCTTCTTGGTATAAGGAAGACATCATCACACACATCATCACAGACATCATCACACACATCATCACAGACATCATCACAGACATCATCACAGACATCATCACACACATCATCACAGACATCATCACACACATCATCACACACATCATCACACACATCATCACACATATCATCACACACATCATCACGGTTGTCATCGCAGACATCATCACACACATCATCACGGTTGTCATCCCAGACTTCATCACACACATCATCACACACATCATCACAGACATCATCACACACATCATCACAGACATCATCACACACATCATCATGGTTGTCATCGCAGACATCATCACACACATCATCACGGTTGTCATCGCAGACTTCATCACACACATCATCACACACATCATCACAGACATCATCACACACATCATCACACACACATCATCACAGACATCATCACACACATCATCACAAACATCATCACAGACATCATCACACACATCATCACACACATCATCACACATCATCACACACATCATCACAGACATCATCACAGACATCATCACACACATCATCACACACATCATCACATACATCATCACACAAATCATCACAGACATAATCACACACATCACAGACATCATCACACACATCATCACAGACATCATCACACACATCATCACATAAATCATCACAGACATCATCACAGACATCATCACAGACATCATCACAGACATCACACATATCATCACAGACATCATCACACACATCATCACACACATCATCACACACATCATCACAAACATCATCACACACATCATCACACACATCATCACAGTTGTCATCACAGACATCATCACAGACATCATCACAAACATCATCACACACATCATCACAGACATCATTACACACATCATCACACACATCATCACGTTTGTCATCTCAGACATCATCATATGACGGATGTCATTATCAAGTAATATCAATGTTACATAACGATGTCAATAACACAAATGTCAAAGTAGACACAATTTATGGATAACTTCTTTAATACTGTAAAGGTGACGTTGCTTGACAACGGTATAAGGATATATACCGAAATGTCGCCTTACCAGTAAATTAAGAAGTTGTTACCCATAAATTGTGTCTACTTTGTCATCCGTCAACTTCTAAGTCATGCCTATCAAACGGTTCACAAATGTCAAAGTCCCTCATTGCTAGACACTACCAAGAAACACTTCTTTCAGAGTGGAGCACTATCTTCTAAACATCATTCCATGTGTTTGGAAATATTTCAAAATAGCTGCCAAAGAGGCCATATTGAAATATTTCGTTTTGGGATGGTAATTTCTCGGACTGAGACAGACAGTAACACTCCTTGACATGAAACAACACAACAACTCCTGCGAACTAGGTGTGCTGATGACTACCATTAGACTGCTCACAGCTATATATTCATATTAGGTTTACTTTAAACAGGGGCGGTCGGGTAGCCTGGTGGTTAAAGCGTTGGCTCCTCACGCCGAAGATCCAGGTTCGATTCCCGACATGGGTACAATGTGTGAAGCCCATTTCTGGTGTCCCCCGCCGTGATATTGCTGGAATATTGCTAAAAGCGGCGTAAAACCATACTCACTCACTTACTTTAAACATTATCCATAATGTTCTTGTAGTCCTCCATAACAGCAGAATGGTATAAACAACATGACCGTATTGACATGAAATCATTCCTTGTCAAATTTTAAAAAACATCGAACATATTTCCTGAGATATGTCAAGTGACTGGTCGTTTACTGTAGGAGGGGGGTAGAGAATGGTCTTTGGGTTGTATCCCATTTGGCTGACCCCCAGTTTGGTGCCCCCCACTTTCAATGTGACATTTTTCCACCCCCTGCAACCCCTTAATATTACCACCACCACCCTCCCCCATAATAAATGACCAGTCTTTAATGGATGTGATGCAATGGCTTTCTACGAAGTGCCTTCATGTCTCAAATACCCCTAATTAGGATGCATGGAACTCTATTTCAGGCAATAGGTGCAATAGCAGAAGCCTCAATCAATGAGCAGGTTGCTTAAGGACACTTGTTTCACAGAAGAGATAATACAATATTGAAACAGAAATCCAATAAACATGTAGAGTGCAGTTCCACTGCCGGCTTTGAAGCTTTCAGATACATATCCCTACACCATCACCATGTTCCCAACATCATCTCTAATGACTAAATGGTATTTTCCTCACGACAAGCTTTTTAATATTGCTGAATACAAACTGATTTTAGCTGTCAAAATATTTAGCTAATTGATTGTATAACTCCCACCGGAATCTTCCCAGAAAATCATTGATGGAGTGAATTCTATGAAAATATCACCTGGATTATGGTGTGGGGAATATACAACAATAATAATCCTGAGTCCTATAAAATGATGGTGACGTACATATTAGTTGCAACCCATGTCTTCAAGAAAATAGTTCCTTTGTAAATATCTTTCCATTAGTAACAATATTGCTGTAAAAATTAAGGAGTTCATATTTTCAAGTAGGTACTGGTAAACAAGTAGGATCAGATGTCGAACCTGAAAGCCCAATGAAAGTAAAAAACCACAGAACATAGATATGCGCTCCTAAATGACCCATCTAAATCAAGAACAATTAAAAAGATGACAAGCCAAAGACATTTCAAAGATGATGGCAGAAGCTCCTAATCAAAGACACAATCACCCCCGGTACATGCATCTCTCTCTCACACTCACCTGAATCAGTGGGGCC
Source organism: Haliotis cracherodii (assembly GCF_022045235.1). NCBI lineage: Eukaryota > Metazoa > Mollusca > Gastropoda > Lepetellida > Haliotidae > Haliotis > Haliotis cracherodii. The sequence continues at coordinate 63,607,442 of NW_027266264.1, forward strand.
AACAATTCCTCATCCAAATACATTTGAAATGATTTTCACGCTGAGTGAATTTTGAAACCATCCAACACACAAGTATTCCAATTTGGCAAACAAACCATTTGCAGTGGATTCAATGGACTGACGTCAGCTGACAAGCCCGGCCTCACGACGGCACGCTTCTGCTCCACGCTCGGCGGCAATCATTGCAAGTCTCTGAACAGACCATTATCATGGCTAAGCAATGTAAGTTGATTACCACACGGGCTCCTCACTCAGGCCCTGTGCAGGAGTCTGGCCGACACTCAAAGGGCAGTGCTAGTTATCCAATACACACTAACTAACCTCAACATTTAAGTCAAAGCTCAAACGATAAATCTTGCATTCAGTTCTCAAATCAATCACTGTTAATGGCATCAAACAATATATTTTTTAACCCACCATCAACGCAAATAACAAAACCGAAATGTCAACCTTACATAATATAAAACCTATGTTAAGGTTGTGTAACAGTTTCAAATAAAGAGGATATTATTAAAAATCCATTTCTGCAAATTAAAATACACACTTCTACAGATTGGATGATATTTGAACTTTTGTTTTATCTGTTCTTTTCCTGATGAAGATAGCTGCCATATTGGCGTTGGTTCAAAACTTCCATCCACATTGAACATAATAGCTTTGTTGTATATCCCCTAGCCCATCAACTGATTGTCAACAGAGTAGGCCAAAAACAGGAATGTTGAGGGCAAGCCATACATAGTGTCCCTCCGGTCAGACAGGCTGAAGTATGATCACATAAACTATAACCTTGAAAGGAAGCATTTGCAAAACTGGGTGATATAAGGTGCATGATACAAGGTGCCTCAATGTAAGCTACATGTGATCTCAGAATACTGGTGCCATTGAGATGAATAATGTAAAGTTTATTTCTATCCTATCAGGTTCCAGCATAAGTGAGTGCAGTTCTCCAGCCATGCCTTAATAGGGGTACACAAACCATGGTCACTTATGCTGGAACTGAACCAGCTATGAAGTTTGACAAGCTAATGTTTAACCACTAGGCTATACCACCAACAATGAATTACTACAATGCTAAATTGAAAGTTAATTGTTTGTTTGTTTGTTTTTTGTTTGTTTGTTGCTCCATGCTGCAGTCAGCATACTCCATCCATATCAGTGTGGCCTGTAAATAACCGAATCTGGATCAGACCATGAATGGACAACCATCTACACCACATGTTTGTTTAAAATTTGATGGAATCTCTTTACTTCACAATATTTTTCTGTGCATTCATGGAAATGAAGGTGATCATCTATACTTGTATGATTGTACCACAAAATTATTTTCTACCAATGTCTGGACGCAAGCATCATGAATACACAATATGTTTTGGGTGTGACGCCATAGACCAGGATTCATCTCCCAAATTCATTCACAACCTCTAAATAGTTGAAGGAAACCACACAACTATGCAGGTAAAAAGATGCATACTGTGCATACTGTGGAGAGGTGAGTGAGTGAGTGATTGAGTGATTGAGTGAGTGAGTGAGTGAGTGAGTGAGTGAGTGAGTGAGTGAGTGAGTGAGTGAATTTTCCAGCAATATCACGGCGGGGGACACCAGAAATGGGCTTCACACATTGTACACACATGTCGGGAATCGAACCCAGTTCTTCGGCGTGATGAGCAAACGCTATAACTACTAGGCTACCCCACCGCCCACTGTGGAGATGCACACAATGTATGAAGGGAATCAGAACCACTGGCACAAACACAAGGATGCTGCAATGTCAGGAACATATACCAAGTTTCCACAGGAGATGATGCCGACAGACAATGTCTAGTGAATGTTCACGACACACGATGGCCAATGAATGTTTCTGACAGACCATGTCAAATGACTGTTCACGACACACGATGGCCAATGAATGTTTCTGACAGACAATGTCCAGTGACTGTTCACGACACACGATGGCCAATGAATGTTTCAGACAGACCATGTCAAATGACTGTTCACGACACACGATGGCCAATAAATGTTTCTGACAGACCATGTCCAATGACTGTTCACGACAAACGATGGCCAATGAATGATTCTGACAGACAATGTCCAATGAATGTTCACAACACATGATGGCCAATGAATGTTTCTGACAGACAATGTCCAATAAATGTTCCAAATAATGTTCAGATGATGGCCAATGAATGTTTATAACAAGTGATTGCTAATGAATGTTCATGACAGACGAAGGCCAATGTATTTATGACTGCCTAGGTCAACTAAAACTGCCACACTTTCAGAGAGTAGGTTTGCATGACCAAGTAAATTTATATTATATCATGTAGTAATAATATGTAGACATTTGTTATACATATACTCTTGGTGTATTCAGTATGTCAAACCCATTTCACGCCAAGTGAAAGTTATCAAACTTTTCAGGACAGGTGCTGATGAGCTTTGATGAAAGTATAAATAATTGATCGTCCCTAATTGAAAAACGCCTTGTAATCAAGTAAACTGAAATTAATGTTGCTGAAGTTCCCACCAGGTAATATGAAGTAAGAAAAGTCTAATCAGAGATCATGTACATCAAGTTCAGTAAAGGACAGTGACCAATCAGCAAGGCCCCATTCCAGAAAAGCGACTGTCACACTACGACACTCGTAAGTCTATGTGAGGTATGGAAGTAACGATCACTTAGAGCTCCATAAGTCGTAAGTCTGTGTTAAAGTATGGGAGTTAGAATCACTTAACGCTGTGACAGTCATAAGTCTGTGTTAAAGAATAGGAGTTCCGAACAATTAGTACTACGACAGTCGTAAGTCTGTGTTAAAGTTTGGGAGTTATGATCACTAAGCACTACGACAGTTGTAAATCTGTGTTAAAGTAAAGGAGCTACGATCACTTAGTGGTATGACAGTTTTAAGTCTGTGTTAAATTATAGGAGTTCCGATCAGTTAGTACTACGACAGTCGTAAGTCTGTGTTAAAGTTTGGGAGTTATGATCACTAAGCACTACGACAGTTGTAAATCTGTGTTAAAGTAAAGGAGCTACGATCACTTAGTGGTATGACAGTTTTAAGTCTGTGTTAAAGTATAGGAGTTACGAGCAATTAGTGGTACAGCAGTCGTAAGTCTGTGTTAAAGTATGGGAGTTACGATCACTTAGTGGTATGACAGTTTTAAGTCTGTGTTAAAGTATAGGAGCTACGAGCAATTAGTGGTACAGCAGTCGTAAGTCTGTGTTAAAGTATGGGAGTTACGATCACTTTGTGCTACGATCATCGCTTTGTGGAATGGACCCCCGGGCCTGGATGGCACATGACAGAAAGTGCCCAACTGAGGGGTGTAACAGAGGATCTAGTTTGCACACACATAAATGAAAGAGTTGGGTGTAACTCAACACTGAACAGCATTTCAGGTTTATAACATCACCACTTGTGTGTATGGTGCTGACAAACCAAGATCTATAATCATGACAAATCTGGGCTTCGAACCCATAATCTGCTGATCCTGTCACAGACAACACTGTCAAACACCTTTTGTCACGGTCATCTAAAACCACCTTTCCACAAAAGACAATAACAAAATGTTGTTCCAAAGCAAAAAAGATGAACTTTACAACAACAAAATTAAAAGTTCAGGACATTCCTGCAAGGCAAGACTTGGCAGAGGAAGAGGGAGCTATACCTTAAGTATGTTGAAAAAGATTTACAGAATCAAGCTGCATTATTTCCCAATTCCACAGGAGCTATCAACGTAATTCCCAAGAAGGGAACTTGGGGAGGGAAGTTCATCAGGCCTAATTCCCACATGAAATGAAAGTAACCCCCTTCAATCAGTTCAGCCCATCAGCGAGCCTTCAGTTCACATATTTGGCCAGCACAACACATCACCAAGACTCAGAGCTGCCCAGCTGACTGGTTCCAGCTTGATATTTCAGGACACAAAGCCTTACCAGAAAAGTTTTCATCATCAAAGGTTTCAATAATATAGAAACAGAAAAGCATGCGCCAGAAGACATTGTCACACACACATTTACGGAATGTAAAAGCTTGTGTCAATCAACATATCATTATCAAACAAAAGATTTCAACAAAATGGTTGTCATCCGTCAACTTCTAAGAAATGCCTATCAAACAATGTCATCTATTTCATAGCATGTTAACAATGAGTAAGTGATGTGAGATTCATGCTACCTTATTTAGTATTTAACTAATACTATAGTGTGTCACTTAAGTTTGAAAGGAAAACTGTAACCAATGTATATTGTGATATTTACACTCTTGTGAAACACATATGCATAAATATGGTGCCGACAGACCAAGAATCATAACAGGAAATAGTCTGTAATTTGAACCCATACAACGTGGATCCTGGCATGTCTAAGGGATGTAACTGTGTTCTAGACTACTAGGCCACCTGTGCCCCCAATTCAAAAAATGTTTCTAATACCTCAAATGCAACATAAGCTGAAATGTTTAACTATATAAGTGAAGTGTCACAGTTTTCATATAATACATAAATAAGGCCCCCAAAGAAACTGTGTATATATCACTTGCTTAAGAAAATCATCCCTACTACAGCAAATGAATGAGTGAGTCATGTTTATCACAGTGACCAGTATTCCAGTCATATCACGTCGCGTCAGTTTGATGTGGGAGGAAAGCCTGAAGTGATGCAGGTCTTAGACGTTTACCACTTTGGTGAAACCCACAAGCACGGGTATGTTGTTGCTGACAAAGCTAGAAACAACCGGGCCACTGGGATCCTGAAACAACTGGGCCACCGGTTGCTAGAGGGTAGTCTAGTGGTTCTAGAATTCACTCACAAATCAATAGGTTCACTTCCACATAGGGTTACACTTGGAGAAATCAGTATTAGCGTCGACTGCTGTTACATTGCTATAATACTCCCACAGTCCCAACAATACCACCCTCACTGATATCTATTTAGCCATTACAAAGACTGTTTTCAAGGACTCACTAGCCCTCCACTGACCCCCTTCCCCATGAGAACATCAATCCATTTCAATTTGCCAGTCACAGGTCTATTGAGGAATTACTCCTAAACGTGCGGCTTATTCTCAAAGTCGGCACCAAACCCACGCTTTCTGCTGACCATGACGGACCATAAAATCAAGCTGTTAAATTCTCCTGATCTAATAGGACACCCATCAAACTGAAATAGGGCAAGCTGTCATAATAAGATATTAACTTTTGATATGCCTGGTAATATGGCTCCTTGATTTGTCTAAGTGACACCTACCCTAATATAATTAAATTCCATGATGTTTCTGTCGCAATAACTCTGACAGTTGGGTGCGTGGTCCGACATTGTTACGATTCTACAACATCAACTCCAGCCAACAAGCGAGGTTGTAAACAACGCATCAATCATGCTTAAGTTGGATATTTACTAAAGTCAGTGTCTCAATCATTTCCCTTGAGATAAGTGAAGGAAGAAACCAAGAAAATTACATCCTTCAATAAAAAGATATTACTTGAAATCACTATTAATCCTTCCGATCAAGATTACAGAAACTAGACAAAAGAAGACTGTTGATTGGTCTGTGTACTTATGGTTAACACTTCACAGGTTTTATGGAAAATTTAACTTTAACTCTTTCTCTTTAGTTGCAAGTTTGTGAGAAATTTAGGTCAAGAACTTGCATGAAGCAACCAATAAATGAATAAAAATTAATTTCACTCAGGATCGCAACTATCACCTAAACATTGCAAGCATCACCTAACCATTACTTCACTGAGGGCAGAATCAATAAATCAACAGTACTCACAAGAAGGTTATATTCTAATTACTGAAGAATTTTAAAGCTGTGTATGTTATCAATGGTTGAAGTTTTTGTTTGTTTGTTTGTTTGATGTATAACGCCGCAATATTCCAGCCATATGACAGTGATCTGTGAAAAATTGAGGCTCGACCAAACAATCCTGTGACTGACATCATAAGCATCAATCGATGAAATTGGGATACGATGACATGGATCAACCAAGTCAGTGAGTCTGACCACCCGATCCCATTAGTTGCCTCTTACGACACGCACAGTCATCTTTTGCGACAAGCATGGGTTGCTGAAGACCTATTCTACCCCGGGTCCAATGGCTGAAGTGTGGAGCAAGCATGAGAATTTTCAGAGAGAATACCCAGAATGATAAACCCACCAGCTACAAACATCCAACTTCATTACATTGACCCCACAGGAGAGGTGAAGTGACATGGAGTTTAATCTCGCATTTAACATTATTGTACTTACATAGCGATGTGCATGCATATGTGTGAGTGGCTGCTTGTGCTAGTCCAGATTAATGTTGATTTTATAGTGCTAACCCATTGACATACCATCCACAGTTTAACATGAATACCCCACTCAGACACAGTATACGCACTCAGAGCCAACCAGTCCTTGTTTTTAGCCTCTTTAATGCCAAGATCCAGGCAGGGAAACAACAAGTATCATCTTTTAACATCTTTTGGTAAGACACGGCCAGGTATCGAGCCCCCGACCTTTTGCTCTCCGGGCGGATGGTCTACCACTAGACCAAGGAGGCAATTCCCCCACAGATGAAGAAAACTTCATGTGTTCTTCCAGTTTCTACATGAGTGAGTGAGTGAGTTTGGTTTAACGCTGCTTTTATCCGTATTCCAGTTATATCACGGCATGTCAGCTTAATGTGGGAGAAAAGCCCGAAGTGATGCAGGTCTCAGATCTTTATCACTTCGGTGAAACCCACGAGCACGGGTATGGTGCTGACAAACCTAGAAACCTAATCGGGGCGACCCAGGATTCGAACTCACAACCATAGGTTTCTGGCGTGCCCAAGGGACGCAACTCTTCACAGCGAATCGCGGCGCCTTAGACGACTGGGCCACCTGTGCCCCCATTTCTACATGATGAAACACACCATATAGGTAGTCACACCCAACCTTCAAGCATCATAGGAATCCCATCTGTTGATTGTTGATGTACACAGATGCTTTGTATAGTTTGTTTCAAAGGAAATTGTTTCCCACCTCACATTTGGTTCAAATTGGGAAGAAAAATAATAAATAATTTATTGTGGCCTTAGCTGATGCATTTGTTAGTTGTGAGCAGTTGTTGTCAAAAGCTTATTTGATTTGTAAAAATGGTTGTTAGATTTTTTTATTTGGAAATTTAGAACAAGAAATCCTTCTAACATATTGGTCAATTGTTATTTTTATCAGTTAGCACATTTATCTTATTAATCTTATGTTGAATGGTGAACAAGAGTGTGACTGTGAACATAGACAACAAACACTTAACAAGAAATGCATGTCACAATATGGAAACAAAAGCCATAATTTCCAAATTGAGGCACATCTGTAAGTGTTGTTTCCTCCCGATACAAATTAATCAAATTATTTGATAGTTAAATCTAAGTCACTTCTTGCAAGTTCCAAGCAACAACATGAAGTAGTATCAAACTGTCATAATCATCTAACTTTTAATATCCTAGATTTCAAAATTCAATATTCATCCACTGATGATCAAAAGATAGATTCCAAAACATACCTTACAAAAACACAGTATTCATTCCAACTTCGCAACAAAAAAAAGAATTCACTCAAGTTTCCAAATTCAATCCACAGAATCTCAGAGGCTTGACCTCACGGTGAATATTTTCCCATGTAATGCCTTGTGATATGTTGCTCAAGGCCCTTATTTCAACAGTGTCCAATGTTTGATGCAGAAATTATGGTGAAATGTTTGATTTTCACATCTAGTCAGCCTTGTCTCGATAACTCTGTACCTTAGCCTGTGTTGGTTGTTTTCCACCACCATTGCTCAGCTATTTGACAATTAAGCTGGTTTGTTTGGGTCTTTCGGTTAACAGGAACTTTCCAATATAATACTTGCAGTTTTGAGTAATGTCACTCTTCTTCATATATCCTTCACTTTGGAGCATAATTGGTGCATCAAATCTATGTATCTATCCTGAGAAATATCAAAACCATGATTTAACGATATCCTCAATGTTCAGGAATCTCGACATGGGGGATAACACACACTGAATTTGTCACACACAATATTCAAAACAAGAAACTCCTTCCTAGGCTCATCTTCATAATCACACACAAACATAATCAAAACGCTCTTCGTGAGCTGTTAACCAGCTTTCTCGTACAATGTAAAGGCAAACTCTCCTTCACATAGATCCACATATTTGACCAGAGCCCTCTGACCACACGTCCAGCAAATATTTGCAAAGATTTTTCTGGTCAGCTAAATGTGCAAATTCTTTAAGTGCATCTCCATGTGAAAGCTAAGGATAGAGAAAACATTGTAATACACATGCAATGAGCATCTCACACCATGTTATAAACTGCAATATACATGCAGTGTGCATCTCACACCATGTTAAACATTGTAATACACATGCACTGAGCATCTCACACCATGTTATAAACTGCAATATACATGCAGTGTGCATCTCACACCATGTTAAATATTGCAATACACATGCACTATGAATCTTACACCAGGTTATATATATCGCAGTATGCATCTTATTCCATGTTGCATCTCACACCATGTTGAATATGGCAATACACATGCAGTGCATGTTACACCACGTTATATATCGCAATATACGTGCACTGTGCATCTTACAACCTGTTATATATTGCAATAGACATGAACTGTGCATCTCACACCATGTTATATATTGCAATATACATGCACTGTGCATCTTACACCATGTGAACTATTGCAATACACATACACTATGCTTCTTAATCCATGTCATACATAGCAAGATACATCTTATACCATATTTACACCCCAAGACACTTGCATCATAAATCCTTTGTTTATAATACATCTCATACCATCAAATAAAGGTCTGTGTTTTCCATATTTAACTTATTCATGCTGAAATTTAAAATTAGTGGTCAATAGCATGAACATCAAATGATATCAGGTCATGCCACAGCTGAGATTTGATGCACCAGGCACTATCAATACCAAGCAGCCATTGCAACCATAAAATCCCCATTTTAGTAACTTCTTCAATTCGTCTGACAAGCATGGCACCATTCCTATGCGTTAACTATTCACATGGATAACATTGAGACAAAAAACATTACAATGAATCATTTTTTCTCGACTGTCCCTGACAATAGGCCCATTCTCCTGACCCAAGATTGTCTTCCAGAAGAGGTACTACGGTATCAGTACTTTCCCGTAGGCTTCATGAAGCATACAGCAACATCATTTTGATGAATATTTTGACCACCCGAACCTGTTAGTCGCATGGACCCAGATGGGGCTTGCTACTGTTGTCTAGGCAAGTAGCTAACATATTAATCTCATATACCCTACCCATCCTTTTCTAGTTTACAAAATAGTTTATCTTAAAATGTATGTACATAAATGATCACTCCATTAAACATCATAGAGTCGGCTGATTCGTACAAACAAAATACAATGGATGCTCTTATACTCAAATGACGCCCTTCGTATACTTCACGGTCGTCACACACAGACAGACATCAACTGTGCCTTTCTACTGTTCATTGTATGTACACCCAGACAGACTCTACTGTTGTACAGTTATATAATATATATTTTTTAAATAAATAAAGACTCTTTCAAATTTTCAATCCAGAGCCTCAGAGTTTCCAAATCCAGATCAATAAAGAAATATCATTTGATTTCCAAAGTCTTCTAGAGCATGAACAGATTCCCCTGTAGTGCAGAAATTGATTCTAATTTTGTCGTAAGCCTGACAAAAATATTTCTAACCACATTGAAATACTTAATGAAAACCCAAGGTAGGTCCTCCAATATGGAAAAGCCTCAGTCGAAATAGACTCCCATTACAAAATCTATAAACATGATAAAGACTGTCTATTAATAAAGGCTCTTGCATCTTATCTTCTTTTTTTAAAGACTGATGTCTTCATTTCATATTTATCTGTTCCAAACTTTGGGTAAGTCTTGCCTGACATGGTTATTCAGCGTGAGTGAGTCAGTGAGTGAGTGAGGGAGTGAGGTTCTTTTCTCTTCTAGCTATAGCCAATGGGTAACACCAAACATGGGTTCGACACACTGTACGTATGAAGGGATTAAAACACAAACTGTCATCATGACAGCTGGCCCCTTTGACCAACAAACCACCCGACCACCTCGAGGTAAGAGTGAGGGAGTGGGCATGTCTTAATGCCAAGTCTAGACCCCACACCTCTTAGTATCAACACGGGAATGCTGTTCTAAAGGCTAAATGCTTCAACCATTGGGCTTCCCTTCTGACCCCATTCAGTCATCAGTATAGACAGTGACAGTCATAACCATCTAAGAAACCTATATTGTTGGGACTCTCAATATCTCAATTTTGTGTATTTATTTCCACAACCCTCCATCTGAGCCAGCAATGTTATTGTGACCTTCCCCAAGTACTTCCTATCCCAGCCACACTCATGATAAATGGCAGATTCTTGCTGCTTGGACAACCTGCAAAACACATGGACAAACAGATGATAAGATTGCAACAAAGGAGCTTCTTTCTGTAATCTGATACCTTGGCAAGATCCGCTGACCATAAGTTAAATCTGAGTATATTATTAGAAAAGTGAACATAATTTAATTACTACTATCATTTATTATGTAAGTAAGTTCTAAACTAACAGGCACAATCAAGCTCAAGTAACCACAAGGTGACTTAAACAAGAAAGAAGTGAGCAAAATTCACATACCCCTGTTAACCCCGCTGGTCAACAATAGTAAATAGTTTGTTAATTAATGAACTATACCTGTTGCTTTAAGTCAGAGGAAGTGCCCTTTCCTTTGTAACCCCATGAGCTATACAAAACCAGTCATCAAAATTTCGAAATTCCATCATGTTTCCATGAAAACAGCAAAAGAGAAAACTTTCAGAATCTTATAAAAGTGAGTGAGTGAGTGAGTGAGTGAGGTTTTACGCCGCTTTTAGCAATATTCCAGCAATATTCCAGCAATATCACGGTGGGGGACACCACAAATGGGCTTCACACATTGTACCCATGTCGGGAATCGAACCCGGGTCTTCGGCGTGACGAGCGAACACTTTAACCACTATGATTCCATTGAAAATGCAAAAATAAAAAAATGCAGAATCTTCAAACTAGCAAAAGGCACAAGTACTCATTGTGGTAAATGTGTGTAGCAAGCTTGATGAAGCTAGGGTGCATAGTTAAAAAGATATAGGCCGTACAAAACAAGGCGAAAATTAAAAAATTCAGAATCTTCAAACTAGCAAAAGGCAAAGGGGGTATAATAACTAGCATGGTGGCCATTGCAGATTTGCAAGATACTCTTGAAATCTGAATCCCTTTATGCGGCCAACTGGAGCTGTAATCCAATGTTTGGATTATGTTTAAAAAGTTAATTGCATAGAAACTAGTAATTACAAAATGTTAAACAATATTAAAACTAAACCTGTGTTATCATGGCAACACATCAGAGAAAAGAATCCCAGTTTTTACACATAAAGAATGACATATATCTCGTAAGAAATAATTCTGGTTGAACAAAAATAGATTCAATGACAACGCAAGATAACAACTAAACTGTTACAACATGTTATGCCTAAATAACAATACAATTAGCAACAAGTAGATTCCAACATCGACATATCTGCATTGATCTTGCTTAAATACGATAAATTGATTTTTGTAATATACCTGCGTAATTAACCCTCTTTCTGTAAAAACTACCATTCTCAATATATTCTAAAACACAATTCCTGACATGGTATTTTAAACATAATTTGTTTCACTTCAAAATCTGATGATGAAATTTTCCTCCGAACATTTCTATTGAATGGTGTTTTTCAACAGTTTGTCAATTCATCTTGACATTTTAAAGCTAAATCTGGTTCTAGGTAACCATCAAGGTATGTTTCTTAAAAACATAACTTTCAACATAAGATCACTTACTCCAGAAAACTCTTTGAAAACTGCCTGCACTTAATTTAGCAACACAACATAGAACCCAATAATAGTGGTCATTGATTTTATCAGTGCTGAGCAAACATGGTTCAGAATTATAACTATGATAACACAATTCGCCTTCCATCATCCAAAATGCACTTGCCTCAACCACGATGGACCAGAAACAGATTACACTGAAATGACAGCTTATTGAACAATCTGTTCAACAGCTTGGCTGTTCAAAATCATTTAATGATCATAATTCAGCCATGGAAATATTGTAGCATCAGTGACCCGTAACATCAAACGCATCCCCTGAATGCTAAGCTGTGACTAGGAAACATCTGTTCAGGTAACGCTCCAATTAATAAGGTGTTCCAAGATGGTGGACTACATATTGGCTTTATGAAGTGAGGAGAAAGGAATATTATAAACACTTCAAGGTTATTCAAGGTCATGATGAGTTAGGACAGCAATGTGACAAGCAACTGCTTAAAACACAACAACAAATGAAACAAACTGAACTTCATTGCAATAATTACTAATTTAAAGGATCATAATTATTCATGGTATGTTTCTGAATTTGCAATTAATGCAAAACAAGGTCTTTGAAAAGCATTTAGAAGTGATACACATAAGGAAGAGAATATATGGATGTCAACTTCTTTATTATGAGGAACACAACGTTTCGGAGTATATGCTTACTCCTACATCAGGGGAATGATGAAGGAGTAAGCATATACTCCGAAACGTTGTGTTCCTAATAATAAAGAAGGTGCCATCTATATCGTATATTCTCTTCCTTAATACAAAACAAATCTTGCATTTTGGTTCAATATTTGCAAAACTGAATTACATTTCTCTGATAAAATGCAGTTTTCTTTATTCATCAAAACAGCAGAACATGAGAAATAGTTCATGAATCAATATCCATAAACTAAAATCTTGATACAAACAACAATTTATATCAAAATATTCAAATGTCCCACAAAATTCCAATTTTCATCATACTTCCAATTTTTGTGACAAACCGTCCTGATGACATTAAACCAGAAGATCCGTCCAAGAGCGGAGAAATGTGGTTTGATTCCGTCCAGTAGAACTTGTTCTGCTGATTGGTAAAGAGATGTGTGTTTGCAATCAATACAACAAACAATTAGCTTGGTAAAGCTGCCAAGGGTCAACAATGATCAGGCCACAAATCCTAATTCGTTGGCCAATCTGGTTTACATTTTACAGAAGCAATTCAAAATGTTCTTGGAGAGTGCTGGCTGTTTTGCTTTCTCCTGTTATGGCCACATACTAGTTTCTCCTCAGATCAAACATTGCTTTAGTTGGAAGCCAACTGATTTAATTATGTGAACTTTGTGTCCTTTTTCCTTATCACACATTATGCATTAACAGTTTCTGTTTCTTGAGTATCAAGACAAAATTATTAATTCAGTATCAGTCTGAAGATAAATAGAAAATATTTGAAAACTATTTCTTAACATTACATGGGAGAGGTAGAATAAATACCACTTTGGACCAATGAAATGTCAAAGTATAGAGTTATGGAAAGCATTGAAATATTGATATGAAAAATATCAGGACATGTTTACATGGCTGAGATCTAGTTGCTTTTTGTCATATATTTCAAGTTTTTAACTTTCCACAAAATGAAATATATAAGCATATAAAGGCTGATTTGGGGAAGTCAAAACTTTAACCTTGGACATACCACAGCACCTCCTCATGCACCAGATGATGAACACACTTTATCATACTTGGAGTGAGTGAGTGAGTTGGGTTTTCCTGCCATATTTACCAATATCACAACAATATCATGGCAGGGAACACCAGGGACCTTAACACATTGCACCAGTATAAAATTGAACCCTGAGCCTTCTGCATGACCAACAAACACTAACCACAGGGCTACCCCACTTCCCCTTATGACACAAGGAAACAACATGAGCTCAATGAGGGAACATACAATTTGAGACCAGGTTCATTTACGTATTTTCTTTATGAATTTCACAAACAAGACTATAATAAAATCTGCAAAACCAAAAGGAAAAAGTGTATGATTCATTGAATATTTTCTCAACATTTCTTTTTTATTTCGTTTTAAAACTTAAACTTCTTCATCAATTTGTCTACAACCCCATAAAAAATGTCCAGTCTGGAAAACAACAAATACAATCTGTCAGGCCTTAAAGAGCATATAACTGAATCTAAGTCAAAATGATAGATTCGTCCCGATCGCCACCTAATCCAGGTAGACATATGTCTATAGTGCTGGGCATATGTTATTTCGGTCAGGGATTAATTGGTTTGTCCCAGGATAAGATAACAATACACAGGTCTGCCTCACAATGACCCCCAGTCAGCCCCCCAGTTCCCCAGTCAGGCAATATGTTAGAACTAATACCACCCTGTCACCAGATCGGTCATTCCGACTTCGGTAAATAGCATGGAATGGTGTGTGACCAGGAACACTTAAATAAACCACATACATACTTGTCTATCTGTCTTGCTTCTACAGCTTGTGTTATAACTGTAAAGTTGCCATAAATTGATGAATATCTAAAATATATAATATGAATCTAAATTTGAAAATATGCTCTTAACTATAGATAACAGTATAAACCTGCTGAATGGTGTAACAAGTATGTGAATGTGCTTAACTGAATGTAAATATATGACTATAGATAACAGTATAAACCTGCTGAATGGTGTAACAAGTACGTGAATGTGCTTAACTGAATGTAAATATATGACTATAGATAACAGTATAAACCTGCTGAATGGTGTAACAAGTACGTGAATGTGCTTAACTGAATGTAAATATATGACTATAGATAACAGTATAAACCTGCTGAATGGTGTAACAAGTACGTGAATGTGCTTAACTGAATGTAAATATATGACTATAGATAACAGTATAATCCTGCTGAACGGTGTAACAAGTACGTGAATGTGCTTAACTGAATGTAAATATATGACTATAGATAACAGTATAAACCTGCTGAACGGCGTAACAAGTAGTGAATGTGCTTAACTGAATGTAAATATATGACTATAGATAACAGTATAAACCTGCTGAATGGTGTAACAAGTACGTGAATGTGCTTAACTGAATGTAAATATATGACATCAACATCAGAGTGAGTGAGTATGGTTTTACGCCGCTTTTAGCATAGTCCAGCAATATTACAGCAGGGGACACCAGAAATGGGCTTCACATATTGTACCCATGTCGGGAATCGAACCCCGGGTCCTCGGTGTAACAAGCGAATGCTTTAACCACCAGGCTACCCGACCGCCCCCAACCAGAAAATAACCAGTCTTTATCAACCGGACAGATTCCATTGCGTGCAAGAGAAAATGAGGACATCATGAAAATATGTTAGTTGCTCATAATGATTTTGTTTGTTTACATACTGCGTATCTCTCAGCAGTAGTCTGTCTGGTATTGTATACTTATTTATGCAGGCTTCATCACAGAAATGGGAAAATGCAATATCTGACAAGTTGATAAATAATTTCTTCTTCTTTTTCCTTGCTTACTTGATAGTGAGCGGTGCTGCACGATCGAGTATCAGTAATTGTGCAGCGTCTCCTCCCCACACAGACAGGTCTCCAGGAATGTTTGATTGTCTCTCCCTGGAATGCTACTGTCTAAACAGGAAACAATGGGGCCACCACGTCCATTGTCCAGCTCTCCAGATCTATCCCTTTCATGCTAAAATAGCCACTGGTCATTATCACACCTGCATGAGAGCTACCACAGTCCAGATGAATATTTACCAAGTGCGTTCATAATAAGCCTCTGTTACTCACCGTCCTACAGATCAAAGTCACGTGAGGCAACAACAAATACTTGAGATTCAGGCAGCCAATACAGGTGTCGGTATGTCGATGAAAAGAATATTATAATCAAAGTTTTAATGAGTTTTCTGGATTGAGTGAATGGTGGTTTATGCCACAGATAGGTAAATTGCAGTCACACAGAAGCCTGCAAGTAACTGTGTTCAGGCTAGGCAAACAGGTGGTTGACAGCATGAGCAATGATCCTTGCAGTCACACATTATTACTCCCCAGTCCTCATTTGCTGGTGCTATCAGCATGCATGGGGTTCTGGGGACATATTCTGCCCATGGTCCAAGATGTTTGTTTGGTTGCAGGATATGTAGCTAATATGTGGAAGAACGGTTAGGCCAGCTGTGCTTGTCTCAATGTCCAGTTAGAGATGTGACACAATGCACAAGGTCAATGTGTCGGTAGAAATGATAATTTAAGACTTTGTTCATTTGCATGTGTGGGACTTGTTGTTTAGCGTGGCACTCAGCAATATTCCAACTTTATGACAGCGGTCTGTAAATAATCAAGTCTGGATAAGACAATCCAATGGTTGATATCATGAGCATCTAACTACACGATCAGTATACAATGACGTGCATCAACCAAGTCAGCTAGCCTGACCACCCGATCCCATTAGTCGCCTTTTACGGCAAGCATTAGTCATCTTTTACAGCAAGTATGGGTTGCTGAGGACCAATTTTAACTGGGATCTTCACGGGGAGTGTGGGACTTGCAACAATATAAAATGTCCTGGTGTGGCTAAAATGTGTCAAAAAGGCTGATTTTAATGATCTTAATAAAGAGTTTTTCCTATATTTGAACATGATGCTAGCAATTTATCCTGACTTTCTATGAAGATGTAGACAGGAACAATACAAATGGGTAAATATATCATCTTATTCACAGACTAGTTCGATAAAAAGATAAAAATTCCTCATTTTCACATATTTTACTCTCAGACATCCAAAAAGTGCTTGTCATGATGTCTGGTTACAGAACTGATAACAGGTCCGAAAGATAATGACAGGTGGGTAGGGTTACCAAAAACACAATGTTTATGTCTTGGCCCGATGGATACCCATTGCCCCATGTATTCAGACCCACGTCCCATTAGCCAGCTCAGTGTCTCACATACATTGCGGTACATTCTGCGTTCCTAATTGTTCATCCAACACAATAGCCAGCATGTCCCTGGCGACATCCACCCACAGTAAGATGACGTACATGTATCAGGTGTTGGGGGTATGTGTTTACACACATCAAGGGATTTGACACGGGACTATTTCTGTTGTTGGCCTTTTAAGTACTTCAACACTGTTTGGTCATAATGGTTATGGCTGGTAATAGATCACGTGAAAGAAATAACAGGAAATGTAATGATCGATGAAATGGATTCTGACCACTAAAATGCATCTATTTCGTAAGAGTTCATCATTCACAGTGTACCGGGAACAAAACAAGATGTCACTAGGCCTTAATTATGTGGGGACATTCTAAACAACATGGAAAGCATCAATATTATGGAAGGTTTATGAGAAATGTCTTTTCGGATTAACATTTTTTAAATTCTGTAACAGTAGTTATTTCACAAACTCAAATGTCAAGAAACTTCACTCATGTGGGCCTGAGGAAGAGAGACTCAGGTTTAACACTGTCGACATCAATATTTAGACAATATCAACACTGTGACAAGTTTAAGAGAAAAGTGTTTCCAGGATAAGCAGATAAGACATATCCGTTTCCAAAAACTTCTTTTCTAAATGTCAAGTAAATCCACTTATACCAGCTTGCACGAGGTAAAAGAGATATCAGCAGGTGGTCTGGGTCATGGACGACAACAGTAAACTGGCCTACGAGGCAAGTAAATGTATATACCATATTCAACGTAATAAGCGCCCCGCTCTTATAAGCTCCCACGGCGATATTTGCTAATATATTGGCTAATGAACAATCCCAATTAGCACCCCTTCCGATTGATTAATGTACATAAGACTCATTTATTCGTGTATAATACGCACTCGTGTGTTATATGCACCCTTGATTATGGGCAATTAAATTGTGGAAAAATATACCTATTGTACATAAACATTTCAGGTTGTCAGCATAAACCACGAAATTTATCTTTCAGCTCTGTTTTTTTCACCAAAATAATATTCTAATAAGAGCCCCCTATTTCTAATTTTGAGAGCGCCCTGGGCGCTTATTACGTCGAATGTGGTAATTTAAGAGTTTCTTTTACATAAAAGCTACATAACTCTTTCCATAATCATAATTTCTGCAAAAAGCAGAATCCATTGTACAATTCCAACTGTATGATAAGCTTGTGTTTATTAATCACTATCTAATACTGATGATACCAGTGTTCGCAGAAAGGAGGGCATACACTGCCCCACAGATGGCACTTGTCACAAACACATGCAAAGATAAGTCAATTGATCATCTGAAAAACCTTTGGAATATATGGTCCAAGTCAAAATAGGAATTGCATCTGACATCATTTTTGTCATTTATGCATCATATTTGGACATGTCCTCCACATGTCTACCACAAAAGCTTTTAAGAGCCACACTAAGGGTAACAGTTTCATCTGCAACACTGGCTTAACGACAGAGGGCTGATTGAATGTTCTTTTGGCTACAGTCTGCAATATTCTTGCCTTATCACTGTGACATGTAAATAATCAAGTCCGGGACAGACAAAACTAGTGGTAAATAGAATGAGCAACAATTCATGCCTTCGGGGCATAACGACACACAATCTGTATTCGGTTTCTTCTATTCTTGAATCATATTTTTTGTAAAGATGGCATCTACTGACTGACTGTAACATATGTCTGACGTTGATGAGGAAATTGATGATGGAACATTTCCTAGTGATCATAATGTAATGAATTTGATCAAAGACTACATTTACTGAAAGCAGCCATTGGTGACCTTGACCTCTGCAAAAAATACCACTCCATCTTGGCAGAAATGAGAATTAAAAGCTCATTGCCAAGTTTGCTCTTTGTAGGATAATGACCAGGTAAAGTCTGTGAGGCACCACTGCAGTAGAATAATCATCTGAGAAATATTTGATAGGGACCATGACACTTGATCACATCCTTGTACTGATCCACAGTGCAGTCGTAGTGTCATGGCAAGGATATGTCAAGGATGAGAGTCTGAATACACGCTTCAGTCAGCAATTGTCCTGTAATAAACACACCAGCCTCTATATAATCAAGTCTCGGCCAGTCAAACCTGTGCCTGACAGTACTATGCCACCCAGGCCATCTCGGCATTATGACAAACAATCTGATTGTCTGTTTATTGCTCAACACCACTCTGCAACATACCAGCTATATGACAGTTATCTGTAAATAACATGTCAGGACCAGACAACCTAGTGATTGATGCAACGATCTACGCAAAGGGATACAACAAAATGCATCTACCAAGTCACCGAGCCTGACCAACCTCTCACAAAAGTCGCCTCTTACGACAAGTATTGATTGCTTAAGACCAATGGTGACCCAAATCTTCACAGGGGGACACAAAATCAAAAAGTGCACTCAGGGTATCCAACCAATCCTCATTAGTCAGCTCTAGGATAAGCCACTGAGACCTATCCTGCCCTCGAATCGATATGAGTGAGTTGGATCAGGTTTGACTATTTTGAAGAAGCCTTTTTATCCTGCATGTGTACGTTTTCAGTGCTGTAGGTGGAAGAATGAAAAGCCTTACCTGGAATGAAGGAGTGCAGTGTACTGACACTGACTTTGCTGGCTGTGGTCACATGACGGCGGCTGGCACCCTCGAAAACCAGAAATAGTTGTGCATCTTCTGGGAAACTAGTATCTTCTGTCAGAGCCACAACAATGGTGCCACCTCCCTAGAGTAACAAATTTAATCTTTCAAACATCTTAAGATTAAATTGCCAAAATTTATTCAAAGTAATTTTTGCGAGTAATCCACAACTGGATTCAGAAGACTCAAACTTCAACATCAACTCAGTTTGACTAAACAAAACTTCAAAAACATAAAAATATTGTAAAAACAAATTCGTTTCCTGAATGTCAGCTGAACTAAAAGTGCAATTCTTCAACAGCTATAATTCTAAAAGGCAATTCCAATCGTGCAAATTGGTCCCTAACTCATTGTAACGCTTGGTTTCCATTAAGACTGCATTCTTTGATTGCACTAACGAGGCCAACGTCTGACCGTGATGGGAATAACTCCCACAATGCCACAAACCAAGCAAACTGAGTGCGGCAATCAAAGCATCCCTGTGATTAGGTGTCTTACACCCAATTATAGGTCAGTAGATGCCAAAGGAAACGATACACGGAAAGGACACACACATTTGGTTCCATACACAATACAAAGAGTCACACTGAATGCAAGGTATTTGTGGTGACAATTCTATCCATATCTAAACTCAAACACAAATCACAAGACAAACATTTAATTTATAGTGATTAATTCTGCCATGTATTTATATATTTTCACTTTACTCACGGTACATATACCGGCCCTGTGTAATATAATTCAGTCATATTTTCGTCCTTTTCATCAGGAGTCATAAAAAAACTGTCCAAATATTTACATGATATACTTCTGTATTACAATCAGTTTGAAAGGGCCTACCCCCCCCCCCCCCCCCCCTTGGTTACTAATACCTCTGTAGAAAGGGGTAGAGGAGTAGCCTAGTGGTTAAAGCATTCACTCGTCACGCCAAAAGGGGGATAGATATTCCACACATGGGTACAATGTGCAAAAAACATTTCTGGTGTCCCCCCCCCACCTCTATGAAGTTGTAAATATTGCTAAAAATGCCTCTGTAAAATATTTTTCATCCGCAATGATCTTAATTTGGGCCACATCATTATTATATGTTCTATCCTCTTGATAACTTACCCTTCTCTTTAAACTGATACCAAAGAAAATGTTATTGTACTATTATTGAATAATTTGAGACCTTAAAATTGGCAACAATTTTCATAACACTATATTCTCAAAAGCTAAAAACACCCTAGTCCAACTGTGGAGAACAAGGGAGGTAACTCAAGTCAGGTTCAGATTCTGACAAGGATGAGTCAGAAGCATCTTCTAATTGGCAAACATGGGGTGGGGGCGGACAATCAGCAGGACTAACATTGTTGTACCATCAGAGTCCCTTCTAAACCCTCAGTAATGAGGCCTAGACAGTCCCACCTAGTTGTCTCTACTCCTGATGTCCATGACACTGACAACAGTCCCGATAAGACAGGCAGTCATTACAACAATCAATGAAATATGAGGTATGGAAAATAGAACGAGGTTCTGTAGCTCACCTGTTTTAAGCTAATTTATCATCTGACTTAAATAAATTTACATCCTATTTCCCAACACATTTATGGACAATACATGCAGAGTCAAAATTCAAACACGTGGAATGAGTAAGCTGGTTTTATGGTGGTTTTATTTTAGTACTCTCACGGTTGGGGATGCTAAGAATAGGCCATGGTGGCTAGCTATATTCATTATGGGAGAGCGTCGATGGTTCATGAATAGATGATGAATGACTGCATATGAAGAATGTGCAAATATCAAATCAAATTGAAATAAATAAATTGCAAGTCATTCCAAGGCATTTCATTGGGATAACCAAGCCAGTTCTTTTTCATTTATGTTTCCAAAAATAAATAAGAGTTTGCCACTAACGTGGCTATATCCCTCGCCCCTGCTGCAGAATTTATGACATAATTAAATCTAACCAAACCCTAAACATTTTTAACTGAGGTGGAACTTGTCATGGAAATTGTAAAAAAAAAGAAGAGTTTAGAACCTAAGCCCATCTTGTTGCCATGGAAACATAAAAAAAAAATTTTCTAAAATTTCTAAACAGCAAAAGGCACCAGTTCAGCATGTACCTGACAAACCTGCAAAGTTTGATGAAAAAATATTGAACGTTTTATGAGTTATGCTCCGGAAATGAACCCTACCCTCACAGAACCTAAGTCCATCTTGTTGCCATGGAAACGTAAAAAATATAAATTTCTAAAATTTCAAAATAATTAGGCACCAGTTCAGCATGTACTTGACAGACCTGCAAAGTTTCATAAAAAAATAGTGAACGGTTTCTGAGTTAAGCTCCGGAAACGAAACGTGACGGACGGACGGGGCCCGTTTCTATATCCCCCGTCCAACAAAGTTGGTGGGGGATAATAACAAAATGGCCACGCTAACAACCAGTTTACTTTCCTTATTTAACAACCAGACAATCAAAATGGCCATGCTAACAACCAGACTACTTTCCTTATCTAACAACCAGACTACTTTCCTTATTTAACAACCAGACAACCTAAATGGCCACGCTTACAACCAGACTACTTTCCTTATTTAACAACCAGACAACCTAAATGGCCATGCTAACAACCAGACTACTTTCCTTATTTAACAACCAGACTACTTTCCTTATTTAACAACCAGACTACTTTCCTTATTTTACAACCAGACTACTTTCCTTATTTAACAACCAGACTACCAAAATAGCCATGCTAACAACCAGACTACTTTCCTTATTCAACAACCAGACTACTTTCCTTATATAACAACCAGACTACTTTCCTTTTTTAACAACCAGACTACTTTCCTTATTTAACAACCAGACTACTAAAATGGCCATGCTAACAACCAGACTACTTTCCTTATTTAAGAACCAGACTACAAAAATAGCCATGCTTACAACCAGACTACTTTCGTTATTTAACAACCAGACTACTTTCGTTATTTAACAACCAGACTACTTTCCTTATATAACAACCAGACTACTTTCCTTATTTAACAACCAGACAACCAAAATAGCCACGCTAACAACCAGACTACTTTCCTTATTTAACAACCAGACAACCAAAATAGCCACGCTAACAACCAGACTACTTTCCTTATTTAACAACCAGACAACCAAAATGGCCACGCTAACAACCAGACTACTTTCCTTATTTAACAACCAGACTACCAAAATGGCCACGCTAACAACCAGACTACTTTCCTTATTTAACAACCAGACTACCAAAATAGCCATGCTAACAACCAGACTACTTTCCTTATTTAACAACCAGACTACTTTCCTTATATAACAACCAGACTACTTTCCTTATTTAACAACCAGACTACCAAAATGGCCATGCTAACAACCAGACTACTTTCCTTATTCAACAACCAGACAACCAAAATAGCCACGCTAACATCCAGACTACTTTCCTTATTTAACAACCAGACAACCAAAATGGCCATGCTAACAACCAGACTACTTTCCTTATTTAACAACCAGACTACCAAAATAGCCATGCTAACAACCAGACTACTTTCCTTATTTAACAACCAGACTACTTTCCTTATATAACAACCAGACTACTTTCCTTATTTAACAACCAGACTACCAAAATAGCCATGCTAACAACCAGACTACTTTCCTTATTTAACAACCAGACTACTTTCCTTATTTAACAACCAGACAACCAAAATGGCCATGCTAACAACCAGACTACTTTCCTTATTTAAGAACCAGACTATTTTCCTTATTTAACAACCAGAATACTTTCCTTATTTAACAACCAGACTACTTTCCTTATTTAACAACCAGACTACTTTCCTTATATAACAACCAGACTACTATCCTTTTTAACAACCAGATTACCAAAATAACCATGCTAACAACCAGACTACTTTCCTTATTGGCTGATACCAGAAGGGATGGGGCTTGTGTAAATCTTTATGTATTCACAAAGTGTGCACACCAGTTTTAAGTTTATACCTTAAAACGCAAAAAATATTGAAGTGAAACTTAAAAGTAAATCTAAAAGTACATATAACACTGGATGACGAGAAACAGGCCATGACATAAGCCAACTTCACCTCCAATCAGGTGGTCCACATCCGCAGATAATAAACTAAAATAGTGTGCTCTTAGTAACAGGTGACCAATAGATCCTTACTGTGTCTCGACAAGGTAATACCTACACATACTAGATCCTCCATTAGTTGAACTGTCAGACCCTGTCAAGTATTGACAACACTATCAAACATTACCAAAATGAGTTCCGAAGATTTCCGCTACCGTCTCTAAAACTGGTCCCCAGCAGAGCTTGTGATTGGCTGACGACATTCCCAGTCAGACAGGAAATAGGAGACAAACCTACACAATCGGGGGGGGGGGGGGGGGAGCAATGGCTGACCTTTCCTGGCTGATGCTAAACTACGACTGATTGGCCCTTGGGAAGACTGGCTATCTGGACTTCCACGTACCACATGTTGATTCAACCTACACACTATCCTTTACTGTTTTTCTATGTTTTTTTCGGTTGGTTGATTTCAGAAAGCCTTGGCCACCTTCAAGAGACACTGAATGCAGTGGCGCACAAGCCATCAGTGAATCAGCTGTATGAAGGTTAAATCTAAAATTAAAATTGATTTTACTATTGAAAACATTAATTAGGGTAAAGTTAAGATTTATTAAGAAAAACAATAACCTGTAAGAAAAAAAAAGTACAAGAATCTGTACTCTACTACGAAAGTGTAATCCCAATTATAACATTTGCTAAATTTGACCAGTTTCTAAATGGCATTGTGTATTCATAACAATAACCATTCGCCCAAAAAATACATAAATTGTGGATGCCTTACTTTGTTATTGATTGGATCCACATTCAAACAAAAACCTCCTTAGAACTGCAATATATCTTATATCACGTTCACCTGCAATATGTATTTGATATGAAAATAATTTGCGTAACTGCAAATTTTTGTGTTTTCAGTTATAATTATTAAGTGCTGTTCTTGAAGAAAATCAATTATTGTGAGTACCATAGTTCCAACATGTTTCAATATTATGTCCTTCCCCTTCAAGACATCGTATTTTGCATTTTCACACATAAATCTGGTTTCAGGAAAATGAGTGAGAATGTTCCCTAGGTCATCATAATAATATTCAAGCCATATCATGGCTTAACCCACTGCGGGAATCAAACTTGGCCATGGAGAGCCAGCCCTTTAATAACAATGCTGCATGACCAGCCTCATTTTAAAACAAATGGTTCATGAAGTCGAAGGGACAAATGACAGAGTATTGTTTTATGCTGCTTTAGTGATGGGACACCTGGAATGGGCGTCCTGTGTGATGAGTGCTTTAACCACTAGACAACACCACCGCCCAACAAGAAGTTAGATACTCACATAGACAGGTGCTTCCTTCGGTGAAAATGCCATTCGACTCTCTTCTGAAAAAAACAAAAAACAGGAACATCAGCCATATAGTAACGTTTCAATCCACTTGGTATTTTTTAAATATTTAATACCACAAAGTATTTACATAATCCAGATACAGGAGTCACTTACTCCATTAACAGAAACAGGGACACTGACTGGGACACAAGGACAGATTCAGGGGCAGACAGACAGACACAGGGACACAGAGAGTGATACAGACTCAGGGACAGACAGACAGTGATCCACACTCAATGACAGACAGACAGTGATCCAGATTCAGGGGCAGACAGACAGTGGTACAGATTCAGGGACAGACAGACAGTGATCCAGATTCAGGGACAGACAGACAGTGATCCAGATTCAGGGGCAGACAGACAGTGGTACAGATTCAGGAACAGACAGACAAACAGACACAATGATACAGACTCAGAGACAGACAGACAGACTGACACACAGTGATTCAGATAGAGAGACAGACAGACACAGACAATGATACTGATTCAGAGACAGACACAGACAGTGATACAAACTCAGAGACAGACAGACACTGACAGTGATACAGACTCAGAGACAGACAGACAGACACAGACAATGATAGAGACTCAGAGACAGACAGACACTGACAGTCATCC
Organism: Haliotis cracherodii; assembly: GCF_022045235.1. NCBI lineage: Eukaryota > Metazoa > Mollusca > Gastropoda > Lepetellida > Haliotidae > Haliotis > Haliotis cracherodii. The sequence continues at coordinate 63,633,078 of NW_027266264.1, forward strand.
AGACTCAGAGACAGATTGACAGACACAGACAATGATACAGACTCAGAGACAGACAGATACTGACAGTGATACAGACTCAGTGACAGACAGTGATACAGACTCAGAGACAGACAGACACTGACAGTGATACAGACTCAGAGACAGACAGTGATACAGACTCAGAGACAGACAGACACTGACAGTGATACAGACTCAGAGACAGACAGTGATACAGACTCAGAGACAGACAGACACTGACAGTGATACAGACTCAGAGACAGATAGACACTGACAGTGATACAGACTCAGAGACAGACAGACAGACACTGACAATGATACAGACTCAGAGACAGATAGACAGACTGACAGACAGTGATACAGACTCAGAGACAGACAGACACTGACATTGATACAGACTCAGAGACAGGTAGACAGACACAGACAATGATACAGACTCAGAGACAGACAGACTGATAGACAGTGATACAGACTCGGAGACAGAGAGACACTGACAGTGATAAAGACTCAGAGACAGACAGTGATACAGACTCAGAGACAGACTCAGAGACAGACAGACTGACAGACAGTGATACAGACTCAGAGACAGATAGACAGACACAGACAATTATACAGACTCAGAGACAGACAGAATGACAGACAGTGATACAGACTCAGAGACAGATAGACAGACACAGACAATTATACAGACTCAGAGACAGACAGACAGACACAGACAATGATACAGACTCAGAGACAGACAGACACTGACAGTGATACAGACTCAGAGACAGACAGACACTGACAGTGATACAGACTCAGAGACAGACAGACACTGACAGTGATACAGATACAGACTGAGAGACACAGACCCAGGGACACATACTCAGTGATCTACTTCACCACCATCAGTGGTTTCAGAGCAGGGGATATCATATTGAAGACATATGCAAGCTGTTCAGCCTCATATCTCATGTCACACATATCTATGTATATATATATACATCACAGACTGTTTTAGTCTTGACGTCTGAACTGTCCTTGGCATCATTTCAGTTGATTTTAATTGAAATATATAGACTATAATTAGATAACCTATCTGTTAATAGGATGAAATAAATTTTAGTCAACTCAGGACTTGTGGATAAGGTTACAGGCTATCATTTGTAAAACAACTTTTTCCAAGATCACCAGCAAATGGGGAAAGCATAAGTTTTATATCAAGATTTCACTTTGAAAATGAGATGGTTGATGTACATTTGTATTGATCCCTCATTCACTTTTCCTTTTGACAAAAATCTTTCTTAAAATTCAACCTTCATTTTCTAATAAAAAGATTATATTTTCACTATCATACAGGTCAAAAACAGAATTTGGATAATTGTTTCACTTCACTCCTTAACATTAGAAACTGTCATAAAGGTGAAAATAGGGTTTAAAGTCGCGTTCAAGATCAATGCACTTCTATAGTGACGTGTGTGCACATGTGTGTGTATGTGGCCATTGGTACTACTCCAGATTTTTGCCAGTTTTATAGTGCTAGCCCACTGAGATACTATACCACAGCTTAAAAAGGACACCCAACTCTAACACAGTATGGACACCAAGCCCACAAGTCCTTGTTTTATCACTTTAAAGCCAAGCACCTGGCAGGATAACAACAAGTACCATCTTTTAACGTCTTTTGGAATGACGCGGCTTGGGATCGATCCACCGACCTTCCGCTCTCCAGACAAATGCTCCATCCAATTGACCATTGAGGCAGTCCAGAAAATGTAGAACCAAAGCAGGACGGAGAGTGACCTATTCTCGGGTCATGTTGTCGATCAAATTTTGTTTGTTCTTTCAAGCTAACTAAAATACCTCAAAGTGTAACATTGAATTGCCACACTGGGAGAGCAAATATGGCCACAACTACCTGATGCAAAACACTCCTGCATCATCGTGTTATAGGGTAACTGGCCTTATTTATGTGGCGCAATCTAGGACAGAGTAAATATTTTGGGTTGGGGAATGATAAAGATGACATGTTGCCGGAAACCCACCACTGTTTACCCGTGTCCCTTATAAAGCAGTCCTTTGAGAAACATTGAAGCCAGTAAACAAAGGGTGTGATTGATGAAACATAGCCAGTTCTCAGTCTGAAAGATTCATGTGCTCACTTCTTGATAATATTGGTGGTTAAGTCTTTGAATAATATTTAATGGGTAACATTTCAGGGGAAGATACAGATACAGATCTTTATGATTTCATTACATAACTTTATAGGCAAAAAAGCCATTTTAACATGGCATATTTATCATAATTTTTAAGATACATATCAAATCGGTCAAGGAAATATTTTAGTTGATTTACCAATAAAACTGCATCTCATGATGAAGAAAAAACATTCAGCAGTTGGAATTTTTCCCCTGACATGCATCAGTCAGTGACGTGTATCCCTGCAGACATATATCAATCACTGACATATATCACATACAGGACTATATGTCATCATGGTACGGCTGTAGTCCATGTGTCAAAATAAGCTGATGAAGTTGTGAACAAAGATCATTGACAGGAAGGTGAGAAGTCAAGGTGGGCTAGCCACACAAGGTCAAGTGTCAAGCCCTTAGCATAATCCGGCCACAAATGCCTTACTGTGTACACACTGAAATGAATGATAGTCTGGCGATAAAGCCGGGCAATAGTCGAACATAACAGCCAGGTAAGTAACAGGTGATAACAGATATATCACACAGGTCGACAAGGTAACATTCAGTGACGACAGGAGGTTATCACTGCTATCAACGCTCCTAAGCCTTTAACAAAACCTACTATGTTAGAGAGGCAGTAAAACAATTTCATCCATGAAGGGAGGCAGACATCTTGAGACATCCGAGGCCATCAGCAACAATAAAATAGTCTTGTTTCTCACAACTTAAGTTAAACTGCCATCTTGACCTTTCCAGAATCTTTCAGACGAGAAAAGATTGCTAGAGCATAACATGTTGATATTTTCTCTGCACACATTATGACTAGATACAGTCTGTCTCCCCCTTACTAATCTGACCATTAGACAAATACCAAGTAGGGGCATATACTTAGCTTGTTCAAATATTTCATTTACCAAGGCTTGGGAGTTTTACAAAGTGAATTATTTTAGCAGAAACTCTAGCATAATGATCATGACCATGTATAACAGGTGCTTTAAGGCCAACATAATATTGTCAAGGCTAACAGAGAAATGGTATTTTCATTTCTAAAGAAAAAATATGAAAAACATTTATGCCGAAAAAAAGTCAATGGTCTTTCCCTTTCAAGGTATAACGCCACTTTTATTGCATATATATTGCATATATATATTGGGAAATATATAAAGGTGGGTGTGACAGCTTAGACTAGTCCAGACTTTGGTCAGTTTTATAGTGCTAGTCCTCCTGAGATATGATGCCAAAGTTTATTGTGAAAAACCCACTCAAGACACATTCAACCGAGTCTGAGATGACCAGCCCTTGTTTTGGCCCCTTAATGTCGAGTACCAGGCAGGGTAATAACAACTACCATTCCTTAATGTCTTATGGTATGACATGGCCAGGGAATTGAACCATCATTGAATGCTTGCCCTTTCAAACTCCTGTACAACTCTAATAATTTGTTTTAAAATTATTTAAAAAAGGAAAACTCCTTAGAGTGTGTATTGGCCCAATGAAACACCAGTTCACAGTAAGTGTTAGCATCCTGTGGTTGCAACAATGAACATGTGATTTCTAATCACAATTACTTTTGTGTCTGAGTATATGTCAGGTGCACAAGGCATCACCTAATACAATTGGTACTTTTCAATACAATGTTAATGGCACTCTGGTACCATCCTTATTCCATCACAGACATAAACTTCCATAGCATGACCTCTACAATACAGAAGAGATGTATATCAACACCATGTCTCATTATTATTTGTGTACTTTTTCAAAAGTCATTGCTTCCATTGCTACAACTGAGAGGAAAAGCAAAGGATCGGAATAAATTGTCGTCAAGTGTGCCATGGGGCACCCATGAGTGAGTGAGTGAGTGAGTGAGTGAGTGAGTGAGTGACCGAGTATGGTTTTACACCACTTTTAGCAATATTCCAGCAATATCACGGTGGGGGGACACCAGATATGGGCTTCACGCATTGTACCCATGTCAGGAATCGAACCCGGGTCGTCGGCGTGACGAGCGAACACTTTAACCACTGGGCTACCCGACCACCCCGGGGCACCCATGAAGTTGTTCAGGTATACCTTTAGGGATTTAAGTGTGCCAACAAGAGCATTTATGATCCATCTGAATCTCATTCTACCACAAGCTGGACAATAAGCTATTGTCATCCTGTCACTTTATTGAGTCAACAAATACCATTTTCAAGTTAATTTGTTTTTATCATACTATGCATTTAGGATGCGCTTGTCAAGTTTACAACAAAATATTATTTCTGAAGATGCCCTTCTTGGACCAGGATTTTATTTTACCCGTGCCATTATTTTTTTTCCATGCAATGCCAACCCCACAGTAGTAGAGTTTTAAGACGGGTCGTAATAACATGGTTTCCTGGGACCATGGGGGACCACAGCTGGCCCAGTTATCTGAGGCACCACAATTCGCTGTACAGAGTAGCATCCCTTGGGCACTCCAGAAACTTATGACCGTGGGTTCAAATCCCAGTTCGCTCATGGGTTTTACCAAAGTGGTAAATCTAAGATCTGTATCACTTCAAACTTTCTTCCACATCAAGCTGACACGCCATGATATAACTGGACTACGGTTCAAAGCAGCATTGGACCCAACTTGCTCATCTTTCACCATGTAGACTGACCACATTGTATCTACACCAAGCCATTGGAGTTGACCTTTTTGAGGCCAAGTGTGACTGGTCTAGCAGAAGCTGCTACTAATTCCCAGTCTGATCCAAATACTGACCGGAACTCAGACTAGCATAGGTGCTTGTCATTGGCAGATATGGTCATCACAATCTGATTTAGCTGCATACACTGGTGTTAATTCCATACCAGGCCCCCAATTCACACTCCTGACTGCCAACACTGACAGTTGATTAAATGTTGTCATTGGTGGCTAGGGCAGGACAAGGCAACAGACCTGGAGAATCAGGAGTAGTGACTTGGATTTAAAGCCTGACCACCTGATCCTGTTACGGCAAGCATGGGTTGCTGAAGACCTATTCTACCCCGGATCTTCACTTGTCACCAGGAGAAGTGAGATGGATTTAAAGCTGCTTTGAACAATATCTCAGTTATATCACAGCCTGTCGACCCGTAAAGAACCGGGTGAGAATAGGCCGTAAAAGCCGACTATGCTTGTCATATGAGGCGACTAATGGGATCGGGTGGTCAGGCTTGCTGACTTGGTTAATGCATGTCATTGTATCCCAATTGCTTGGATCGATGCTCATGGTGTCAATCACTGGATCGTCTGGTCCAGACTTGATTATTTACAGACTGCTGTCATATAGCTGGAATATTGCTGAGTGTGACATTAAACAACAAACGAACCCAGCCTGTCAGCTTAATGTTGGAGTATATCCTGACAGAGATGTAGGTTGTGGACCTTTATAACTTTAATGGAAGGTATGAAGTATTCAATGGAAAGACTCATTAGACATGTCATATTGGTACCAGACAAATATCAATAAAACAAATTAATTCACTGATACATCCTTAGATATTCCTTGAACAACAGCTGAAATTATCACATCAAGAAACTAAATGCACAGAAGAACCCATTAAAAATTGTGATCTATCTTAGCACTACAAAGCCAACTCTAACCCTCCTACATTCGGATGTGCAAGAGTGAAGAACTCCACAAAAAAGTTTCACAAATTGTACAAAGACTAATGATAGCTGTGAGGTGAGGTGAAATGGGGTTTTAACGTCGCGTCCAAGATTATTGCACTTATATAGCCACGTGCATGTACGTGTGTGTGTTGGGTGGCTGCTTGTACTAGTCCGGACTGATGCCGATTTATAGTGCTAGCTCACTGAGATACCATGCCGCAGTTTAACATGAATACCCTACTCAGACACAGTATACTGACTCCGAGCCGACCAGTCCTTGTTTTAGCCCCTTAATGCCAAACGCCAGACAGGGTAACAACAAGTACCATCTTTTAACGTCTTTTGGTATGACGCGGTCGGGGATCGAAGCCCGGACCTTCCGCTCTCCGGGCGGATGCTCTACCACTAGACCACGGAGGCAGTAATGATAGCTGTACTACAAAGGTAGACGTGTGAAAAACACAGTATTCAAAGCTGTGCAATTGCTGCACTGATCACCAAAATGACTCAACTGAAATATTATATATTACAGATCTTAAACAAAGTCAATGGATCAAGTCTCCGAACAAAGTTTAAGTCTATGTTAAAGTATATGCAGCTGAGGCACCGTAAGTCCCATGCAAGGTGACCTAGCTTTGGCTGCTGGTGGCTTATAGCCCCTATTTTAAATAGTTGTAAATAATATTATGCTAAAATATCATTGACATATTTGCTTTTAAATATAACTTGGTATTTATGATATGCTTGTATACATAAAAACTTGTTCTCGTCACTATATGGCTGAGATAATGCTGATGCTTGGCGCTTACACTGCCATCCTTGGTCACAGCTTTGCTCAGGAACATCAACAGATTGTTATTGTTACCATCCCAACTGACACTTTTCAAATAATCTAACAATTTTTAAAACTATAAATGTTCCCAAAACATATGAACACAGTCCCAGTTTGAACAGTACGAGAAGATTTATTCATAAAAACCAAAAATATGTTGGTATTAACATGTAATAAGGCGCAGCACCCAGCAGAACGAATGTTTTACAATTACTGTTTCTTTTGAAAAAGTTTAGAGCTGACACCAATTCAAAATGGCTGACTGTAACAACTTACAAGGATACTGAGGTAATGTATGCTTCCAAATGGCACATTACAAGGAGGATTCTTGTCAAACACAGAGCACCGAACCTTCTTCTCCTACAGTACCAGCAAACTAACCAAGACACCCATAAACTGGCTGTGATGGACATTGATGGCCACTGTTAAATGGGCCTTGGCCTAAATCATCATTAAACAGACATAAATCTGCTGTTACTGCCCTGCCTCCACTGTCTGGGGTCATCTGTACCAATGATGCTTATTGTTTAACTGACTGGAGGTCAAGATTTACTTGAGTTCATCCTGTGTTGCAAAGCTGTTATTTCAACAACTGATTTTAGCACCTTCATGTGAAATGTGACACTGTTTTTCCTTACCGATAAACTATGCAGGAAAACCATTGATGATGTGATTATGTGTCTAATCCCTAATGCTATCCATTGTCAAACATATTAATTATGAGATCTTTTGTCAATTGTCTAAATGATAATATATTTTGTCAAACATCTTAATATTATCATTTTCAATGTGGCTTAATGATAGTTTGTCAAACTTCTTAATATCATTTATCAAATATCTTAATTATGATATCTTTTACAAATTGTCTAAATAACTTTTGTCAAACATCTTAATAATGATATTGTTTGTCAAACATCTTAATAATGATATTGTTTGTCAAACATCTTAATAATGATATTGTTTGTCAAACATCTTAATAATGATATTGTCTGTCAAGCATCTTAATGATATTGTTTGTCAAACATCTTAATATCATTTATCAAATATCTTAATTATAATATCTTTTACAAATTGTCTAAATAACATCTTAATAATGATATTTTTGTCAAACATCTTAATAATGATACTGTTTATCAAACATCTTAATAATGATATTTTGTCAAACATCTTAATAATGGATCATAATGGTATATGACTGACATACCAAAAATTCATTGTCTTCATCACAAACAAGAAATGTTGAAAATGATCATGATTATTATTGAAAACATGTTTTACAGTACACTTTAACACACAAGAAATAGTATCCTGTATTAGGAGGAAACTGCCAGTGAGTGAGTGATTTGGTTTGAACAACAGTATTTAAGTTATGTCACAGCATGTAAGCTTAAGTGAGTGAGTGAGTGAGTGAATGAGTGAGTATGGTTTTAGCAATATTCCAGAAATATCACGGCGGGGACACCAGAAATGAGCTTCAAACATTTTACCCATGCCGGGAATCGAACCCAGGTCTTCGGTTTGACGAGCAAATGCTTTAACCACTAGTCTACCCGACCGACCTGTCAGCTTAAGGTAGGAGTGGCGGTGGGGTAGCCTAGTGGTCAAAACATCTGCTGCATGCCAAAGGTCCAGGTTCGATTTCTCACATGAGTCCAATGTGTGAGCCCACTTCTGATGCCCCTGCTGTGACATTGCTGGAATTTTGCTGAAAGCTTCACTTACTAAATTAGAAGGAAAACACAAGTGATGCAGGCGTAAGACATTTACCACATTGTTGAAATCCACAAGTGTGGTATGGTCCTGGGAAACCAAGAATCTTAATCAGGTCTAATCTGGGTTTCGAACACATAATCACAGGATCCAGGCATGCCTAAGGGACACAACTCACTGTGACTGACCCACCACGACCACCCCCATACAAAGGAAGAAGACAGAAACATGGAGCAACATGTCATGTATCATACATGGCTGCCTTCTACACCCTCCCTTCGGAAGACTATCAAAAGATCACCAGTGTATGTATCTGGCTGTACACTGCCCTCTTTCAGAGCTGACAAGCACAAATACTTGGGTTATGTAGAGAACAATTTACGTAAGTGTCAGTTTTCATATGCCTCAAGCAGTACCTGATTGACATATTCTGGAGTTTGAGAAGTGTGTTCAGTGTGTAAATGTCAAAACTGACAATACACCTGACAGATTCACAGCCTGTTAGCCAAACACTGCCACATCATAAATTAAATATCATTACTTGTCCTTCTCTGGAGAAACATATATATAAATATGACCCATATCAATTATGCTTTAATTTCATAAAACTGAAGTTTCTTGACACCAATGAATCAATCGTAACCTCTTCTAATGCAGTTCTCAATAGTCTACTGTTAACGTATTGTCTGTCACAGTACCAGTGTTGAAGTAGTGAGTGAGTTGTGTTTCAAGTATTTCACCCGATTAGCCATGATTATGTTTCCAGGTTTTTCAATACAACACCTGTGCTTGTGGATTCCACTAAAGTGGAAAATGTCTGAGACCTGCATCACTTTGGGCTTTCCTCCTCCACTACAATATACTGTATTTGACGTAATAAGCGGCCAGGGCACTCTCAAATTTAGAAATAGGGGGCTCTTATCAGAATATTATTTTGGTGAAAAAAACAGAGTTGAAAGATAAATTTTGTGGTTTATGCTGACAGCCTGAAATCTTTATATAGAACAGATATATCTTTCCAGAATTTAATTGCCCATAATTAAGGGTACACATAACACACAAGTGCGTATTATACACAAATAAATAAGCCTTGTGTACATTGATCAATCAGAAGGGGTGCTAATTGGGATTGTTCACTAACCAATATATTAGCAAATATTGCCGTGGGAGCTTAATAGGTCTAATACAGTAATTGGACTACTTTTCAAAGCGCCGTTAAACACAACTCACACTCCCTAATGTGACATGAAAGCCCTCAAAAGACACAGGTGTTCACACAATGTACCAACATGGGAATCAACCTAGTCTTCGGAATGATAAGTGAGTGAGTGAGTATGGTTTTACGCCGCTTTTTAGCAATATTCCAGCAATATCACGGCGGGGGACACCAGAAATGTGCTTCACACTTTGTAACCATGTCGGGAATCGAACCGGGGTCTTGGGCATGACGAGCGAACGCTTTAACCACTAGGCTACCAGACCGCCCATTCAGAATGATTAACAAATACCTTCACCACTAGCCTACCCCACTGCACCTCTGCTGTAAAAAAATCCCATCTGAAAGACTGAACATTGCTGTGAGTACATAAGGTTGTCATGTTAGATACAAACGGTTTGATATTCTCAGGAGAGGGGGAACTGGAACTTTCTTGGAAAATATAATTTGTTCTAGAAATTATCAGAAAACCTTTTTACAACAAACATTTTTGGGCTGGGATGTGTCGAAATCTTTCTACCCAGGTACCATAGCCCCTATTACCTGAACCAACCAGGGTACCCACAGGTTTCAAGAGGTGGGTTCTACAAAGTCTACTTGGGAATTGTTTGTTGTATTGGAGGTCTGGCAAAGAGTATTGAGATACACATATATAACGATCTGGTCATGCAGAGACTGAAGCTTTATCTTATTTCAAATATATAAAAGTCAGAATGAATGTGTGCATCGTCAGAAAGTCCTGCGGGTACACGGGTCCTACTTTGTACCTACCCGACCGAGGTACCCGCCCCAGCTCTCAAATATTTGTGCACTGGATATGCTGGATGTCGTGAAATAAATATTGTGGCAAAAAAAAATTAAAACTGTTCAACTGCTAAGACTGAAATAGTTTTTATGTCTTGAAGCACAGAACAAAAGACATCCTGCGTCTACAAAAATGCCAGCCCTTTTATCCTTCCTGGATAAATGTAGCAATGTTCTGGCCCGCTAACCTGAATTGTCCCTGTGCCACCTGCTCACAGCTGTGCATGTATGCCGAGTACATGACTGCAATCTGACCGGGTAATCCACCACTTTCAATCTCCACTGTTAGGTGTGCACCTACTGCATAACGGCACAGGTCTATCTGGTAACACTGCTTTCAAGCATATTAGCATTTACAACATCCACAGATAAACATCTGTAACGTCAATACTAGCTTGCTAAGCCTCATTAAACTAGTATCATGCCAGAGGAGTCCAGTTTAATTCAAGCCACCTAAAGCCTATTTGGTTTTTGTGCAAACCAAAACCCTTATGTCAAGCCCCAGTCGGGTGAATTTCATTTTGGTTAGTACATGCGACTAATGACAGTCCTAATAATAATACTTCAATCAAATGAAAATGATATAAAAGTCACTTTTGGGTGAATAGCACAGACTGATGATATATGGTAATCATCACCCAATAATCACCCAAATTACTCGACCCGTGGTGATTCCGGTGTAGAATAGGTCTTCAGCAACCCATGCTTGCCGTAAAAGGTGACTATGCTTGTCATAAAAGGCGACTAACAGGATCGGGTGGTCAGGCTCGCTGACTTGGTTGATGCATGTCATCCATCCCATTTGCATGGATCGATGTTCATGATGTGAATCACTGGATTGTCTGGTCGAGACTTGATTAATTACAGACCGCCGTCACATAGCTGGAATATTGCTGAGTGCGGCGTTAAACAACAAACCAACCAACCAACCAAATTACTCCATGTCTTAGTTACCAAAACTCTGCATGTTCCCACTGGGTATAAACTGGAAATAGGCCAAGAGTCTTAACTGCATAGATTTCTTTGTTTGTTGTTCACAGTGCTCTCAGTAATATTCAATATTAACTACAGTTATATGAACAAATGATGAAAGAATAGGGTGGTCCGTAACTTCTTTTGAGTAGTATATATGACATCAGAGTGTAATTAATCAACTCTAGACCAGACAGCCCAGTGATTAATATCTTTATATTATTACATTGTAATATTATTATATTATTATATTATGAGTTATGATTCATGACGTTGGGGTATGATGACACCCAATCAAACAAGTCGAAGACCACCACAGGTTGCTTGGGACCTACCGTATTTTCTTGAGTATAGTGCGCACCCATGTATAATGCGCACCCCCCTCTAGCGGGTTCAATATTTTGGAAAAAAAGAAATTTGAATATTATGCGCAGAAAAAATTTACACCGTACCCTTTCAGCGAAGTCCGGCAAACGGACGGGTGCTGAGAAACTTCGTCAGTACAAATTCGAAATTTGAGATAAAAAATCACCAGACATGTTTATTTACCGTTTAAATAGTATTTATTGTTCTGCTAGGCATTGTTTTATATCTAGGGATTAAGATTACCTTGTGTATTTTCTCGTAAACTAAGCCGGAAACAGCAATCAGCTGTACACACGTTTTCTTGGAATCGACCGGTGATTCGGTCAAGACACACCCAGTGATATAACTTTATAGGATTTTTAATGCAAGGATCGGCAACAATTGTATCTGAAACTATTTTATTTATCAGGAATAATATATTCCATTATTTTCTTAATTATATGCAGCCTTTACTAAACATATTTAAAATAATAATAACCCTAAGCGAAGCAGCTGATCGCTATTCCCGGGTATTATTTTTTACATGAAACATGTCTGACCAGTCACCGTCAAGGCTCACGCGCACGTGAGCACGTGAGCGCGAGAATTTCATGTTGACATAGAATCGTCAAACAAAAACAAATATGACTTTTAACGAGTCAAAGTATGTCATTTATGATATATGTATCCATTCTCTGTCAACTAAAGTTCGTTTCAAGGCGTCAATAGCGGTATTCTGACCGTGGTTGCTGTTAATAACGGTGAGTTGTGCGATCTTCCGATCGCTTCACACACGATTTCGCCGAAATTAATAAAAACAATATTATAAGAAATTTTGAATAAAATTAATGAAGTAAGTTACAAACATAAGTCCAGAAATACAAAGAACACTTTTTATAGACAGACAGTGTAATTACATAATTATTTTGCCTACTTCAGTATGGATTTGTTGACATGGTATTTCCGGTGTTTCGTGCTCACGGTACGTAATGTCTTTCCATGGGAGGAAAAAACATCCAAACTCATAATTCGTGTATAATGCGCACCCCCTTCTACACAGCTGTGTTTTTCCGAAAAAAAGTGCGCACTATACTCAAGAAAATACGGTATTCTCACCCTGAATGCAGTATGAAGACTAAACAAAAGCACTTTTATTTTCAAAGGATTACTTTTAACCAACCTCAACTCTTTAAAATTGGAAGTTTGATAAACTTGTAGTAAAATATACTGCCACACTGGCCATGTGTTGGGTGCATGTGAACTCGCCATGACAGGACACAAGCGATTACCTTAAGATCCCAGAGGGGACCAATGCTCTTATACCACGGAACGTTGCAGTGCCGCAAGCCCACACAGAGACCTCAAACAAATCAGTTGCGAAATATTCACCTAAATAGTACCCCAAGTGAAGGAACTAAATATTTTATCATCCACATTTAGATTTTACCAACAGTGGTATTAACCCGTTGAGAATTCAATTTCCGACTCAGTTGACGAGCCTTCTAACCTCATGGTCGCAGGCATAGCCAATCAGAATGATCAATACAGGCCACATTTGTGCTGATCTTGTCCCAGGCCTGGTGTACAGGAGACTGAACTAACACTGGAGGTGTATCAATATTGTTGCCAAACTCACAGCATCAGTGTACCCACACAGACTGTTCCCACCACGCTGGCTGGCTGGCTGACCCACAATCCACTAATACCACATACTCATGTCATCAGTCGGTAGCCCAATGGTGAAAGCATTGCTCATCACGCCGTAGGCTGGGTTCGATTTCCACATGGGTACGATGTGTGTGGAGCTCTTTTCTGGTGTCCCTGCTGTGATATTGGTGGATGTATGTGGGTGGGGTAAAACTATACTCAGTGCTAACTATTTGTGAGTGAGTGAGCAAGTGAGTTGGGGTTTAATGCTGCTTTGAACAGCAATTCAGATTATCTGCAAAACCATGCAGGAGCAGGGCCCAAAATAACCACTTTGGTGAAGGTGAGGTGAAATGGGATTTAACATCATGTTTAAGATTTTTTAATTTATAGAGTGAGTGAGTGTGAGTGTGAGTGTGTGTGTGTGTGTGTGTTTTCTATTTTTCTAGTGCCAGCCTACTGAGATACCTTGGACGTAATGTCCTCACCTCACCTCACCTCACCTCACCTTGTGTCTGGGGGCACGGGTGGCCCAGTCGTCTAAGGCGCCGTGATTCGCTGTGCAGAGTTGCGTCCCTGGGGCACGCCAGAAACCTATGATTGTGGGTTCGAATCCCGCTTCGCCCCACTTATGTTTCTAGATTTGTCAGCACCATACCCGTGCTCGCGGGTTTCACCGAAGTGGTAAACGTCTTAGACCTTAGGCTTTCTTCCCACATTAAGCTGACACGCCGTGATATAACTGGAATAATGTTAAAAGCGGTGTTAAACCCAACTCACTCAACTCACTCACCTCATGTCTAATTATTCTGATGATTACAATTACTTCAAGTGAGAGCCATGAAGATCTAGACTGGACTTAGTCTTCCCCAGCCCATGCACAAGACCGGGTGGTCAGGCTCACTGACCTGACTAATTCATGTCATCATAGATCGATGCTCATGATATCAATCACAGGATTGTCTGGTCCAGACTGGTTATTTAAAGACCTTTGTCATATAGCTGGAATATTGCTGTGTGCAGCGTTAAACAAACAAACAAACAAACAAACAATCAAACTTCAGCAGAAGCCACCTAACCAGCTTGATTACCAGCAAATGTCATAATAATATTTGGAACGAAAACTTTTCTTTCATTCAACAACCTGTATTATATCAAATATGGTTTGTGTAAGTCAGTTTCTTTGAATAACATTTCAAACAGGCACTCAGCACTGGACAGAACAAGATAAACGTACATCAAGGTAAACAGTACTTGATAATATTCTCACAAAATTTGGCAGGAAAATCGGAAACTGTCAAAATGTCAGCTCTGTCTCCTTTCAAAACACCAACCTGTGCAATACGCCTTTAGCCTGATTCAACATGTAAACTTCCATCAAACACAGAGGTGTATTTAGAATTCTGCAGAACACTCCTAAGAAGATGTTCGCCAAGGTTGAAAACATGCTGCAAATAGAAAACCTGCCATTACCAACCTCTTCCCGCTGTTGTCCTGCTCCCTCTGCACAAACAAACATCATGTACCAGATACAGACTTGTGTTAACGCTGACGCACTTTTACATCTCTGTTAATTTGACATTCCAATAAGCTATTTCCTTGTAATTGATAGATCAACAAAATCACAGATGTTGGAAATAATTCAATTGAGGACCATCAAGCTCCCTGAAAGTAGGTTCTGAAATCTTTAGACAATTTTTAAAAAGAGTACCGTAAACAAAACTAAGGGAAAATTATAAAGATTAGCCATTTCCTTTGTATTTCAAACAATGTCAGCACTTATTGTCATAGCAATTAGTAACACAAGGAATAGATTGAAATGTTTCAGCTCTCGGGTTCATAAAAAGAGTAAGTCCAGAGTAGTGTTTAGTTGTTTTACAGATGAGATTGTCCTAAATCTGCAAACTGTGATAGATTGAAATACAAATTAAAGAGGGGTTTATTGAAAATATACTTCATGATCTTATTTCAGCGAGTTTGTTTTATCCATTTTCTTTAAAACTCTTCAGGGAAATTATAACCCTCGCCACTTGAAATAGAATAAAGAAATATCGTAACCACGTCATCAAACTTAATGATGATGTTTATCACTAGAAAAAGGGATTTTTTCTTGAAAAGTGCACTTAGTAGTTTCTGTCGACTGTCAGTAATATTCATTGTCGGCGGAATGGCTTGTTTTCACTTTAAAGGTATTAGCACACATGCAGCTGTCTTCGTTAATTAATCAATGTGATATTTTGTGATTCTGTTTCAAGTGGCGAGGACAATAGCCTCTAATCAAAATTCACACTTTTTTAACATCGTTTCCTGCATCTTGGCATGTTGACCACCAAACTGGTATAACAGAGAATAAAGTGGTAATGCCTTAACAAGTCATAGAAATGTCTAGGTGTGTTGTCTTATTTACAAAAGGGGATTCTGATCCTTTCTTAATATGTCCAAATCTTTTCTGATATGAAAATAGTCACTGAAACCACTACTTGTCCGACAGTCAACATTACACAGTGTTAAACTCCAATGACATGAAATAATTTGTTCTTGTTATAGCTTTGTAATCTCATAAGGCTCCATCATAGATATTGTCCCACAGGTGTGCACATCCTGCATCAGGGAACTAGTGCTCTTGAATCTCATTACATCGTCTCAATCTCTCACTTACACACCCAGCAAACATGCGCTACGTCTGGGATGACATGAATAAATGACTAGCTTGGCTGTGTCAGAACTTCTTGTGGTAACCCATTCGCAGAGCTCACGCTTCAAATTTGGCCAAGCAGTCATGACATCAAGATCAATCACATTTCCAAAAATACAAGAACCAAAAACATCTGTTTATGGTACAGATTGTGTGTAATTCATTAAGACTTGGTGCCACTGTATTTTTTACTGTGATAGTTTCTGAGAATTCAGCAGACAATAATATCCACAAATTGAGGCAAACTTCTGCAGCCCTATTCTCTCATCATGGTGGTGATACAAGTGAATTTGTCAGGATCATCACTAAAGGGGGATCAACTTCCACAGGGTAATCATCTGGAAGCCAAGGTGTCTGGACTTCAAGGGTCCCACTTTTATTTAACATGTGGCCATGGAGTGCTTTCCCTTCATCAAGATCAAATCATGGATTCAGCAATGTTTAAAGGGGTCAAGCTATAAAACATACTGTTCAGCCTCTGGAAACACTCTACTTCAGTCACCCTCTGGAGCCACTACCTCTCCAGTCCCCCCCTGGAGCCACTACTTTTTCAGTCACTCTCTGGAGCCACTACTTCTTCAGTCACTCTCTAAATCCATCTTCTGGAGCCACTGCTACTTCAGCAACCATCTGGAGCCAGTTCTACTTAATTCAGTAAACCTCTGAAGCCACTTCTACTTCAGTCACCCTCTGGAGCCACTTTTAATTCAGTCACCCTCTGGAGCCACTTCTACTTTAGCCACCCCCTGGAGCCACTTCTACTTCAGCTACCCTCTGGAGCTACTTTTACTTTAGCCACCCTCTGGAGCCACTTCTACTTTAGCCACCCCCTGGAGCCACTTCTACTTCAGCTACCCTCTGGAGCTACTTTTACTTTAGCCACCCTCTGAAGCCACTTCTACTTTAGCCACCCCCTGGAGCCACTTCTACTTCAGCTACCCTCTGGAGCCACTTTTACTTCAGTCACCCTCTGGAGCCACACATTCATGGATGTGCAACACAAGGACTCAAGCACAAAATGAACAATATTTTCAAAACATTTGTTTCTCATTATTTTCTTTTTACTGCTGGAGTAGATATCATGTGTCCTCAGGCATGTGCAAGACAAACCATGTGTTTGCACAGGGCCAAACCACAGACCCAATAGCAAGGTCACCATACACGACATGATACCGACATCTTGCCGCTTAATTGTCATGACATATTCCACCCTAAAAGGGTAAGAACTTTTGCCCCAGCCAAACCTCACTTAGTAAATTTGATTTGGTTGGAACAACAAAGAGATCAAAACTTTTAAACATACCAACTGGAAATAGTATTTTACAATTTATTTTCATATCAATTTCCATGTCACTTTTAAAAAAAAATTATAAGCTCACAGGTATATAATCGTATCACAGAAAACAGTATCCAGGTTAACCAAAAACTTCATTGATTTGTAATGTTTCCTCTTTGTTGTGGTCAAAATTCTGTTTAGACACCATGACAACACATCCACAACTTGCATTAACTTGGAGGAGCTAGAGGCTGTACTGTACACCGTGAACTTTCAGAATCATTGGGAAATCATTGTGCACGGACACCATAAGGAAGTGGTTGAGTTCAAAGCTACATGCGGAAATACATTTCCTACTAAATATTCTCCTTTCAATTCCAGTAACTGTCCTGTTATTCATGAAGTGATTAACGATTGATGCATGTTAGCAGGTTTTACCAGTCCATCTTCAGTCCATCTACAGTCCATCTACGGTCCATCTAGAGACCATCTACAGTTGATCTACAGTCCATCTACAGTCCATCTACGGTCCATCTACGGTCCATCTACAGTCCATCTACGGTCCATCTAGAGACCATCTACGGTCCATCTAGAGACCATCTACAGTCCATCTACGGTCCATCTACAGTCCATCTACAGTCCATCTACGGTCCATCTAGAGACCATCTACAGTTGATATACGGTCCATCTACAATCCATCTACGGTCCATCCTCAGTCCATCTACAGTCCATCTACAGTCCATCCTCAGTCCATCCTCAGTCTATCTAGAGTCCATCTTCAATCCATCTTCAGTGCTTAGTACTTGCAGACAAATGTTTTTCACTAGGAATCCATGACTATCTTCTTGACATTTCACTCTGTATTAAAACACTCTGTGAAACTAAACTTCACCCAAACAATCATGGAAATCACATGCTAATGAAATGAGTGTTTTTTAGTATGGTTTTACGCCGCTTTTAGCAATATTCCAGCACTATCATGGCGGGGGGACACCAGAAATGGACTTCACACTTTGTACTCATTTTGGAACTGAACCCGGGTCTTTGGCCTCGCGAGCGATCGCTTCAACCACTAGGCTACTCCACCACCCCTGCTAATGAAGTACTCAACTGTTTATTGATAACTATATTGTACGTTGTATTTACATTCATATTACATTTGCTCCTACCAGGTACCCTTTTCCTGAACAGCATCAAATCGGAAAAAGTTGTGTAGGAGACACAGCATGGATGTTTCAATCCGTGTTTCTGTACAGGTCCCAAGATTTTGTGTCGAGATGAAGAAGCCATGCACTCTAACCATCCACCTACTGTCTGCAGTCAGCACACATTCCCCATTTCACGTCTCCAAAACCACCCCGAATAATGCTCATACTAACAAAACAGAATACATGACATTGTGTTTGTTTGTTTGTTGTTTAACGCCACACTTAGCAATATTCCAATATTCCAGCTATATGACCGCGGCCGGAAAATAATCGAGTATGGACAAGACAACCCAGATATTGATATCATGAGCATAGATCCATACAATTGGGATACAATGACATGCATCAACCAAGTCAGCGAGCCTGACCACCTGATCCCGTTAGTCGCCTGTTACAACAAGCCAAGGTGCCTTTTACGGCAAGCATGGGTTGCTGAAGACCTATTTTACCCAGGATCTTCAAGGGTAACATGATATTGTGGTGGCGGACACATTTCATAGCCAGTTATTAAAGGGGGAGGTCGGACAGTACAGCATTTGTATCATCTCCCTGTACTGCAACACTAGAGATTCCAGGTTAGAATTCATTACAAGACTTCCATGCTTGTCCCAAGACTTAATGGTTTGGGTGGTCAGACTTGGTGATTTGGTTGATTGCATGTCATTGTACTTACCCCAAAAGACCTTGCTAATAACATTAAGCACTGGGTTGTCTGATGTAGAAAGGCTTGTTTCCAGGTAGCCATTACATAGCCAGAACATACCTGACAGCAGCATCAGGCAACTAACACACTTCCTTGTTCTGCGGTGAGCCCTGGTTTTATAACCCATATTGGTAGAAGTTATGAATCTTGGTGTTCCAGTTCGCAACAATGTTAACAGCAATACTTTCCATTCACTAACAAGTCTATGGCCAAAACAAAAGATAAATTTGTGTTCAGTTTTGTTTGATTGTCTTGTTTAACGCTGCACTCAGTAATATTCCAGCTATATGATGTCGATCTGTAAATAATCGAGTCTGGACCAGACAATCCAGTGATTGATATTATGAGCATCGATCCACGCAACTGGGATCGATGACATGCATCAACCAAATTAGCCAGCCTGACCACCTAATCCCGTTAGTCGCCTCTTACGACAAGCAAAGTCGCCTTTTACGGTAAGCATGGGTTGCTGAAGACATATTCTACCCAGATCTTCATGGGCCTTGTGTTCGGTAATCCAACCAAACAATCATTCCAATCCTGAAATTTGTATAGCATCAGCAACTTGTTGTCATGACGACTCATCAAACATAAATTTTAAAAAATAATTAAACTGAAACACTTTTGGGGTACCTTAACCACACATTTCTTCAGGACATGCTTACCCTTTTTGCGAACCTATGGTGGCATCACTGATTTTGCAGTGAATCATTCATATATTTTTAACTGCCATTCTGCCTTTTACACCACATGGAATCTGTTTCAAAGGCAGGTTATTCTCTGGCGCAGATGTTTAATATTCACAGTACTATTTTCCCCAAGCTATGAGCGTGACCTCACACCATGCCCGAGTGAGCAGACGTGACTAGACTGTGGATCTGCTGGCGTGATACAGGTAGACAGAGAAGTATGTAGTCTATAGTAAATGTGTAATGAGTTGGGATTCATCACATAAACCGTGATCACAAATAGATATTGCCTTGAGCAACACGACACCGAAATGTCGTCTGAACTCTCTATCACCTCTGTCTTATCGTAACCATGACACCTTATCACCATGATCATGCTTAAAAGCAGATAAGACCCATTTCAAATTTCGTACAGTGTCCATTTGTACCTTATATGATCATAAAACATTAAAATAAATTAGTATGTCTGTATGGAAACCATGGCAACCACAGATGAACAGTTTAAGGATAATTCATTCCTTTTCTAACTTTGTCTTAATATTCAAAATATTTTGAGATTTAGCAAAATTGGAGATCTTGCATAGGCCCAAAGAAAATTCAGCGACTATCACTGCCATTTCTTTGACATCTTAGACAGGTCATGTAACAACATAAACTAATCATAACCAGATGTAAACAACACATCTCATAATTCTTACTACAAAAACTGTTTCATTTACTTAATTTCATTGAAAAAAAGCACTTCAACATTGTTAAAAAAAATTATTTTAAATTACAGGTAGAATACACATATATTGAAACTTTCATTTCTCTAGCATCAGTCATGCACATATGGCCTTTTCAGTTGTGTAAACAAAACTATATGATTCATTTCCCTGCATCACATCCCATATTTCTGTCATCCATTCCTGACAACTGTCAACATCTTTAACTTAAGTCACTGGAACCAGTGGCAGTGTGTGTGGGGGCTTCAAAGCTGACTAACTAGAAAAGATAATATGGGGTTTAACGTCACGTTCATTACACGTTCATTACACGTTCATAGCTAAGTGTCTGTCTGTCTGTCTGTCTGTCTGTCTGTCTGTGCTTGTACAAATTCGGGCTGATGCCAGTTTTATAGTGCTATAGATACGCTGCCACAGTTTTAACATGAATACCCCACTCAAACACAGTTTACTAACAAACCCTACATGTACAAGTTCTTGTTTTATCTACTTAATGCCATCCAGACTACACAGGGATCAGTTGGTATGTTGTAGCCATTAGCATGACTAGTGTCATCAGAAAACAGACCTCACTTGACTTAATGCATTCCCACAGAGATGAAAATACAAAGTTTATCTATACCCTTATAGAATTTTCTCAACAAAAAATAATTAAAATTCATTCATCAGTTGGAAAAAAATACCTTACTGAGAAACATATAACATTATGACCATTTATCTCTTTATTTATCCCAAATCCTTCCATGAAATCAATGGCTTAATGATAAGTCCATGGGTGTAGAGTAGTTCTATCTTAATAATCAGCAAGTCTAGATAAGCCAAGAGGAAGGATGTTGGTCTTTAATAGGGACAACTTAGTCTATTTTTTATATAATCTAGGAGTTAGAAATTAAACTAATAATCAATGTTTTAGAGACTTGTGCAAGTCTACCAGCAAGCTACTTGTACACTACCTTCTTAAATGTCAGGTGTGAGGCCACAGCTATCATGTAGCCAAATTATCATAAACACAGTGGAGGCACCACACACAGATGTCAACCCTGACTCAAATGTCATGTGACTGATTGCCCAGTTGTCATGACATGCCCCTCCAACCACATGGTCCAGGGCGAGGGGTTGACAGGCAGGTTCTGCCAAAACATGGCTGCGAATATGGGTCACCAGATGACTTGACTTGACCTTTCCAAATGTCAGAAGGTCTTCCGTGGTCTGATGCCTTTATTTGCTGTTTATTGATGGATGTGAGGGAGCATGGACTGAAGTTGGGTCAACATGTAACACCAATACAAGAGTCAGTAAATGGGGTTTCAGGAAGGTTTTACCAACTGTCATGCTGGACATCAGGTGAGAGAGACAGGGAACAGAACTATTCCAACCCACTGAAGCCAAGAATAGGCTTCAACTGGACCCATTTCTATGGCATGACCAGTGAACACTTTGACCACAAGACCACCCAGTTGATGAGCAGATCCAGCATTTTTCCAAAATATCAAAATCTTCTCTTAGTAGAGGGGGCATCCTCTACAATATTCTACATTTGGTATTTGGTCCTAGAGGGAGGGATCCAAAAAAATGAAACCCTCTCTCGGGAGATGTGTGTGTGTGTGTGTGTGTGTGTGTGTGTGTGTGTGTGAGAGAGGGGGGGGGGGAAGAGAGAGAGAAGAAAAGAGAGAGATTATCTTCAACATACTACATCTGGTGTGGGAGGGGGAGAAGACATTTTATGACAATCGGCTTGTAATTGTTTCTTCAAAACTAAAGAAAGAGGCTAGCCCATCTATTGGGCCTCCACACAATCTACACATGTGTAAATAAACAACTATTCCTGCACCATTAACATGGATTATCTGCATGGACATAAACCCAATTCAATGCAGATCACAAACCAAAATGTCTGGCTGGTTGTATTCCACATGAAATCAGCACTAAAAAATAAATAGAGAAAAGAGTTGCTAGACTGTATGTCAGTCTCCCAGCCATGTATTACTGGTGACACCAGCTGGTCCGTGGACTGAGTCAGTCGACACAGCAGGAAGTCCCTGAACACAGCACTTGTTTTTCTGGCATTTACACACAACTACTGATAACCATTTTTCAGAATAAATTCCCTTCAAAATATCAAACAGGATCTTTCCCTTAAGATGTTATTTGAAAGCTGAACTTCCCATTAAAAGGACACTGTTGGGGCAAACGGATAGTTTTTTCTCTCTGACGTCAGAATAATTTACTGGTTTCTGCCTGAGAGCAGTGCAAACTATTCCAGCAGCAGTTACCCTAATTATAGCCGTTAATTTCCTGAGCTTCATCAACATACTACAGCCTACAGCTGCAGGCTGTAAAAATACCATTAAAAAACACAAGAACCTGCTACCAGAGATTCATCTTGCAAATAAAGGACACATGCACTCCCTCCAAAGAAATTTAAAAAAAGGAGAAAAGTTGAGCACACATACTCTGTGAGATCAGAGCCCAACCTTTTTCATTCACTTCACAGAACATTTCAATAGCGAATCCAACTTAACAACACAACAGGGGCAACAATCCTTTGCTTTGTTTCGGTTTGTTTGTTGTCACACTTAGCAATATTCCAGCTAAATGACGATGGTCTTTTAATAATCACATCTGGACAATTGACATCATGAGCTCTGAGACTGACAACCTGATTCCGTTAGATGCCCCTTACAACAAGCATGGGTTGCAGAAGACCAATTCTAACCCTGGGT
Organism: Haliotis cracherodii; assembly: GCF_022045235.1. Classification (NCBI taxonomy): domain Eukaryota; kingdom Metazoa; phylum Mollusca; class Gastropoda; order Lepetellida; family Haliotidae; genus Haliotis; species Haliotis cracherodii. The sequence goes on from NW_027266264.1 coordinate 63,656,413, forward strand.
CCACTTGCACAAAGCGCTCTTAGCGCTACGACTATCGTAAGTCTTTGTTAAAGTATGCAAGTTACGATCGTTGTAGCGCTACGGTCGCTTTGTGCAAGTGGACCCAGATCTTCACGGGAATATTACTGGTAATGCCAATGCTTCAACACTTCAACACCCCAATATCCCCAAAGCCAACCCAAATACCCCAAACCCAACCCCATCCCACCCCACCACACCCCACCCCACCCACATCCCAACCCCTGAAACATCCTTGCATTTCATGTAAGATTCCTTAAACAACAGACAGCAGTCAGTGAGAGCATAAATGATTCTTTTCTTTCCTCATGAGCTTTATGAATACTAGTTGCAGATGTGACAACATTTTAACTGCAGTGTGATGAACACACCGACATCCATCGACTGAATCATTGAAATCAAATTTTGTGAAATACAAACAATATAAACACATACAATTCATTCAATCTGCAGGCATTCACTTGACATATATTGAAATCCAATCCTCTCAACATACAAAGCAATCCTTTAAGAAACATTACAAAGAGGTACTGAATGCAGTTTAAAAATCAATGCATCCACCTCAATAAACACCCTAGATATGAAACACATTCAGACATGTCAAGCAGTGTGATCAAACCTTCGTCCTTTCGCGATTGCATGTCATCTCAGACCACACAAAGGCAGCAGAATTCTTTAGCCATGTCATTCACAGTTGTCACCTCTAGGAATACACCTTATCAAATCTACTGCAGTCAATGTGCATGCAAGTAGGCCACTATCTGTGTCCACAAAACTGAACATTACATAGAGATATACCAGCATGTCACTCAGTGTCAATGCCTCCTTGTCAAGAAAGGCCTATCACGCCTCTTACAATACTCCCGTACTTCCTAGTGTACTGAGGTGAGTCAGAGATACTGCACCTCCACACCGATACACAAATTACTGTACAGATAACTGTACAAGATAAGCTAGCCTGTTACAGTGATACTGACTAACAACACAATTTTCACATGCAGGTACAAGAAATATTCTTAAACATGGTGTACAGATTCCCTCGACCCCCAAAAACATAATGTAGAGATACAATGTTCTGTAGTTCACTTAACATGCTTAACTTACCAGCAACAATATTTTGATATTTCAACCTTATTTTAGTGAAAACATCAACAGCATGTAACCAAAACAATTGTGTAAAAGTCAAAGATTCCAGAGAAAAAAACAACAACATATTTGTGTAACATCGTTTAGGGCAATGATGTTGAGCTAAATTAGTGGTGCTTTGAACAAACTTGCATCTTCCAAAAGTATTGTTAAGATTTTCAACTTTTTGAAAATTTGATTTTATAAAAATACTTACAATAAACACACTTTGTTTTGAAAAAAGATAAGATGTCTTCTTACTGCATGCCAAGGTTCAGCTTCATCAGAAGGGCAAAAGAGTGAAAGTCTTTCAGCTGTTGGGGTCAGTGTTTGGGCTAGTGGGTCATGTAGTTTTAGGGGGCACGGGTGGCCCAGTCGTCTAAGACGCCGCTATTCGCTAAGAAACGCCAGAAACCTATGATTGTGGGTTCGAATCCCGGGTCGCCCCGATTATGTTTCTAGATTTGTCAGCACCATACCCGCGCTCGTGGGATTCGCCGAAGTGGTAAACCTCTGAGACCTGCATCACTTCAGGCTTTCCTCCCACATTAAGCTGACACGCCGCGATATAACTGGAACACTGTTAAATGCGGTGTTAAACCCAACTCAACTCACTCACTCATGTAGTTGTAAGAAGAGACCCCCCTCGTTGGAGTGCTGTAGGTCCTCAGCCCTTGCCTATACAGCCGAAGCAATGGTAGTTTTGGCTTCGACTAGCCAAATGGTAAGTGACACTTATCAAATTGGCCAAAACATTTGCCTGTGATCCATGTATGATGAGTCTGCTTGAACTCGTTTTGCTATTTTTTCATATGTCAAAAGGTGTGGGAAGGTAAAACTTTGCCTGCACCATGCTTTCTAAATGTTGCTCAAACCATATCTTTTCAAGTTTAGTTTTAATGGCAACCATATGTGAAAACATACTTTTGTGTCATTGCTCCCCAATGTTTCATTTGTTTGTTTGTTGTTTTACACCGCTCTCAGCAATATTCCAGCTATATGATGGCTGTCTCTAAATAATGGAACAAAATAATTTAAGGGACTTATTTTCTAACTCAGTCTTGACTCTTTGATAAGCATGCAAACATTCATTCATGCAACTTCAGTAGTTTCTGAGGAAGTTGAAAAGCATTAACTAAACTCAAATTTCAGAACATATTTAAAAAAAAATTGACCAAAAAGTAGCATCAATAAGTTTCTAAATATACTGCTATCAATTATTATTGCGGGAAAAGATGTCTTCCTGAGAATAAGACAGAAGGCGTAAGTCCTTATCCGCAATATGCTCTGGTTGTATTTTTGAGACAACACACAAAAGTGTAGACTAAAATTTAGTCTCTGAAATCTTATATTACACAATATCCCACTTGACTCTAAAAATATAAAAATATAACCTATGCTGATTAAAAAGGGCTAGCTTGAGCTGGTTAGACTTGCGTTTGTATACATTTCTAGATTATTTTTCTTCATAAAATAAATATATTCCACGGTCACGGCGCAGGACTAGCAAAAGTGTGGTGATACCAAAAGAACTGGTGATACCAAGGTTTCAGAGGTGTTAATTGATTGGACTTCCCTTCTTAATGGCGACCAATGGACCTAGTCTATTTACCAGAACAGAATGGAGATGTAATACACTGAATAATCGCAGCTGTAACTCACATAGCCATATAGAGAACTGTCCACAGTGAGCTGACTCGCCTACTGCCTTATCACCTACTGCACTGACTCATATCCTCAACTCTGGCCATGCATAAACCCAACCCTTTAACTGCTCATGAATGAATCACGCCTTAATTCTAAAAATTACACTATCTTTCACTACTGTGATCCTTTTTTAAAGAATAAAATTATTTATACAGAATATGGATATTTTTTAATTTCATATTATTCATAAAGTTTCATTAAAAACAGGACTAACAGTTCACATGATTCATGTCGAAACAAAAATACACATATGTCATAAAAACATATAACTGTTTACTAAAACATATACATCCTTTTTAATATTGGCATTTAAATGGTTAAATATGACACAGGACCCCCCCCCCCCCCCCCCCCCCCAACCCCAAACCCCCTTCAGACAGAGGCTTCTGTGTTGCCAGACACATGTGTCCTGTGATTTATTTCCACGCTGCTTGAATCTATTTCATCCCAGCTGACTCGTGTGTATTACCACATGTCCACCAAATGGAACACAAGCAAGTGAGCCTTTATGTAATGGAAGTCTACAGCTCTTTACCTCCACTGTTTAAGACTTGCCACTGATAATACACATCATAAACCTCTGCACTTCCAGAGATCATATCTGCAGCAAATCTTCTGATGTATATATATAGTCTTGTACATTGATATATACAAACTCCAATCCGTCATCATTTTCTTGTGAAGTCAAAATGAAACTAATTCAAAAAGGTCATTTTTCAAATATTCCTACTTAAAATATTATAAATCATTTTGAACATTAACCTGTCACCTTCATAGAATTCATATATCATAAACAACCTGTTTATTACAGGTCAAGAAAGCTCTATAGCTTGTTTACTGTGGAATTAATTTTTCATATGATATTTCTTTCAAAATAAATTTATGAATAACCTTGAATAATATTCAAATGAGTGAAAAAGTCAACAAATTTTAGTGGTGATTTCAACATGCCAAAAGATATATATCAAAAAACTATGCAAACACAGTAATACATAACGAACAGGAGGTAAACATAATAATAGAACATCCCAGGATTCAGTTGAGGCTATGTGTATGTATTTCACACACAGCTGATGCCAAACCCAACCCGTCAATCACACACCAGGAAGACAGTATAAAACAGTACAGGTCAACCAATGATATCCACCTGATGATTAATACAGATAAATATATATAATTAACATTGGTTACCTACCTGTTTCCACCATGTCAAGCTGGGCCAATCTATCTATAGTGGCATGAAACTGACGCGCGTATATCGCCCATAATGCCCTCTTGGTAGTTAGGTATCCTGTCTCACAATCCGTCTATTCCAGTGGCCTCCCAGTTTGCTGTACAAAGAAGACGTGGTTTACTTATTAGTACAATATAACTCTTAAGTAAGTTTAATGTACAGATATACCATTCTCGAGACTTTGCCCCAATCATGCCAATTTTTTGCTTTGCCTGACTTCTGTGCAGGTGAAAATGAGACTAACATACAGTCTATGAATTCTCTTACTACGCAATACATTTCTGTTGAATTTTTTTAAATAATTCTAAAGCTGAGTTAAAATATGCATGATATGCATGAAACCCATTCTTCTGTAAACTGTGAAAATGTACAAGTCCACATTTGATTATGTTTCTAATTATTAATATTTAGCGAGCCTTTAATATTTCATCTTCCCGAGGCAAGGGAGTTAACGAGTCTGTGCATAGTCCAATCAAAATCGTGTAACGAAATCAACCTGCGGTTCGTAAATAACATGGATTTCAAAGTGCAATTTCCATCAAAGGCAGGATTTGCAATAGATGTATACCGTCAACTGGGCAATGACATATTTTCCAAATCTTTTCATGTTTTTAATGAAGATGCTCGTGTAATTTATTGCATGTCGCGAGGTAAGACTACCTCTTATTACAATATATATCTTGATCATCGATCAGATTGTCTTGACTGGGCGCCACCATTTTGTTTGCAAATGCAAGAAATATGAGAGGTGGAATCTAATTGGTCAATAAGAGGGGCAAAGAAGGGACATCAGTGGACTCCCTTGCCTCGGGAAGATGTGAATATTTATCACAAACAGTAGAAACAAAAAATCTCTGCATGTATAAAAATGAACTGGTTTTGATGCCGACATTCCACATGGTGCAGGACAGAGTGGCCCTGTAATGGGGGCATATAATACGTATAGGGGCCTCAAAGTTTAATTTTTTATCAAGTAGCCATATGGCTACAAGTATTTTTTTCCAGGAAGCCAGTGGTAAAATCAAGAGGTCAAGCCAATATTGTAGGTAGCCAAAAACATTGGAAATCATCTTTTATCAAATAACTATTATAATATGTACAAGTCATAGCACTAGTCTTGGAATATTTGTGACTCGAACAATGATGCAATTCATGTTACTAGATTATTTAGGAATATCCTTGCTTATCCAATAAGCATTGTCAAAAAAAATAAAATACTAATTACATTAATATTTATGTATTTCGGTTCATTGTCGACTTTAGGAAGAATTATTTGCGAGTACAATTATTAGCAGATGTGTTTTCAAAGATCAGCTGTTATTTATTTTTGTGTCTACATATGTGGTAGCCATTTGGCTACCTCTAAATTTTAGACAGTAGACAATTTGAAATTTAGGTCGCATTGGCGACCGTTTTAGTGGCAACTTTGAGGCCTGGTATACCGACTCTAGTTGAGGTGAATATTACTTTCACACAATTTATAACATGGCATCGCATCAGGTGTCCCATTTTAACAGCCACCTGGGACGGCAGGTAAAACTCACAAGAACAGCCATTTTTATTTTTGAAAACATATTTCCCTTGATTGCCAACAAAAATGAACAGTGATATTTATAGTGATATTTTACATTAATTTCAAATCAAAATGCAATGGGCTGCATTATTGCCACATTTCCACAATAATCCCCTTCCAAATATCAATAACAGAATTATCATATATACATGCATGTAACACATTGTTCAACATGTCTGATCAAGCTGATAGTCATACCCATATAGTCTTCCATAGTAATTTTGACATAGGCTTTTATAATCTCAATGTCATCAATGTCATGGGACACATGTTCCTAAACAGATGCAATTGATATGCAAAATGGTTGAGGCAATACATGTCATCTTTTTACCAGCTCTTTAATATCAGTTGAAGTTTATCACTTTAATGGATCTGAAGGCTAGAAATAACTTTTTAAACACATTTGAATAAACATCTAGCGCTTGTTTTTTTAACTTAGATTTTTCATGAAATGAGGTCAACATACATCTGGGCGAAAAATTAGAATTGCAAATTTTCCAGTTTGATGAGAAGTTTCCCAATCCTGATGATACCCTACAGCTATTCAGTATGGCCTGCTCATTGAAAGATGTCCCCTGGCTACTGTACAAAAAAGACTTCATTCTCCGTTTGAATAAACAAGCCTTGTGTCCTTACCATGTATCACACATAACCCTAATGACCAGGCTATAATGCCTGCAACTTTGATTCATCTCAATCCCATGTTAACCCATATTCCAGCTATATGATGTAATTTATCTGGACCAGACAATCCAGTGACCGATCCACGCCATTGGGGTACGATGACACACCATCAACCAATTCACCGAGTCTGACCATCTGATCCTTTTAGTCACCTCTGACGTCCAGCCTATTCTTACCCAGAATCCGCATAGGGTAGCTAAAAAAGGGAGTGAACTAGAAGCATAATAGGTCAATAATTTCTGTCCACATCCGTTCCTATTCCTGATGCCAGATATTATACATCCCAGTCAGAAACAAGATCATGGATGTAAACTTATTTGGGTAGCCCAGCAGTTCAAGCATTTGGACATGATGTCCCAGACCCTAGTTCCAATCTGCACATCGTGACCACTATGATGCATGCATACCTTCCAGATTTTACAACAGCTGCAGACTGTGAACATTTCATAGTGGTTCATTTAAGGGTTAAGAAAAAATCAACTCCAGCCTCTAACATAAATTACAAAATCCTGACACCAGCAGGATTGGCTAAATTCCTTTGACTTCCTGAGGCAAGGGCATTAACTGGCTACAAAAGTCCAGTTTCCACCCTTGCCGAACTAGGCTTGAATTCCTTGGCTCCATTTTAGCGCCACCAGTGGCTATAACGAGTTATGCCATCTCCTTTGTCCCCTCCGACTGACCAATCAGATTCCACCTGACATAATCTCATTGATAATCAAGATCTAAAGGGTCTTACCTCGCGAAATGCATCAAATCACTCGAGCACCTTGATTAAAAAATTGAAAAGATTTGCAAAATATCTGTTGACACCCACTTTGAAATCCATGATGTTTACAAATCGGAGGTCTAGTTCGTCACACGATTTTGATTAGACTATGCATAGACTCGTTACTCCAGCCAGAATGTAACTATGGAATTCCAGCCTTGTTCTGCAAGGGGAGAAACTGGACTTTTATAATAGTCTGTTAATTTTCATGCCTTGGGAAGATGAAATTCCTCAACTGACCATCAACTGAACAAGAGCATGTTCTAGACTCCAGACAACACTGACAGGGAGATAACAGGAAGTGAAGGACCTCTCAACATACCAATGTCTGGTAAACTGCCTTTAATTTATAACTACAACGTAAACTTCTTACAGGCCACCAGCCTTACATAACACATCACGAAAATCAGGAACGGTATTTCCAAAGCGCATGTCTGTTGCATTCTGGGACATAGAAATAGAACCACCAATCTCAGGGCCCAACACATCTGAGGCTGGTGGACCAGCTTTCTCTTAGCATCATTTTTAGTACAGATTGTAATATTAGCATGGCCTTTCTTAGATGACACCCTAGGCCTATAAAGCTTTCAATACAGTTGAGCTTCGGACTAGTGACTGAAGTTGCAGACTCCCACACATTATAGAAGCATTTGTTGTACTTCCTGTAAGATAAGATAATCCTATTGTATACATACACCCACTTAGGGCCAGGTGCAAACATTTAAAACAACATAGTGATCAATAATACATTATGTGAATAGATATCACAGCAGCACTGTGGTGGAGCCTACACAGAGTCCATGAATGAAATAAGTCACATATCTAGACATCCAGTGGGCGGGAGCAGCCATTCATTGATACTATCCAACAGCAGTGAGTGAGTGAGTGAGTGAGTGAGTACTGTTTAACGTCACAGCAGCAATCTTGTAGCTAATAGAGGCGACAAAGAAAAGAGAGCCTTGCTCCAAGGCTGTACTGCATGATAAGTCCATGGGTGTTTAGTAATGCTTTCCTACTAATAGGCAAGTCTTGATAAGCTGTTCTTATTGTCCATATAATCTAGAAATTATGATTTAAGCAAATAATTACTGCCTTGGAGACTTGTGCAAGTATACTGCAAAGAGTACTGGCCCAAATATTTCAAAAAGAAATTCAGAAGTATAAAACAGTAACTTGAAAAATAAGACAAAAAAATAATTCTTTATTTAGACTTTGGATTAAATCCACCTTTAGTTTACAGCTAGCTCTATCATAACTCAGTGACAATTCAGGTTGTAAGTTTTCAACATTGATCACTCCTGTCGAACTGCTTGTGCCCGCCACGTTCATCATCGACACTCTTCTCAGGTTTATCAACGTATCTACATCCCCAAAGGTTGGTTGGTTGGTTTGTTGTTTAACGCCGCACTCAGTAATATTCCAGCTATATGAGGGCGGTCAGTAAAAGATCCAGACAATCCAGTGATTAATATCATGAGCATCGATCCATGCAATTGGACATCCCCAAAGGAAGTTGTACAACTTTGATTGTGTGATCACACACATTGAAACAAACACATTAAATGGCGGAAGTAATGATGATGTGGTCAGTTACGTAATGTCTAATGTGATTGGTTGAAAGGATGCAATCAGCAATCGGGTTACTGTTTACAAGTTTATAGCAGTGCCATAAATCTGTACATGTAGATCTATGCTGTTCTCATTGGTGCATATTAGACATTAACTAGCTACAGCATTTATGGGGTAGAGAATAAAAATAACATTGAGATAAGTTGATACGTTTAATTGTTAGTTCGAACTTTGACTTCAGCATATTTTTCTAGACTGGCGGGATCGCAGGCTTTAGAGATTACTGGGCCCCCTTGAAAATTACTGGCGACATGATGAGGGGGCACCAGCTATCTTGAACACTGCAGAGAGGCCACCATTTTTGCATTTCGACCATGCTATGTGGAAAGTGGAAAATATGCTATTATAGATGAAGAGGTGAGGTAAAATGGGTTAGAATGTTGCATCCAAGATTATTGCACTTATATAGCGACATGCATGCACGGGTGTTGGTGGCGGCTTGTACTAGTCTGGACTGATGCCGATGTTATAGTGATAGCCCACTGAGATACCATGCTGCAGTTTTACATGAATACCCCTCTCAGACACAGTATGCAGAGTTTGAGTCCTTGTTTAATCCCCTCAATGTAGAGCAACAGGCAGGGTAACAACAAGTATTAACTTTTAACGTCTTTGGGTATGACATGTCCAGGGATCAAACCCCGGACCTTCTGCTCTCTGGGCAGATGCTCTACCACTAGATCACGGAGGCTGTCTGTAGAGGAACAGAGTATAATATGTATGTTAAGACTTTGATAGCAGCACCCTCCAAGTTAACTTTTAAACTTTATCCCTGAAGATGACAGGAAGACTCTTTGACAAATTGATGGTAATTTCTTCTGATATCAGGGTGTTTATCGGTCAACTGATTGACAGTCAACGCGATTCCAGTTTCACAACTGAAATATTTTGTGCATTTCCAGGACATATGACATTGTATGACCTCAGGCAATTAATTACTATAGGGATGGAGACCACCTTCTGTAATCAATCGCTAAAGGGATAGACACATTACATAATTAATTACAGTACTATTTTTAGAGCACAATTTACATTTAATTACGCCCTTCTTGAAATAATCAATTTCAACATCCAAAATTTGTTTACACTTTCAGGTCATTTTTTCATGTTAATAACACTTTCATTAATTTAAACACTATATGACGTTTTTTAGCATGGCAAACATGTTAATGATATTTTCATGTAATACTGGGTATGTCATGGCTACATGTTTCTTTAGGCCACACATTTTTTATGTTTTTGTTTCATGGGTCCGCCACTCCTACTGAAAAGCAGCCGGTCCAAGAAATGAATTAAACATGAAAATATATATTTTTATCATGTCTCCTGTGAGTAATACATACACCCTCTTATACAATAAAAATTGTTATAAATAAATTCCATGTCAGTGATTCAAAAAAGCCAGATGCAGAATGACTTTCACATAAATAGAAAATAAATGATTGACATAGCTGTTTCATTTTATTTCAACCAACCTAGTGGAAAAGCTGGAATAAATCTGTGAAACATAAAATTAAAAAAGTGTGGCCTTACACTTCTGAATTGCAGATAGCTCACCTTGAACTGGCTAGGCTATCGAAAGATTTCCTGCATCATTTTCATTGAGATTGATAATACCCTTTTCAAATTCTCAGGAAATCAGACAGGAACACCATCACAGCAATTACCCACACACCACATCCCATCTCCACCCCAACCAACCATCACATCTCCCCGCACAGGAATCAGACAGGAACACCATCACAGCAAACACCCACTCACCACATCCCATTTCCACCCCAACCAACCATCACATCTCCCCACACATGAAATCAGACAGGAACACCATCACAGCAAACACCCACTCACCACGTCCCATCTCCACCCCAACTAACCATCACATCTCCCCGCACAGGATATCAGACAGGAACACCATCACAGCAATCACCCGCTCACCACATCCCATCTCCACCCCAACCAACAATCACATCTCCCCGCACAGGATATCAGACAGGAACACCATCACAGCAATTACCCACTCACCACATCCCATCTCCACCCCAACCAACAATCACATCTCCCCGCACAGGATATCAGACAGGAACACCATCACAGCAATTACCCACTCACCACATCCCATCTCCACCCCAACCAACCGTCACATCTCCCCGCACAGGAAGTCAGACAGGAACACCATCACAGCAAACACCCACTCACCACATCCCATCTCCACCCCAACCAACCATCACATCTCCCCGCACAGGAAGTCAGACAGGAACACCATCACAGCAAACACCCACTCACCACGTCCCATCTCCACCCCAACCAACCATCACATCTCCCCACACAGGAAGTCCGACAGGAACACCATCACAGCAAACACCCACTCAGCATGTCCCTCTCCAGCCCAACCAACCGTCGAATCTCCCCACACAGGAAGTCAGACAGGAACACCATCACAGCAAACACCCACTCACCACATCCCATTTCCACCCCAACCAACCATCACATCTTCCCGCACAGGAAGTCAGACAGGAACACCATCACAGCAAACACCCACTCACTACGTCCCATCTCCACCCCAACCAACCATCACATCTTCCCGCACAGGAAGTCAGACAGGAACACCATCACAGCAAACACCCACTCACCACGTCCCATCTCCACCCCAACCAACCATCACATCTCCCAGCACAGGAAGTCAGACAGGAACACCATCACAGCAAACACCCACTCACCACGTCCCATCTCCACCCCAACCAACCATCACACCTCCCCGCACAGGAAGTCAGACAGGAACACCATCACAGCAAACACCCACTCACCACATCCCATCTGCACCCCAACCAACCATCACATCTACCCGCACAGGAAGTCAGACAGGAACACCATCACAGCAAACACCCACTCACCATGTCCCATCTCCACCCCAACCAACCATCACATCTCCCCGCACAGGAAGTCAGACAGGAACACCATCACAGCAAACACCCACTCACCATGTCCCTCTCCAGACCAACCAACCATCGCATCTCCCCACACAGGAAGTCAGACAGGAACACCATCACAGCAAACACCCACATCCCAACCAACCCCACACAGTTTACCCATTTGGGGACAAAATATGAAGATAAGACATTATCCCATTGAGCACAAATAATTCAGAATACTACCCAGGAAGCTGACATTAACACACATCAATTCGGTCTGCTTTCATTTCTCCGATTGGAGTAGGTCTGCAGGTGAACTGTTCGCCCAGTATTGATGAATTGACAAGTATGGCGTGCCTGCACAATACTGTCCACTGAAACGCTGAAATGTTGAGTGCAGGTTATGAGTAGAATACTAATATGTCTGTCACGCTGTATCCCAGTCAGTGTGCTATTACTGTTATCACCATAGTGATATAATATTTGGAGGTCAAGGACAGATGACCATAAGCTCTATCAGTGTCTTTTTCTTATTTGTTGTGCTGTCCTTCATGTCAATATTTTTACACTGAAAGATGTAACATTTGGCACATTGATCAATTCCTTTACAATCTAATTAAAATCATCTTATATTCCGATACAAGAGCTATCTGTGTGAAGATCTGAGAGCACCTCCATATGAGGTCGCATTGGGTGAATATTCTAATCAGCCAATCAGCATCAAGGCTTCCATATTCTTGGCATGAGTAAGCAAAGCATTCAGACAATCACATCTGATTTCTGTATTTCAAAAACGAATACAATCAGACAGTTCTGACTGCAAAGAAATTACACCCAGACTTTGTACACTGTCCAGTACACCCTTTCTTTGTACATCCTCTCATGGCATCTACGCCCTAAAGCGTGTACTATCGAGTGTATATTGGTGTTCTGTGATGGTTTTTCATTTGCTGAGATTGTAATTCCTGAATCAAAATGCTAAGCTGACATCTGATTGGCTCAAGAAGCCAGACATCCTTCATTTTGATTGGGCAGTCAAAGTGTGCTCAGGGTTCACCTCTATTGAGGTGTTGTCTGATTTTGTCGCAGAGAAGTATTGAATCAGAATAAACATCAACATTTCAGTTTCACTGAACTTTGGTATTACAATTGAAGTGACATTTCGGTGCAGCTTATAACTCTTCTAGCAAGCAATTGTAATAAAATGAATAAACAAGCTGTTTATCTATAAATAAACTTGTCCAACTTGACAAATTGGCACATTATTATAAAATGTCAAATTAAACAGTATGTTAAACATGAAATTAAAACAAATGGTTTCATGGGAATACTGACAACCTAGGAAATGAATTAGGACATAACTTCCACAGATTCCCCATTGAGAACTGCTCTATAAATACCTAGGACATATCTTCAACAGCTTCCCCATTGAGAACTTCTCTATGAATACCTAGGACATATCTTCCACAGATTCCCCATTGAGAACTGCTCTATAAATACCTAGGACATATCTTCAACAGCTTCACCATTGAGAACTTCTCTATGAATACCTAGGACATATCTTCAACAGCTTCCCCATTGAGAACTTCTCTATAAATACCTAGGACATATCTTCCACAGAATCTTCATTGGAGCTCCTCCTCTATATACATGATATATACCTTGGACATATCTTCCACAGATTCCCCATTGAGCACTTCTCTATAAATACCTAGGACATATCTGCCCCAGAATCCCCATTGAGAACTTCTCTATAAATACCTAGGACATATCTTCCACAGATTCCCCATTGAGAACTTCTCTATAAATACCTAGGACATATCTGCCACAGAATCCCCACCGGGACCTCCTCCTCCAGAAGTACCTAGGACATATCTCCCACAGAATCTTCCCCACTGGGACCTCCTCCTCTAGGACATATCTGCCACAGAATCCCCACCGGAACCTCCTCCTCTAGAAATACCCAGGACATATCTCCCACAGAATCTTCATTGGAGCTCCTCCTCTAGAAGTACCTAGGACATATCTCCCACAGAATCCCCACTGGGACCTCCTCCTCTAGAAGTACCTAGGACACATCTTCCACAGAATCTTCATTGGAGCTCCTCCTCTATAAATACCTAGGACACATCTGCCACAGAATCCCCACTTTGAACTCAGTCATGGCATGAGAACATTGTGCACCACGAGTGAAGGTTAACAGGTACAATGGCTTCTGTGGAACACTGTCCTCAATGCAGTGCAGTTGTATGGTAACTTACTCACACGCCTGCAGTATATCAGTGCATCAAGTGTTACATGGAACACCCTGTACACAGGTCGGGTCACTCTTTAATCAGGAACATAATGTTAGTTTGGTGGCCTGACATCAAACCGATGTAATCACTGTAACTACTCACAACACGTCGTCAACATTGCAGTCAGCGCTTATTGTACAAGATATAAAATAGGAACCATTTACATGTTAACAACTGCAATATGTTTGTTTCAACAGTATATATGAAAAAAAAAAATTAAAAATCATGAAAATTGCAACAAGAAGAATGAAAAACATATACAGTAAAGTATGGTTATAACGAACTCAAAGGGACTACTAATTTTAGTTCGTTATAACCGTAGTTTGTTATAAGCATATATACAGCATAACTACAGCAAATAGTCGGGACCACAAAAGTAAGTTCGTTATATGTGTCAGTTCGTTATAAGCGCGTTCGCTATAACCGTAGTTTACTGTAGAAAAAGTCACTTTACTGACTGATGCCTCCATATGTTAAAAATACGTTTAAATTCATATGTGTGTAAACTCTCAATGATTTCCACTGGCATATAGCCATGGATAGGAGTAAAACAAAACAAAAAAATTAAGTCAATTAAAAGCAGCTTCTTTGTCCGCCAACTCAATCTTAATGGACATCCAAGCAGATAATGATTACCCCAATTATGCTAATTATACAAAGAGATCACCTCACACAAGGTGCTAATTACAATGTCAATACCAGCACCATCATGCCTGGAAACAGGCAGCAGAGCGTGGAGCATAGTGCCCATAGTGTAGTCCCCACGGTCTAGTCCCCATAGTGTAGTTCCCACGGTCTAGACCCCATGGTCTAGTCCCCATAGATTAGTCCTCATAGTGTAGTCCCCACAGTCTAGTACCCATGGTCTAGTCCCCATTGTCTAGTCACCATGGTCTAGTGCCCATGGTCTAGTCCCCATAGTGTAGTCCCATGGCCTAGTCCCCATGATCTAGTCCCCATAGTGTGTCCCCACGGTCTAGTCCCCATGGTCTAGTCCCCATAGTGTAGTCCCCACGGTCTAGTCACCATGGTCTAGTCACCATGGTCTAGTGCCCATAGTGTAGTCCCATGGTCTAGTCCCCATAGTGTAGTCCCCACGGTCTAGTCCCCATGGTCTAGTCACCATGGTCTAGTGCCAATAGTGTAGTCCCATGGTCTAGTCCTCATGATCTAGTCCCCATAGTGTAATCCCCACAGTCTAGTCTCCATAGTGTAGTCCCCATAGTGTAGTCCCATGGTCTAGTCCCCATAGTGTAGTCCCCACGGTCTAGTCCCCATGGTCTAGTCACCATGGTCTAGTGCCCATAGTGTAGTCCCCATAGTGTAGTCCCCACGGTCTAGTCCCCATAGTGTAGTCCCCACGTCTAGACCCCATGGTGTAGTCCCCATAGATTAGTCCTCATAGTTTAGTCCCCATGGTCTAGACCCCATGGTGTAGTCCCCAGAGTATAGTCCCCATAGTGTAGTCCCCATGGTCTAGTCCCCAGAGTATAGTCCCATTAGTGTAGTCCCCATAGTGTAGTCCCCATAGTCTAGTCCCCAGAGTGTAGTCCCCATAGATTAGTCCCCAGAGTGTAGTCCCATTAGTGTAGTCCCCAGAGTGTAGTCCCATTAGTGTAGTCCTCACAGTCTAGTCCCCATAGTATAGTCCCCAGAGTGTAGTCCCCAGAGTAAAGTCCCCATGGTCTAGTCCCCATGGTATAGTCCCCAGAGTATAGTCCCCATAGTGTAGTCCTCACAGTCTAGTCCCCATAGTGTAGTCCTCACAGTCTAGTCCCCAGTACTAATCCTCACAGTCTAGTCCCCATAGTGTAGTCCTCACAGTCTAGTCCCCATAGTGTAGTCCTCACAGTCTAGTCCCCATAGTGTAGTCCTCACAGTCTAGTCCCCATAGTGTAGTCCTCACAGTCAAGTCCCCATAGTCTATTCCCCAGTACTAGTCCCCAGAGTGTAGTCCCCAGAGTGAAGTCCCCATGGTCTAGTCCCTATAGTCTTGTCCCCAGTACTAGTTCCCAGAGTGTAGTCCCCAGAGTGTAGTCCCCAGAGTGAAGTCCCCATGGTCTGGTCCCTATAGTCTTGTCCCCAGTACTAGTCACTGACATACAGGTTGCCAGGCTGTTGAAGCAGTTCTCAGGGCCCACTTGCACAAAGCAATCTTAGCCTTATGACTATCGTAAGCCTATGTTAAAGTATGGGAGTTACGATCATCTTAGCGCTAAGATAACTTTGTGCAAGTGGGCCCAGAAGTTGTCTGTCCATCAATTCAACGTTGTGTTCAAAATCCAGAACAAACGGCAGCAGTATCAAACCTGTTTTTCACACCAGTAGGACATTAATAACTTTTAACAACTATTTACTATTTTTGATTCATAGAAAATCATTTTCACCCTTTTTTTTATCCCATGTATGTGAACAACAATAGAATGTATGAGTATGGTATTTGCATTAATCCACTTAATATGTATTCCAAACAGATCAATGCTGGGGACACTTACAACTGGCTTCACGCATGTACTTATGATGTATTCAAACCCAATGTAGGGCATGGCAAGCAAGGTCTTTAAAACCACAAGCCTCACCCACAACCTCAGTGGTGTCTCTTTAATACAGAAACAATCCGCAAATTCTGATTTTTCCTCATGTTCCACACAACACTTTACTTGACATGTTATCATAGTGTTATCTTATCTGTCCATGTTTCGACCAATGCTTAACAAATACCAGAGGTGTAACAATACAGTGGGGTTGTCATACGATACATATCCTGATACTATGGGTGCGATAAGATATGTATCCCAATACTATGGGTGCCATTAGCTTGTATCCCGATACTATGGGTGCAATACATATACCGATACCATGGGTGCGATGTGATACATATCCTGATATGGGTGCAATACAATTTGTACCCGATACTATGGGTGCAATACAATATGTATCCTGATGCCATGAACAGTATTTGACAAAGTACTTTTACTTTATAAGTTGATATTCTTTCTTTTTGCAGGTGGATCACAACCATGAATCATTTGTTATATTTTTTAGAGGTTTCTTTTGAGTGTCAGTCAGTTTTTCAAAGTTGAATATCTCGCAAACTCTGTCAGAATCAGTGGGACTTGCCACCATGTAGCTGATATCGCCAACCCAACATTGAGGCAAGTTTCTAACTCGCATTTTGATTGGTAGACTGAGAAGCATAGCAAATCGAATTGGCAAATGGTAATTTGAGATGATGAAAAACATGGATCCAGAGGTTTGTGTAGGTATACCGAAATGCAATCCCTTGAGATATGGAGGATGGCTAAACAAAGGTGGCCTGCAAATAATCAAGTCTGAATTAAGCAATCTAGTCATCCATATTGTGAACAACGATCCACACCATCAGGGTACGATGACACTCAATCAACCAAGTCACAAAGCCTGACAACACAATCCATTGGATCGCCTCTTAGGACCAGCATATGATCACGCACTATCCACACTATCAGGGTATGATGACACTCAATCAACCAAGTCACAAAGCCTGACAACACAATCCATTGGATCGCCTCTTAGGACCAGCATAGGATCACGCACTATCCACACCATCAGGGTACGATGACACTCAATCAACCAAGTCACAAAGCCTGACAACACAATCCACTGGATCGCCTCTTAGGACCAGCATACAATCACGCACTATCCACACCATCAGGGTATGATGACACTCAATCAACCAAGTCACAAAGCCTGACAACACAATCCATTGGATCGCCTCTTAGGACCAGCATACAATCACGCACTATCCACACCATCAGGGTACGATGACACTCAATCAACCAAGTCACAAAGCCTGACAACACAATCCATTGGATCGCCTCTTTGGACCAGCATAGGATCACGCACTATCCACACCATCAGGGTACGATGACACTCAATCAACCAAGTCCCAAAGGCTGAAACACATTCCATTGGATCGCCTCTTTGGACCAGCATAGGATCACGCACTATCCACACCATCAGGGTACGATGACACTCAATCAACCAAGTCACAAAGCCTGACAACACAATCCATTGGATCGCCTCTTAGGACCAGCATAGTTTGCTTGGGATCGATTCTCACCCGAAATGCCAACAGCAGTAGTACAGTTCTGTGTCAAACATGACAGAAATAGGGTATATATACATGTTGCATAGTCCTAGCACTAACATCACATGACCATGGTGACCCTGCCAGCATATTTAGAGAGTGTGTGTGGTTCTATCACCTACAATACTACAACTCTTTATGCACAGCTCAAAAGATCTGCTTTTCCTGGGTTTGAGTCCCACAATTGCCCCGATTTCGACCAATGAACTGACCGCACCCTGTAATGTGGATTTTACTACAGTCAGAAACAATAGTGCTTGCAATATTACTGGCAGGGGACACTAGAAATGGCTTTCACACATTGTACCAATGTGGGGAATCGTACCCAGGCCTTTGGCACGATGAGCGAACACTTCAACCACAAGGCTACCCAATGCACAAACTGACTGTCTGATTGTCAATCATTACAGAAATCATAGTCATCGTTGAATCCTAAGAAATTTTTTTTTTTAAGTCTAGTCAAGAGTAGTCAGACTTTGTAGCCAGTACTGCTTGAACCAGACAAAAATATTTACTATGTTCACATTTTCTGTCTGTTTTATTCAATTCCAATTTGTAGCATAATTGAAGCATTGAGAACTGATTCAAATGCTATTTGATCATGAGGATAAACATCATTGAATTCTTACTTGTTCTCAGCACAATTTAGTAGTCTTGGGCTATCAGCATAGCACAGATTTCAAAAGATGAAGGAATACTTCCTCTTGTTCCTTAAATATCATAATAGATTACATTTTCTTTGGAAAGTGAAGTCACAGTTAATATGAATCATTAACGTTTATAATCACTTGTAACCATAACTACAAATCCTTCCTATGTCAACAACAAACCAGGAAATGTCCCATTCTCTCTTAAAGTTACATGAATACCCCAATCTACAAAGTGTTTTCCGCCCATAAAAGATTATCGAGTCTGTTTTAGTGTGCCGGTTTCTACAGATACGAATGCCTAAATCTAGAACCGGAACTTGTCCACTTGCTTTGCACATTGGTCAGCACACCCGACTTTAAACACCATGCACTTGTCAAATAACAGAACAGTCATAACTGTTTTAGTGGTGTCCACCCAAGCTCACTCCGCATTAGTGGCAACCTAAGTGAAATAAATCAATTGTTTTGGGAGAAGGCAATTGGTCCTCCTGTCTGATAGTATGAGCCGTCTCATAAATCACCCAAATGCCTAACAAATCCACCTAGCTAACAGTGATTAATCAGGACAGATAGAGTGTAGTGCACAGCCATATTGCTTTCATCAAGGAAGGTAGTCAGGTCAGGGAGACAAAGGTGCGAATACACAGGTACACCACAGCGGGTATTGTTAGCAAATTGGATATCTTGTCAATATACAAATTAGAAATTGATCCAGAGAATAGAACACTCGGGGTACTGGCAATGTAGCACACTCTCTAAGGATAGATGGGAAATGACAGAGCATACATAATTCGACATACCAACTGATACCACAATGACAGCCTTCGAAAAAAAAAAAATCACTTGTGCTTAGTCCTCAGGGTTAATTTATACTGATCCTACTTGAAGCAGAAATGTTCTTTTACAATGTTTACATTTTCTGTCAGTTTTATTCAGTTTTAATTTGCTGCAAAACTTGAAGCATTGAGAACTGGTTCAGAATTATAGCCCTCAAATGCTACTAGTCTGTGAGGACTGCCATCATTGTATTTTCACTTGTCCTCAGCACAAATTAGTTGTCTGAGGCTGGTGGACAAGCATGAATTTTGAAGGCCGAATGAATGCCTCTTGCTCCTTAAATATCAGCAAAGGTTACATTTTCTTAGCACAGTGAAGTCACAGTTAATATGAATCATAAATGTTCATATGCTGCTAGCCAAAACTACAAATCCATCTCATGATAACAACAAACAAGGAAATGTCCCGTTCTCTCTTAAAGTTATATGAATACGCTTGTTTTCTACTGATCGATGACATCCACAGAAAAAGTTATATGATATTTTGAAGTAAGTTAATGTAAATTTGACAAGCTTCTTCTTATCATTTTAAGCTGCTTTTAGCAATATTTAAGCAATATCACGGCAGGGGGCATATTGTACCCACGTGAGGAATCGAACTCGGGCCTCCATGTGATGAGTGAATGCTTAAACCACTGGGTTACCGCAGAGCCTTATTTAGATATAATATACAGTAAAAGATTCATTCATAGTGCTTTTTAAAATAGTATGCATCAATATTATCAGGCAAGGACAACTTATATTAAATACAATGATAAAACCAATTACACCAAGTCCTGAATAACATATGTCACAATTAGTCCCACCATGTGAAGATATTGCCATGTTCAACACCATTGTTTCAAACATAAACATTGTGCATTGGTTATTTTGTTCTGGTAGAGACTTCTTTCATTTCCTTGCAGGGAATATAGACCCATATTGCATTCATATCATGCATATTGCAACATTGTTTTGATCTGTTTGATAATTATCAGTTATAAAATTAAATATATCCGGCAAGATGTGGGATATGAGGTTTAAATAGCTTCCTCTTGTCACTCACTTCCTACTAGATAGTTATGTGCCATGCTCCCTACCCATCAACAACCTGTCTCATCAGCAGCCATGACCTCAACGTCCCCTCACATATGGAGTGTTTGGAGGCGACTTTTCGGCGAGGGTCACTCTCTAAACATCAGCTTTTCTACATTTACGATTTACACACATAAAAAAGTGTTAACAAACTTTACGACAGTAACAACACAAAACTTGATCTATTATGTCAAGTCATCCTTTGTGGGACACCTCGGAAAAGCCACCTTGGGTGTTGGGTTAATGTGGTTCTGCAGACAAGCCAGTTGTAGTTCACTGACCCGTATACCAACAGAGGCCTGTTCCACAGGTGATGCAGCTATTCGAACAAAAGACGGTATAATCCGCCAGCTGACACTAGATAGCGGATTAGGATGTGTAATATCCGCAAAGTCAAACAGGTCCAAGAGTGTGTATCAAGTCAAGACTATAACGCCTTGTGAACCGGAGCCGTTGGGGTGTGACTCAGTCACCGACTCAGGGGAAGTTTTATAGCTTTCCCATCGGTTCCGTCCCAGACAGTCGCACATTTTATTATGAACTGAAATCAAACCATTGCGGTTATCATTTCCCTATCATATCATAATGCGCTTACATACACACATTACTTACTGTGTACACTCCTGTGGGACTACTACAGTCGATAGTAAACAAATCCACCGCCAGTGACACGATTTCTGTACTCCGCCATGCTAGTCGATTTCATGACGTCAGGTGCCCGGTCACATGACCGCCTACCTTCGTTATCGACCGAGTCTGTCCTCGTAATGTC
Source organism: Haliotis cracherodii (assembly GCF_022045235.1). NCBI lineage: Eukaryota > Metazoa > Mollusca > Gastropoda > Lepetellida > Haliotidae > Haliotis > Haliotis cracherodii. The sequence continues at coordinate 63,677,819 of NW_027266264.1, forward strand.
AACTTTTCTGACAGAAAATTCAAAACGCTTTTGATGCTTTCAATATTGGTCATTCAACTGAACTTAAATTTCAGCACAAATATTTGAATTAAATAACTATTTAAATAGCAGATTTCAATATTGTAATCATGCTTTTTAATATGTCGTTCTAAAAATAGACTATTTACCTTTGTGTCACCCGTATACTTATAAACACTTGGGGTATGTACTCGATGACTCAGTTTGAGAGAACAAATGCAATTAGGCGATCATTTCACTAGATAATAAATGAACGACCGCGATGCATGTATGACTCATTCAGCGAACCGTGAGTTCGTGTATACAGCGTTTATGGGTGATTGTAAATGACATACGTGGAGCGACTTATGAGTACTTACGGATGGTAACTACTGACCTTTAGCTTATTGTTATTTCCTATTCATATACATGTATATTATTATATATTATGAAACTGCATGGCATTTGTAATAATACAGCGAACAGGCCCGTGGAAAGGAATTTAAAAACGTGGGGGCTTAGCCTGGGCCAATATATCTATCGCGGGTGGGGGATCGATCGGGGATCGGGGATCGGGGATCGGGGATGGGGGAGAACATCATACCGTCATAAAGATTTATCTTTTTGTACATTGAAATTTAAATCCATGATCAGTTAGTAAACTTACATAAGAGCCCTCTTTCTCCTTATTATAGTCGATAATGGAAAGGGGCGGTGGGTTAACCTAGTAGCCTAGACCCGGGTTCGATTCCCCAGGGGCACAATGTGTGAAGCTTGTTTCTGGTGTCCCCCGCCGCAATTTTGCTGAAATATTGCTAAAAGCGGCGTACTTACAAACTCACTCACGATAATTGAAATGTTTCATTTCTGTTTTAGTGCAGTGTAATATTTATTTTACACAGTGATCTGGTGGCATTATTGCTCATGGAATACTAATGCCCCCAAATCCGGATCCTAAGTGACCCTTAAATGCCCCACCCCCAGACCCACCCCTACCCCTACCCCGGACCTGCACCTAATGTTTTCATTAATTTTTAAGTGAACATATTTATTTCATCCTCTACTTGGTAAGATTTGAGGATGTTTATCAAACGAGCCGTTACTAAATATAAATACCGTTAATTCATCGAGACCCCACCCCACCATCCCTTTAAACTGCTTTTAGTAATATTGCATCTGCATTGATCATGTCTTTTCACATATTGTAAGCACATGGGTACTGAACCCGACATTCGGATTAAAGACAGGAAGTTTTTACACTAAGCCAACCACCGCCTCCGGCGACTGAGTCCCATATTATGTAACTGGACCATTTAAAGTAGCCTGCTGTACACACGGCAAATGTCCCTTTAACTTTCATAAGTCACATCCATTCAAAACATTTTCATTTATTTCTATATTTTAATTATATCACTTCTGTATTATTCCGTGTCACTAATATCAAGGGAGATAAACAACTTTGAGTTTCTATTGACAATTCCATTGATTGTACTATTTACTAATATTTGTAGTCTTCCGTTACAAATTAGTCAGTGCATAGAGATATACGACGTATAGAGACTCTTTAATATATAGTGTTGAAGCCATTTTTTATTTTTTATTTCGAAGTGAAATAAACAAACAAACATGAAAGCTATGTTAATGTTTACGATCTTTATACTATCCTAGGTTCTTTGTTCTTCTACACATCTCTTTAGCATTGGATGTCAAACGTCACTATCATAATTCACAATAATAGTAACTCAGATCATATACAGGACACTGGTACAAAAATCTACGCACGATACCCCTTATGCACGGAGGAGTTACGTCCCTTCGTCGATTGTCTCTCGAAATGATGAAAACATTGCGGAAGATTTTTTTTGTATATGTTTACCATTTACGAAAGAAACATAAAACTAAAGTCGTGTGGCTGAGTTTTTGTTGCTGTTTTTTTATTTGGATAAATGTTTTTGGGAACGAAAAAAAGCTTATGCTGCTTGAATTGCTTGGTGCTGATACACACGGTATGTATTTTCTTCCTTTGGAGAAGGGTTTGTCCTCTCTACAAGACGTTAGCATTGATCATTTGATAAATTAATTACATAGAGTTATAGAGTTAACATGTGCTTAAATGTTGTGCTTTATATTCTTTTTATTTCTGTACAATATTTAACCAACGGACAAATATAAATACAATTTTGAGTGTTTTTATTTCATTTTCTGCTATTACAACAAATGTAATATAGTGTCGCCTAAATTAGCCTGGCGTGTTGCATTCTATCACTTGATATGGATCGGGTTACTCTGAAGTTCAAATACCCTTTGAACCTCAGATTTCGATATATTTTAATACATATTCCACTTTTCTTTAAGAGTGACTGAGTTGGGTTTAACGCCGCTTTTAACAATATTACAGTTAAATCAGCTTAATGTGGGAGGAAGCCCGAAGTGATGCAGTTATCAGACGTTTACCGCTTTGGTGAAACCCACGAAACCTAGAAACATAATCGGGGCGAACCGGGATTCGAACCCACAATCATAGGTTTCTGGCGTACCCAAGGGACGCAATTCGGCACAGCGAATCGCGGCACCTTTGACGACTGGGCCACCCGTGCCCCCATTTCTTTTAGATGCGTGAAGATCCGGGTGAGAGTAGGTCTTCAGCAACCCATGCTTGTCGTAAGAGGCCACTGACGGGATCGGGTGGTCAGGCTAGCTGATTTGGCTGATGCATGTCAAAGTATCTCAAATGCGTATATCGACGCTCATGGTGTCAATCACTGGATTGTCTGGTCCAGACACGTTTGTTTACAGACAGCTAAACTATTCTGAGTGCGGCGTTAAACAACAAACAGAACTTTTCTTTTACAAAAGTTTTTGAAAGATAATATTGCCTTATTATTTTTTAAAGCTGATAATAAAATATCAGGCTTCCGTAGGAATACTCAGGGAATCATCGCATATAAACTTCTTGAGAGACATTGCCAACTTTACTTTTTAGTGAAAAAGGGAAGCGCCGCATACAGCTACAAATACGACAAATGTCTTGCAGGTTTTATATTTGTTTTGAGTAAAACGGCCATACGCAAGAGCGTCCAAAACGGGGAAAATATTGGCAAGAAAATCAAATGCCTTAAAGGCAAAATAAATAAAAACAGGGAAAACAATACGAAATAAAACCGCCAACTGAACTGAACCTTATTCGCTCGTAAGATCCGGGGTAGAATAGGTCTCAACCCATGCATGCCGTAAAATGTCACGATGCTTGTCATAAGAGGCGACTAACGGGTCGGGTGATCAGGCTCATTGACTTGGTACATGCATGTCATCGTATCCCAATTGCGTGGATCGATGCTCATGATGTCAATCACTGGATTGTCTGGTCCAGACTCGATTATTTACAGACCGCCGTCATATCGCTGGAATATTGCCGACTGCGGCGTTAAACAACAAACAACCAAAATTATTCGCTCGTGGTCGCTATCCGCAGCATAAGGGCTTTACAGGATATTTAACAGCATTAAACATCATGCACCACATACATGATGTTCCACTGACCAGGCATTTATATAGTGATTCATTAGACTATGATTATAACACTCTAGTATACAAGGGAAAAGATGAACGTGCGATGACAAATAAATATTATGTGCATTTATGCGCGTCATTAAATCTCATTAAAACAAATATACGAACACTGTCAACTTTCATCCAATACAGCATTAAGGCTACCATACTATACTCTGTTCGTGTTCTACCGAGAGTACAGGAAGGCATGTACAGACAACTATATATAAAATTTGTTCTACTTAACCTAAATAATCATTACTTTTACACCTTGCGTTAAATGGTTCATTAACCCGATTGACCCAATAATTATTAGGGGAATGTATGTCCTGATAGTAATTTAGAATCAAAATAATATCCCCATGAATGTTAGAGAATGAATATACTCATTGTTTAGTAAACATGCATGTCTATGGATAATATATTGTAAGAATATCCAAGTTGATATTTTCTGCGAGTATAACTGTTTGTGTCTATTACACTGTACTATATCCGTTTGATCAACAGAAAAAGTTCTCAGTGTCGTTATTTAAGATTGTATACAAATAGAAAAGACAATACCCGTGAAGACCTGGGTCAGAATAGGTCTTCAGCAACCCATGCTTGCTGTAAAAGGCGACTATGCTTGTCGTAAGAGGCGAATAACGGGGTCGGGTGGTCAGGCTCGCTGACTTAGTTGATGCATGTCATTCATCCCAATTGCGTGGATCGATGCTCATGATATCAATCATGAAGCTAGACTATTCTAAGTGCGGCGTTAAACAGCAAACAAACAAAAAAGAAAAGACTAAATATCACATGGCCTATTAATTCACTAAACGTAACTGTGTATATGGAGTCTATGTAAGAATCACAACACGTGCTTGGAGCGTTAAGATGTAGTATTTATTCTCCTCTTTAGAAATACGTTACATGTTGATATTTCAAAACCAAACACAGTTTTACAACAGCCGAGTTGTCGCTCGCCTGCAGCCATCAAAATCAAGAATTTCAGTAGATTTATCAGCAGCTTCACTCAATACTGTTTATGCTTTCACAGCGTGACAAAGAGCGGCGACCTAATTATATATTGATTCAACTGCATTGTCCATCCACATGTTCCTTTACTGTTAACTAGCATGTTTTTCTCTCTTATTGGAGACCTAATTTATCACCTTCGTTGCAATGTAGGGCAATCTGAAAAGATGTCGTATTGTAGGTCTAGCTTTACTGATTCTATTTCATTCATAAATTACATCGTAATGAGCCTGGTCGAGTTTAGGAATATATGTATGTGCCCTGTCCTTTGCCGAATGAGTTATAAACTTTCAACACTATCACGCCACGAGACAAACAATCGACTGTAACCAAAATTCCAAGAATGGGTACTGAGACTTACATCGGTGTCCTACTTTTAACTTCACGTCAAAGGTCACTTCCGGTCTGTGGAACCAAAACAAAATGGAGGTTTCTCCAGGAAGGGATGGAATGACCTTTACTTTAGTGATTTTCTGACACTCCTTGACCACTGAAGTCTTATCGGTGAAAATGGGGAAACTAAAATGCTTCGAGATTGTATTCCCGGACCAGCGATCCGTGTTTCACCCAGGCGAGTGCGTTAACGGGCAGGTTGTAGTGGAACTGAAAGGCGATATGAAAATGAGGTCATTGCGAGTGTTCATGCGAGGGGTTGCTAAAGTTCACTGGACGGAATCGCGAAGTACGGGAAGCAGATTGGGGTCGTATACGGAACATTACAATGCTGAGGTGGAGTATTTCTTCAAACGACAAGTTCTTTTTGGTGGAGGTGAGCGCGTCAGCTTGTTCATCGTCGATGTTGTCTGCTCGTTGTGTTAAAAAGGCGTGATATGAACGTCTGAAATTTTTAGCTCTGCGATAGGTTTCCCTTTAATTCTGTTTTGCCGATATCCAGTATCTATTTCTTCTTACACCAGTTGTTGTTCTATATAAATATGATTGAAGACCCGTAGATACAAGACAATCAAATGTTGTATCGTTGTTATTGCCTTGATCTGCTATAGAAGGTATGTTACTTGGAACATACTCAGTTGTTACCTTGAATACCCTGTTCCACAAACCAACACATGTCTACTAGCCTGTGGATAGTTAAGTTTCCAAAGGGTAAGTTAGTGTCAGTGGCTCTGATGGCTAGTTGAGTCTCACAGAAAAATAGTTTTCCAGCAAAAAAGGTATTTTTGTTTATCATGACCTTTTTCGAAGCTGTCTAGTGGCTCGCGACCAGTTATCACCGAGGACTAATTATCGCCAACTTCCCGTTATTGCGCGAACGGGATCACATCTCATTTTACTATTGCTTCTTTTTATTCCCCCTCATGTTATGACAGAAATCTACTTAAACATTTTCCAAGGACAGAAATAAGCATATTTGCTCATAGATTCACAAAAATCAAAGCAAATGGCACCGTCAGCTTTATACACGGAATATATCAGAAATAACAATAACAAAAGCAATTGAATAGGATTTTTATTTTTTTACAATTTTAGTAGGGGACAAATCTCTAAAGGTTAAGTAGATTCTAATGTTTAGGCCACACTTCCTGTGACTCCAAGAATAACAAGACAGGCCTGAAGCAATGAAACTAACAAACAAGGAATGGCATGGCTTGTGCAGGAAGTTGGAATTTGGTGCAATAATGAAATTTGACTTGAAAACTTTATTTCTTAACAGTGGTGGGGCGGTCGGGTAGCCTAGTGGTTAAAGCGTTCGCTGGTCACGCCGAAGACCCGGGTTTGATTCCCGACATGGGTCCAGTGTGTGAAGCCCATTTCTGGTGTCCCACGCCATGATATTGCTGAAATATTGCTAAAAGCGTCGTAAAATCAAACTCACTCACTCACTTAACAGTGGTACAAATTAAATCAATTATAGGAGTGGGCAAAACATGAGACACAAGAAATAAGCTGTATGTTGCATCTACATGACCATGGTCCACAGATTTCTTGAATTCATTTAGTTATTCTACAGAGTTATTTAAGATTGATTACACAATGTAATAAGCATGATAAGTGAGCTCTTGTCACTACCAAGATCAGAAAACTGTCTGAAGCAAATATTTTGCAAGGACCAGTTTGATCATGTTGTGGACACCATTCTGTATTTGAAATAACAGAGAGTCCTTGGTCCTTGAAGTTTGGTGCATTCCCGACCTTGCCACAGTACCACCCAGACTCCCCACCTGGCCACAGCACCTTCTGTATTCCCCACCTTGCCACAGCACCTCCTGTATTTCCCACCTTGACACAGTACCACCCGGACTCCCCACCAGGCCACAGCACCTCCTGTATTCCCCACCTCGCCACAGCACCTCCTGTATTCCCCACCTGGCCACAGTACCACCTGGACTCACCACCTGGCCACAGTTCCTCCTGTATTCCCCACCTTGCCACAGTACCACCCAGACTCCCCACCTGGCCACAGCACCTCCTGCATTCCCCACCTGGCTGGCCACAGTACCACCCGGACTGCCCACCTGGCCACAGCACCTCCTGTATTCCCCACCTTGCCACAGTACCACCCGGACTCCCCACCTGGCTGGCCACAGTACCACCCGGACTGCCCACCTGGCCACAGCACCTCCTGTATTCCCCACCTCGCCACAGCACCTCCTGTATTCCCCACCTCGCCACAGCACCTCCTGTATTCCCCACCTCGCCACAGCACCTCCTGGACTCCCCACCTGGCCACAGCACCTCCTGTATTCCCCACCTCGCCACAGTACCACCCGGACTCCCCATCGGCCACAGCACAATTTCAAGTACCCAGGTTTTGTAAGATGTCCGCTTGCCTGCTTAAGAAGTCTACAAAATCATCAGATAAGTCTTGGGCACAGACTCTGTAGCCTGCAGTGGTAAACATGGTAAACAAATGTCATGATAATCTGCCATATTAGGTATGAATTGTGAGCTTAATGTTTGCACATTCCGATTCCCAATCTAGATTCTGTTTTACTGAAAACAGCTGTTACTAACATAAAAAAAATCATATGGAAATCAACCGAGAAGGATGATCTATGTATGAATACCATTACCATAAACTAGTTACTGTACTGTAGACTTAAATCATAAAGTGTATATATCATGTATGTTTAGTATTCTTTGTCCGTGTTAGATTTATGGCTGAACTACATATTCAAAACTGAATAATATATATGTGTTTTGGACTCAAAATCATATCATATTTTTGTATTTAGCTACAGAATTACTTTGGCTCAAAGTATTTGCAGCTCTACATTTCCATAGACACAGCTCAAGGAGTCTTATGACATATACCATTGCCATGGAAATATATGATGTCACCTTCCGCCCCTCTTGGTTACGTCAAGAACATAATGAAATCATAAGATAATGCTTGTGAAAAACATCTGCTGGTGAAATGACTGTTGATAATTTTGGAAACACATTAGAGATAGACTGAACCAGTGATTACTTTAGAAAAATATACTTTGTACCATGGATTTGGGAAAACTGCAACAATAAGCTGTGACAAAGTTGATTCACTGTTGAATGTAATGGTTTGGTTTGGTTTGTTGTTTTATGCCGCTCTCAGCAATATTCCAGCTATATGAAAGCTATATAAATAATTGAGTCTGGTCCAGACAATCCAGTGATTGATATCATGAACCTCGATCTGAGCAATTGGGATACGATGACATGCATCAACCAAGTCAGCGTGCCTGACCACTCGATCCAGTTAGTCGCCTTTTATGGCAAGCATGGGTTGCTGAAGACCTATTCTACTTTATGACATATTATCCTGACAAACCAACCTGTGGCTGGAAATCTTCCTCTTGCGCTGCATGAAATTTTCCTCCAGCTCTCTGACTGTCAGATAATTTTGAGACTACTTACGGATTCAGATTTATTATAACTCCTTGAGGATTCTCAAGTAATTGTTTGCATTACAGTCAACTTTGTTTATAACCAACACGCTTATGATTTAAAGAACTGTCAGATATAATGAACATATTATTTGATTCCGACCATTTGTTACATATGCTGTTCATATGCTTATAATGAACTACGGTTATTATGAACTAAAGTTAGTGGTCCCTTTGAGTTCGTTCTAGCTGTAGTTTAATGTATTTCAACTGAATCAAGACCCGATTTGTCTTTGATGCTTTTAGCATTTTTTAAATATTTAGAATGTCTGAATGCAGGCATGTAACTTTGAAGATAGGCAGGCATCACATATGGGTCACCTGCCCGACTGGCTTTTGGTGTTTTAAAGTTATTTCAAACACTGTTCCCTTACCTTAGTTAAAGATGTAGGTTTAAGGCCTACATAATCCTGCAGACTTGCATCCCATAGCCAATGGGTGTTAGAAATTGAAGGAAGCAAGTAGATGCCCATTTTTTTGTTAAGCACATCTTACAGATGAACTTACGGGTACGAAAATTAAACACTTTTCCAAATGCTTTTACCAGTGTTTACTAGAGAACACTAACCATATTAATTTGGCACTGTTGTTAACCCCTTCCATCTCATTTGGATGTGTATGAAAGAAGGAAAATACCTTTCTCACAAAACGTTACATACTCTACAAGGCGTGCAGACATCCTTTTGTCATTAGATTTTAACCTCTCAGTAAACATGGTAAATAGCACCATCTTGCCTATTTTGAGTTAATTGGAGTAACTGCTGATGACATGATAAGGTAACTGTTTTGATTGGCATTCTAGAAGTTGGGGAGTAAATAAGAAAACATATAAATTTATGCATAACAACATCTAGTTTATTGCATTTAGCAATGTTTCAATGTAAATTCTTACACCATTCTAAAGCCGGGGCTGATTGTTAATCTGCTGATTATGAACATCGCTAAATGCAATGTACCAGAAGTTGTTAGCCAGAAAGTTGTGCACTTTCTTATGTAATAAGGATTCAGAACTCTATTGTAATTGTCAATTCATATCAGAAAATATTTACCAGTTATTTGATATTATCAATAATCTTTTGATTGCTTTGAGTATGTTAGGTTTCTTCATTTGTATTGTATGGTTTACAGAATTTCTTAAAAAAAACATTAGGTTTAGCATTCGAAATGAAAATGAAACATGTATTTGGGGTTAAGGTATTTCTTTTATGGTATTGTCAGTGGGGGGAAATAATGAAAAGGTAAAAAAAGTTGAAAAGAATTAAAATCAAAACGGCAAATGGGGAAGACAAATAATTATATAATGTTAAGCTTTTTAAAATGCTTGAAAAACAAATACATGAAAGCCCTTCTCAGTCCGTTTTAACAAAAATCTTATTAAGTGATGATTAATTGTGTGGCCTTCATCTTTTGATGAGGTATTGTATTTGCTGTTAGGCAATGTTAGACAATGTTGTATAGTCCAGTGTTTGCTTCTGTTGCAAGGTATAACAATATGGTTGATATGTGAAACAATTCATCACAATACAGGGGTCAGCACACAGTGTCACACATTTCTCAACTCTGTTCTAACACTGCCTCCTGTAATGATATATGTAATAATTGATGTAGTCCATGGGGATTATATGGTAGAATTAGTCTTTAGATACCAGAACTTGTTGTAAGAGTCAACAAAACTGTATCTGGTGGCCAGACTCTATGACTTCATGGAAAGCTGTGGGACGATGGTATGGGTAATTTCTCATGCCTTCAGTCTGCGGTTTGCCTGACCTTGACTTTATTATTAACAGGCTCCTGGGATGTGACTGGAATATTGCTGACTGTGGTGTAATTAACTAACATTATGATTTATGTCCTTGTGCTGATGTTTCTATGGCTATTTATCATTTTGCAGAAGTTTCTGACGGACGGGACACACTGACAGAGGGCCGCCATGAATTTAACTTTGCTTTTGAGCTTCCAATGGGGTAAGTTGGCGGCAGTTTTGAAATAATTCCATGACCTGTGCCATTGCAATACACCAACGGTTTATGCCCTGTTCCATTGAAATGCACCAATGGATTATGTCCTGTTCCGTTGCAATTCACCTACAGATTATGCCCTGTGCCGTTGCAATGCGCCAACAGATTATGCCCTGTTCCATTGTAATGCACCAACAGATTATGCCCTGTTCCATTGTAATGCACCAACGGATAATGCCCTGTTCCGTTGCAATGCACCAACGGATTATGCCCTGTTCCATTGTAATGCACCAATGGATTATGCCCTGTTCCATTGTAATGCATCAATGGATTATGCCCTGTTCCATTTTAATGCACCAACGGATTATGACCTGTTCCATTGCAATGAACCAACAGATTATGCCCTGTTCCATTGTAATGCACCAACGGATAATGCCCTGTTCCGTTGCAATGCACCAACGGATTATGCCCTGTTCCATTGTAAAGCACCAACAGATTATGCCCTGTTCCATTGTAATGCACCAACGGATTAAACCCTGTTCCATTGCAATGCACCAACGGTTTATGCCCTGTTCCATTGAAATGCACCAATGGATTATGTCCTGTTTTCGTTGCAATTCACCAACAGATTATGCCATGTGCCATTGCAATGCGCCAACAGATTATGCCCTGTTCCATTGCAATGCACCAACGGATTATGCCCTGTTCCATTGTAATGCACCAACGGATTATGCCCTGTTCCATTGTAATGCACCAACGGATTATGCCCTGTTCCATTGTAATGTGCCAACGGATTATGCCCTGTTCCATTGTAATGTGCCAACAGATTATGCCCTTTTCCATTGTAATGCACCAACGGATTATGCCCTGTTCTGTTGCAATTCACCTACAGATTATGCCCTGTGCCGTTGCAATGCACCAACGGATTATGCCCTGTTCCGTTGCAATGCACCAACGGATTATGACCTGTTCCATTGCAATGCACCAACGGATTATGCCCTGTTCCATTGTAATGTGCCAACAGATTATGCCCTTTTCCATTGTAATGCACCAACGGATTATGCCCTGTTCTGTTGCAATTCACCTACAGATTATGCCCTGTGCCGTTGCAATGCACCAACGGATTATGCCCTGTTCCGTTGCAATGCACCAACGGATTATGCTCTGTTCCATTGTAATGCACCAACAGATTATGCCCTGTTCCATTTTAATGCACCAACGGAATATGCCCTTTTCAATAGTAATGCATTAGTTGAATTTCTCCATGTTCAACTGTATGTTTAATCTACTGCTGTTGTTTCAGTGGTATTTCCACCTCGTTTGAAGGCAAGCACGGAAGTGTGCGGTACTGGCTGAAAGCAGAGATGGACAAACCATGGTCCTTCAACCACAAGACGAAGAAAGCCTTCACTGTCATCAGTCCCATTGATATAAACAGACCAGAGTACCAGGTGTGTTCCTAGATGCAGAGGAAGAGCGAATATAAGCTTGTTTTCTTTTAATGTGTATCAGTTCAGATGTTTCTTGACAAGAGCATACATGCATATTTTAAAACATGGGTTGTGTTGAAAGTTGGGGGGGGCATGTAGCCATATGGTGGTGGTGAGGTGACATAGGGTTTAACATTGCGTCCGAGATTATTGCACTTATATAGCGACGTGCATGCACATGTATGTGTGTGTGTATGTGGCTGCTTGTTCTAGTCCGGACTGATGCCGATTTATAGTGATAGCTCACTGAGATACCATGCCGCAGTTTAACATGAATACCCCACTCAGACACAGTATACTGACTCTGAGCTGACCAGTCCTTGTTTTAGCCCTTTAATGCCGAGCGCCAGACAGGTTAACAACAAGTACCATCTTTAAACGTCTTTTGGTATGACACGGTCGGGGATCGAACCCCGGACCTTCCGCTCTCCGGGCGGCACTCTACCATCAGACCACTGTGGCGGTCATGTAGCCATATGGAGATTGTGTGTGAGATTGTCAAGGCTTGGAACAATTTGCATTCTCCACAAATTTGACTCAGGATATTTAAACAACACCTGTCTTATCTTCTAACCCAAGTTTATTGATCTAGATAACTTATGTAATTAATGATGACCCTTCTGCACAAATAACAGATCTACTCTTGCCACCTGACTATGTCCCTGTCACCCTTGTGGGACACTTCTTGCCTGCATTTTAAGAACAGGCCCTGATAGCATTCATTAATGTCTTCTATCCAAGTAATTTATTGAGATATAAAGTATAACTCCTCTTGGCCTTTATATACTCACCATCAAAAGAAACATGCACCACAGAAACATATAGAGTGAGTGAGTGAGTTTGATTTTACGTCTCTTTTAGCAATATTCCAGCAAAATCACGGCGGGGGACACCAGAAATGGGCTTCACACATTGTACCCATATCGGGAATAGAACCCAGGTTTTCGGCGTGACGAGCGAACGCTTTAACCACTATGCTACCCGACCGCCCCGAAACATATAGAGAAGTATGTATGTTGAGAAGAGATGTTTCGAATGTGAACCAATTAATAACAAAATAACAATCAGTCAAGTGTTACCGCAGTGTATTTATCATGGGTCTATGATACTACAAATGATGCATTCATGAGGCTGATTCACACAACATACATGTTGTTAAACATCTAATATCTCTTGAATATGCCTAATTCTTCATTTATTAACCAACATGTATGGCATTCAGGTTTCTTTTGTCGGTGAGTATAGTTTAAAAGAAATACTAAAATTTCATTTCAAGAACTTCTTTTCGTGTTTGAAGCCTCGGTACTTTGTATGTGTGTGTGTGACTGTTGTGATGTGGACTTCAGAAGAGTGAGTCAAACCAAGTCTAACTGGACCCGTGAAGATTGGGGGTAGAATAGGTCTTCAGCAACCCATGCCTGCCGTAAAAGGTGATTATACTTGTCGTAAGAGGCGACTAACGGGATCGGGTGGTCAGACTCGCTGACTTGGTTTGATACATGTCATCGTATCCCAATTGAGTGGATCGATGCTCATGATCTCAATCACTGGATTGTCTGGTTCAGACACGATTATTTAGCTTGAATATTGCTGAGTGTGACGTTAAAAAACAAACAAACAAACCATGTCTAATTGCTGTGTGTCAGACCCAAGTGGAGAGCAGTGTTGAGAAGACTCTGTGCTGTTGGCTGTGCATGTCAGGGCCAATCTCCATCACAGCACGCACCGATCGCCGTGGTTACTGCCCAGGTGTGTATCACTTTCATTTACATACTTGTTTCATGTTAAGACAAACAGACGCCCATGGGGTTTCCAGGGTCCACTTGCCCAAAGCGATCTTAGTGCAAAGATGATCATAGCTTTCATTCTTTAACGTAGGCCTACGATAGTCGTAGCGCTAAGATCACTTTGTGCAAGTGGGCCCTGGTGAGAGTAGCTCCCTGGAAACCCTGTCAAAAGAGGAGACTTAATGAATTGTGTGAGCAGGCTTTTGGACTTAGTTGATTGTGTTCGTTGTACCCCAATGGTGTTGAGTGTTGCTCATAATATCAATCATTGGTTTGTCAAATCCAGACTTGAACATTTACAGAATGCAATCATATAGCTGGAATGTTGGTGAGTGCAGCATTAAACAAAAACACATAAAAAACAATATGAGAAATGGGAGCAGGGAGGGAATGTTAGTCTAATGGTTACAATTTGCTGTACAGTGCTAATCACCGATGGCCAGGATCAAGTTCTTCAGTAATTGAACCCATTATTCACCTTCATAACAATTGGTAATCTCTATGCACTGGAAAGAAAGCATGACCAAGGGCTGGTTGACATGTAAGGTGATGTGCCCCCTCTGTATCTGCCAGTGTCCATCCATCATTTGGGGATTCCTCCATTGCCCTCTTAGGATCTGGGATAGCACCCACTTGGGATCCAGGGTAGGTCCCCAGTACTCTCGTGGTCCGGAGTAGAATAGGTCCCAAGTACTCTCGTGATTGGGAGTAGAATAGGTCCACAGTGCTCTCGTGGTCCGGAATAGAATAGGATCCCTGCACTCTCATGGTCCGGAGTAGAATAGGTCCCAAGTACTCTCATGGTCCAGAAACGAATAGGTCCCCAGCACTCTCGTGGTCCGGAGTAGAATAGGTCCACATTACTCTCATGGTCCAGAGTAGGATCGGTCCCCAGCACTCTCATGGTCCAGAGTGGAATAGGTCCCCAGCACTCTCGTGGTCCGGAGTAAAATAGGTCCCCTGCACTCTTGCTGTGATAGGAGACTTAATTTGATCTGGTGGTCAGACTCTGTGACTTGGTTGATAGCATGTCATCGTACCCCTTTCGTGTGGGATGTGACTCATAATTTCAACCACTGGTTTATCTGACTCAAGAATGACTTTTACCTGCTGCAGTGATAAGGCGGGAATAGTGCTGACTTCAGCATAGGAAATATCTCTGTGCATGCATTATTATTATTATTATGATTATTATTGTCATTCTGTTTTGTTTTTCACCAGGGGAATCAATAGCAATATCGGCAGAGTTTGACAACCATTCTTCACGAACTGTTATTCCGTATGCCACCCTATACCAAACACAAGCATTCTTTGCTAGCGGGAAGTCTCGAGTTAGGCGGACTAAGTTCACCGTTTTGACTGGTTTGCCTGTTGCCCCTGGCAACCGAGGGAGCTGGGATAGCCAGTTGTTGAAGATACCAGCAGTTTCGCCATCAATCATGAATTGTTGTGTGATGAAAGTAGACTACTTTGTAAAGGTAACAGTTCTCTTGATTCCATGATGTTTAATTACTACTGTTACGTGTAGTAGTGTTTCTCCCTTGCTCCACTTGTTATGGGGTCCTCCCATTTGTCAGACACACACACCCCTTTACTCATAATGATATGACCCAGACGCTGGCTCTCTTTGAAGTTTTATGCGGCTTGGTTAAACTGTAAATATGTTTATTTTCACTGAAGTTTTTGAGATGGTGCTTACTGCTTGTTTTTACCAGTTTGATTCGCAAGTGAGGCCAATTAGAAGTTAACTGTAATCCCTTTGAAGTGTATGTAATTCATATTTTAATGTTTCACAGTTGTTGACGACAGGACTAGTCTATTCGGATTTAAGGGAACATATCACACACCTGATGTGCCCTCACCAATATAGCTTGTTGTTTTAAGCTGTCTGACAAGTGGGGTGTCTGAGATGACCCATTTTACTTCTGAAGCTTCTAAACACACTTTAAGCACTGTCAAGACCAATGGAAGTGGTTGACTAGAGTTTTTAACCTAAATGTCCTTGTCAGGAAATTTGGAAAAGAAACTGCCATATTGTTCAAACTTGGAATATTTTACTGTTCTATTTTCCTAAATTCGGAGGAATTGAGAAATTTTTAATTCAAAATGGGAAATTCTACTGTCATTTGCTGCAGACTTTGGGCTAAATATTGGCCTCTGAGGTTACACACAACCAAATGTTTTCCCATAGACTTCTATAGTAACGTTATATCTTTTTTAAAAATAACTAAGCATTCAACAGCTATTACCTGTACGTGTGTGCACAGTTTGGCCTGAGAGGAGCAATAAAAAAATAAAAAATGACTAGCTTAGCCAGCTCCTTTTCCGAGTACAGGAAGCTAAACACACCACCCCCAGTTTCGCACCAAATGTCACCTACTTGAAAATAGCTGTGGTCACATTCAGCATAAGTCATCATGTTGAAAAAGACAGTACTAAATATAGAAAAACATGGTCAGTTTTCATAACTGGATGGATGTACATTTGAAAGACATAAAAATCTTACAGAATATCCTCCAATCACAGCCTGCAGATATCTCTCGATCTGCCCTGAAGGCACTGTACGAAAACTGCACTGTCCAAACTGGTTCTGATTTGGTGTAGTAGAACCTCTGAGTGGGTCTGGCTGAATCACTGTCACTGTGTATACATGTGTTTACTTTCCCATCGATGTGTAGAGTTGTAGATTGTCTTGTGTTGTCAGTTGTGTGGTGTATCTCCATCTCTCTCCGTCCATGTTGTCAGGTTGCACTGCATATTCCCGGTGCCTACAACCTGACAATGCATCTACCTATCGTCATCGGGACAGTTCCGTACCGCCGAGCACAGTCTTACCGCTTCACCGAGTCCAGATTCTATCGAGAAACCCAGGCCCAGTTTGCCATGGACTTCCTCCCTGTCCCTCCGCCATACAGAGAAACAATCACACCACCGCCTCCATTTGAAGGTATCTGCTGATTGGTCACATAGTTCATGATGAGAGTTAATCAGATCCATTCATTGCACATATGTAGTGAAGATTTCACACAATGTACAACATTGGTGACATAAATACCATTGCTGATGTTAAGTTTTCTGTATGCAATGTAGTCATAATTTACATTGGACTGGATTAATTAAATAACTAGATTTCGGGACAAGAGAAACAAACAAACAAAACAAATTGAGATTGGACACAACGATGTTACATTGAGCATCCTTTGGAATGCCAGGTATGTCTGTTTGAGTCATCAAGACTGATGATGTCATAGCATCGTTTCTTGTCCAGGTGAGAGGGTTCTCTTTCTCCAGCTGATTGTACACCCTTGTTATATAGGGAGTATGACACTGTTATATAGGGAGTATGACACTGAGATGTGTAGCCATAGAATTTGATGAAATTTGTCACAAATTCTGATACCTTTTTCATAAAACCACTACTAACATCTACTTATATCATAATCTCTGTTCAACTGCTGATTAGGACAGTTTAATGCTGCTACCTGTGTTGCATAGCTGCAAAAAACAGATCTTTCTGGTCATGGAGACCACCTCTGTGGTCTAGTGGTTTGATCCCCGTCCTGTGTCATACCGAAAGATGTTAAAAGATGGTACTTGTTGTTACCTTGCCTGATGCTGGGCATTAAGTCGGTATCCTATGTGTTTGAATGGAGCATCCATGTTAACCAGCAGAATCGTATCTCAGAGGGCTAGCAATATAAACATGATAAAACAATTACAAGACCACTTCAAGCAGACACACTACTGCAAGCACACACACTAACACTAACACACATGCTATGTAAGTGCAAAAATATTAAAAGCGACATTAAACCACACTTCATCTTCAGGTCACTGAAACCTGTAAAGATCCAGGCTAGTCGTTAGAGGACTATACTTGTCGTAAGAAGTGACTAACAGGATTGGTTGATCAGGCTCGCTGACATGGTTGATGCATGTCTTCGTATCCTAATTGAGTGGATTGTTGCCCATGATGTCAATCACTGGATTGTCTGGTCCTGACTCTATTATTTTCATTTTGCGATCATATAATATTGGTGAATACAGTGTTAAACACAAACAAACAAATCAGGTCATTAAAAGTCTTGAAGTATAAAAAAGTAGAAACATTAAATTGAAGCAGGCATAAAATCTTTCCTCAGACAGTAAAGTCAATATGTTTTTTTCACTATTGCAGACCCACCAACATATGCTGAAAGTATTGGTGGTGCAGTCAACCTCTGTGATGACGAGGACGACGAACCCGGCTCCAACATGGGAGACCTAACGTTCACACCCATGTACACGTACGTGTACGACTACCGTCCCCCACCAGCGTACTCAGAGGTACAGGTAATGTTGGTTCTAGATCTGCATCTCCTGACTGTGGTGTGCTGTATTGCTGGCTGCAGGTACTGTAGACTCTTGCATGGGGAGCTTGGGACAACCTCCTTGTATTGCTGGGATCTGGGGTACTCCAACAATATTGCTTAAAGGGCAAGTTCACACGGAAATGAACCTATTTTTCTTGTACTTTTTCCACATTAAAAGTGTTAACCGAGTAGTGTCATAGACAAAAATATAAAAATATCACAATTAATTAACATATGTTTTGCATTAAAATGATTTATATTTTTCACATTTACCAAGTGTTCTATTTTCATAACAAAAACACCATGGCTTATGCCCCTTGCAATATGACATCATTGGTGCCAATTGATAAACATTATGACGTCATCATGATATGTTAGAGCCGCTTTACGTGGTGTAGGTACAGGTGTGTGATTCTAGCGTCTCAGATGCCAGCCAG
This sequence comes from Haliotis cracherodii, assembly GCF_022045235.1. Lineage (NCBI taxonomy): Eukaryota > Metazoa > Mollusca > Gastropoda > Lepetellida > Haliotidae > Haliotis > Haliotis cracherodii. The sequence goes on from NW_027266264.1 coordinate 63,696,287, forward strand.
CATAGTGTTATGCTGAGTCACCACTGCGCCGGAGTGTGTCGTAGGCCATGTTGTTTTACTGAAAACTGGTACTTGATATCTTTTGCGTTGAGAATAGACAGATATCCAGTTGAATTGGCACCAATTACGTCATAATCTAAGGGGGATAACTCAGGCCTGTTTAGCTCGAAAAACGAAGGCCTCATAACGGCATATCATTTTCACACTATTGTGAGCTTCCTACTTTCACTGTGAAAAAAAATGAGTTTACATTTTCAAACACAGATATTAACTAATTCTAAAATTGCGTTTTGTTTAGAAAAAGAAAGAATGTGATTTTTGCGTGTACACTTCCCCTTTAAGGTTGAGGGGGAAAAAAAGAAGAAATTTTGATATTTTTGTTAGCTGACCTGAATCAGTGGTTCAAGCGAGCTTATGTCAGTCTGTTTCCTTTTGTCATATGCCTGAAACCACTAAGTCTATGATGCTAAAATTTTGCATGTAGGATTCCAGCAGTGGTTTCTCTGATGATTTTGTAAGATGGCTGCCATGGTGGCCATTTTGTTTTGGCCCATTAATCTGGGATTTCTGCATGTATCAACATGGAATTTGATGCACCTTCATTGTATGATATAAATAACATATCTTGTTTGGGGTATTTTTTGGCCTCCTTTGGCCTTTCACCTTCTCATGATATAGATCAACATGAAACCATTTGGTTTATTAAGATAATAATTACGGCAATTGTGTCACTGAAATCACTCAAAGAATTTTTTTTCATCAAGTTATGAACATAGCCGCCGAGGAAATTGTAAGTGAAACAGTCGAGATGGGAATAAGTGAAAAGAAGTCTCATTCCAAGGAAATAACGTTTGTTTTGGGAAGTTCCTGTAGTCCAATCAGTAAAAATGAATTATTGGTCCATTTTGCTTTGGTGATCCTGAAACGGGTTCATCAGCCCTGCATTCTTCCGCCGCAGTAGCTGGTGACCCAGAATACCTTCTAGTGGGTGGATGAGGATGTGTAGCTTGTCGGTTTGTCAGTCCCAGTTTGCCATGAATACATCACAAGAAGTTTCTTGTCTTCATCAACTTGCATATAAATTACCTGAATCTTGCACCTGGTAATGAGCAAAATTATGTCACCAAAATGCAAAAGTTAGTAGAACTCAGAACAAGGTTCATTGGACACGATTTGGTATCAGAGCGTGGGGATGATTGCAACTCCTATATATTGTCCACTATCATCTTCTACTGGATTGCATTTATTATTTCAGCTTTTATTTTGGCCATCGTGAATGTATTGGGCCTCTGCCTCAAAGTCATGGCATGTGCTCCTGTCGCTCATTTATGTAGATAGTTATAGACGACTATCCTTGTCGTAAGAGGCAACTAACGGGATCAGGTGGTCAGGCTCGCTTCACTGACTTGGTTGATACATGTTATCGTATCCCAATTGTGTGGATCGATGCTCATGATGTCAGTCACTTGGTTGTCTGGTCCAGACTGGATTATTTATAGACCACCGTCATATAGCTGGAATATTGCTGAGTGGGGCATTGAACAACAAATAAACAAACAATAGATAGTCATAACAATCAACACTTTCATTTTTTAGGTAGTTTTATTATTTCTCTTTTCTTTGTCTCCCAGTTTGAAAAACGGGGCGATATAGCAATCCCCAAGTCTGTCAGCTGTCTGTTTTCTGTTCCTGGAGCAGAAGTTAAAAACCATTGAATATTACTGCATGAAACTTGGAAAACGGATCAGTCTAATGGTAAACTGGTGCCTTATGATGATGATGATGATGATGATGATGATTATTATTAAATTATGCATAAGTGCTGATAATGACTTAGAGAGAAAAAACAGTGCAAAAGTAGTAATTCAATGAGACAAATGGGTACCTGGGCCATTATGCATTATGCCCGGGACAATAGGACCAGTTCTAGTTTTCGAGGCCATCCATATATTCCTTTATCATCTCTTTCTCATCCCCATCCTCAATTTCAGAAGGAGAAAAATATAAAAAGTCCAAAAGTAACCCCTGGGTTTGTTCAGAAACAAGTGAGAAGTTGTGTATTTTTTGTCAGAGTGAGTGAGTCAGTATGGCTATATGCCGCTTTTAGCAAAATTCCAGCAATATCACAGCTGGGGACACCAGAAATAGGCTTCACACATGTCTGGAATCGAACCTGGGTTTTGGCGTGACAACCAAACGCTTTAACCACTAGGCTACCTGACCATCCCATTTTTTGTCAGATATGTGATAAAAGGTTCACAATTGTCTTAGCCTCAAGAGTTTTTGACTTGAGACAGTACTTTCAGACTAATGGGTTGTGAGAAACACACACAAATACTGTAAATCTTGAAATGAACGCTAGCATGAATTAAATGCGAAAAATCCGAGTTGTCTTTGCTCGCATTAATTAACTTTGCATGTATGTCTCCAAAATGAGTATCAATAATAAGACGGCCCCACTACATACTTTGGATAACAATGTCATTCAAGACCCATGAAGACTAACTTGGCATCTACAGTAACACCATCTTGCACGTCGTTATGCATCTTCATGTATGTTTGTACAGTTCCATACAGTAGGAACAGCTTATGCATCTTTATATACCGGTAACCTCAGATAAAACTTGACCATTGTGCCATGTAAAGTAAATGAGAAGTGTTTGTGTGTTGTGAACTAAGTATATATTTGTGCTTAGTTGAAGGGAGACAATCTTTCTTTTGGAGTTATTTCCCTTTGACCCTGTAGTCCAATTACTAATGCGGCAATAAGTGAGAAGAAACTGGACTGGCAGTAGTTTGGATTGGTTGACTGTAAAGCAAGTATTAATTAATATGTCTTTGCAGAGCAGATTCTTCTTCTGTCAGTTTAGCACAGGAGACCCATGAAGATCCGGGGTAGAATAGGTCTTCAGCAACCCATGCTTGCCGTTAAAAGCGACTATGCTTGTCGTAAGAGGCGACTTACAGGATCAAGGGGTCTGACTTGGTTGATGCATGTCATCGTATCCCAATTGAGTGGATTGATACTCATGATGTCAATCACTGGATTGTTTGGTCCAGACTCGATTATTAACAGGCCAGTGTCATATAGCTGGACTATTGCTGAGTGCAGTGTTAAACAACAAACAAAACAAAAAACAAAAGCACAGGTGTGAATCCCGTTATGGATTTACAACAGTGTGTTAAACTCTTGCTTGATATGGTTAAAGTGTTCCTTGACTTCCTGATGCATCCTTTAGCCGGGTTTATAATAATCAATGTGTAATGCTAATGTTTCAGACGGATCCCAACCCATTGTCCCACCTGGAGAACATAAGCCTCGATCCCAGTTAACCCCTCGCTGTGGTCTTAGTGGGTTCCACCTCCTCACGCTTGTGGCTGGACAATTTGACCTTCACACACGAGCACAGATCCAAGGGAGAGAACTTGGGTCCTGAAGGCTGCAGCATTGTGTGGAAGCGGAAGGATCGCACAGCACACATGCACTTTCGAAGACAGCAGGCATGGTTCCTTATTTCTGTGGGTGTCCATGTTTCTGAGTCATGACACTGATGTGGCTGTGTAATGTTGATACCCTATAGAAAAGGGGAATTATACACTATTACTATAGTTATTCAGTTGTGGATTTAGTGCCAAACATGACCAGTTGATTCTAATATCATACACATGCAATGGTGTAGTGTGTTGCTAATGTAGACGACATCGTTAGAATCACATCTTTAGATGACCAATGCTTGCTTGTCTCGTAGCCTTATATTTGCACAAAGACATTACAGTCTGCAAGGAGCTTCTATCTATATATTTTATATATGCTTTGTAATATATTGTTTCCCAGTTGAAATATTAATTTATAAAAACAATTAAATGTTTTTAAATAATATTGAAAACATATTTAGATTTTCTTGCTGCTTTGGGTACTTATGACAACATCCCAGTGTTAAGATGTATGAAGAGTTTGGACTCTTTAGTCAGTAACATGAATTTGAGAAAAGAAAAGAATTTACATGTATCAAAGTGAATTTGGTATATCTATATTTGTGTGCGATATTAGAAACAAAATGTTTTGTTATCTCCCTTAAGAATATCCTGTAGATGACAATTTGAACAAAAGATTTTGATCTGGAAGTACATCACGAAAGTTGTGCTAAAGATTGCAGAGAAGCATTCTGTTTTTAACACTTGATAATACAGTTCAACTAGGGATGGGTATTGCAGGTTTATTTTGCGATGCACAAGGCTCTATTGCGATACGTATCATGATATATTGTATAATTCTAATTTTGAATTCAGAAAAATCTGAAACATGAATGTATGGATGGAAGTTCACAAACAACAAAAAAGGATGTTGGTACAACTAGTAAATGTTTACTCATTCAATGAATATGCAGCCATCATGGGGCCCTGGATGCACCCTCCAGGGCAGCGAAGGTATTTGGCAAGTGTATAACATGAAACACATGATAAAATTTGCTATTTCAAATCACCTGACATACTGAGCACGAGAAAATATATTGTGATACGTTTTGTAGAAAGAATGAACCTCAATTTAGCGATATACCGGTAATACCGTGCACACTTATGGCTAACAATCATCTTGTTCTCTTGTTCAGCTGGCAATGAACTGCCTAGAAATAAAATACAAAATTCTGACACTTTAGAAGCACATATATATATATATGCACTTGAACCCAGAACAATGTGACTGAGAACCAACTATTGAGGGTATGTGTTTCGCCTTATTTTGTTTATGTCGCATAAATTCATGCCTGGCCAATATTATGTATAGATTCTTTGTCACAATTTGCCTTTGAAAAGAAGCTCTTTAAGCATGTATTCTTTGTGTAGCATGCCTATTAACCACCTAATTAGAGTAAATTTGTATAAATATGATGTTAGTAATATACAGTATTGTTTCCTATAAGTATCGATGAAACATAATCTGTCTGTTGTAGTATTTGATTACACAACAGTGGTCTTCCCATATCTATTTTGGTAGTTTTCTATGGAGACATTTTAACAGAAATTCCCCTGCTCTTCCATGTGCACCTCCCTTCCTTGTAGTTTTAAACTGAGTGCATTACACAGTGCTATCTATCTTTATTAGTACACAGTGAAACCGGAGATACTGCTATCTATCTTTATTAGGACGCAGTGAAACCGGAGATACTGCTATCTATCTTTATTAGGACACAGTGAAACCGGAGATACTGCTATCTATCTTTATTAGGACACAGTGAAACCGGAGATACTGCTATCTATCTTTATTAGGACACAGTGAAACCGGAGATACTGCTATCTATCTTTATTAGGACACAGTGAAACCGGAGATACTGCTATCTATCTTTATTAGGACACAGTGAAACCGGAGATACTGCTATCTATCTTTATTAGGACACAGTGAAACCGGAGATACTGCTATCTATCTTTATTAGGACACAGTGAAACCGGAGATACTGCTATCTATCTTTATTAGGACACAGTGAAACCGGAGATACTGCTATCTATCTTTATTAGGACACAGTGAAACCGGAGATACTGCTATCTATCTTTATTAGGACACAGTGAAACCGGAGATACTGCTATCTATCTTTATTAGGACGCAGTGAAACCGGAGATACTGCTATCTATCTTTATTAGGACGCAGTGAAACCGGAGATACTGCTATCTATCTTTATTAGGACACAGTGAAACCGGAGATACTGCTATCTATCTTTATTAGGACACAGTGAAACCGGAGATACTGCTATCTATCTTTATTAGGACACAGTGAAACCGGAGATACTGCTATCTATCTTTATTAGGATGCAGTGAAACTGGAGATACTGTTATCCTTCAGAGATACTACATCCTATATTTACTTTATCTTACCATTATAAATCATATCTTGGGTCCAACTTGCTATGATTGACTGACATGGAGACAGTTCTGGATGTAGATGACAATAAGCCATATTAGTGAATATCTTGATGTGAGATGCTTTGTAAATTTAATTGGATCCATATAAAGGATCATTTTAAAAATTCATGGATCTCCTGTCTGTTAAAAGTGTCTCAAGAAGTATGAGTCAGCCTGGTATAATGCTTCTTTGTCTCTTGTATTTCAAGTCCGTGTCTTTTTTATGTTGTAATCAAGGCTATTATAGGATTTATGAATGAAATCCATGATAATTTGACCCTCCACTGCTAAGGGACAGAACTCTGCATAGTCAGTTTCCACACCCGAGACTCAGGGACAACCACCACCCCTTTCTGAAGGAGAAGTATGCTATCTATATCTGCTCACTGAATCAGATTCCATCTCTGATAGTCATTTGTTTCTCTGGAACCTGATTAAGCGAAAAAGGTGCAATGAAGTTGAACATTTCCTTCTTACATATAATCCACATGAATGCTATTGAGGGTGGCTTGTCATTAAAATACATAGAGCTATGGGGTGGGGTGGGGTGGGGTGGGGTGGGGTGGGTAGAACATGTGGATATGTGAAAAATGAAACAGTTTACAAGGGGATCTCGGTTTTCTCTGGTTTCACTGTTGTAGAGTCACAATGCTTCCTTGAGGCCACTTTTTATTTTTGCTTTTACTTGCTTTACAGATATTTGACTGGGAAATACCTGACAGTAGGTGTGGGAGGGGGGGGGCACACTTCAATTATTTAATTTGGGGGACTCCACTTCAGATCGAATGGTAAGAAAAAAATAAAAATGATTTAATGTTGGAGAAGACCTTGCAAAACAGTTGATGCTTCAAGCAGTGCAAACCTGATGAATTTAGTATGAAGTACTGTTGTGCATCTATGCATCTGATCAATTGCAGAAACAAGAAAAAACTTCATTTGGACTCCCATGTTTAGTATAAGTTAACTTTAGTGGGTCCTTGGTTAGAGAAAAGGAATCTGGTGCAATGTTCTGTCGGCAGACATTTACAGCCTGCGGATCCTTAAAGCAAGTAAAAAATGTGTTGCCTGAGATATAGTGGATGATCTATACCTCTGATACAATGTGTTATGTGTAATGCTTGCTCAAGTAGGATGGACACTCTAGTCTAGTTATTGTAGCACAGTGCAATACCCCCAGTGGCGTCCTAACTGTGGGCAAAAGGTGAATGGTTGGAGGTTTTTAGAAGTACCTGTTGTTCTAACTTGTTGTGGACTAGTTGAGATATTTATTGAACCAAAAATAAAACAACTGCTATATGTGTGATAATCTGTGAAATATGAGTATTCATTGATGATATTGGAATCCATATATCATCTTTTTGAAACTTTTTGTATGTACATTGAATATTATTTATTCTGAAATATTATCAAAGTACTGTTGATTAATTATTTAATGACGTTTACAGTAATGGACACATATGAACTGTATGAAAAACAGTTTCTCAACACTCCCTATCCATTGTTCATTCTGTAAGTTGTATGTTAAACATCTTGAGTGGACAAAGTTGACACAATTTATGGATAACAACTTCTTTAATACTGTAAAGGCGACGTTTCGGTATAGATCCTTATATTGTTGTCGCCTTTACAGTATTAAAGAAGTTGTTATCGATAAATTGTGTCTACTTTGTCATCCGTTAACTTCTAAGTAATACCTATCAAACAATTCACGTTGAGTGGACTTGAAAAAGTCACAGAATGTTATTGAATATTTATGAAGACTTTTTTTACATCCATTAGACATTGATGAAAGTAACTGAAATCCTTATCACACAATATTATTTAATGAATGCAGGGTTTGAAATTAACATAAGTCCACAAGTCCATGACTTATATTCAGGAAGGACCAGTGATGTTTCTTTGTGGAATTCTATTTTAACCATTACACAGATGACAACTCTGTAACAGATTGTTAAGTGCCTGGTGAAGATTATGATTAAGTTCTAACCCTGAGATAAGGTATTGAATATGTGCTGTGCACATGTGGGATTAATCCTGAGACATGCATGGTTGCTCCTGGCCATCAAGCATGTCACTCACTTATGCTGCTCCACATTTACCCTATTATTTTACTCTGTTCTCTATAGCTACAGCAAACTTGCTACATTTTCATGTTTTCTTCAAGATATAGTACTTCCATCCAGTCTGATGTTGGGTTGTATTTCTTACAGGAGATAAAATAATAGTGGCGGGACAATACACCAATGAATTGGTGGATCGCGATATTTTTTTTGTATTGATCACAGTCTCGCACGAAGTACAAAATATCGATTCATACCTTGAATGTTTACTTTAACAGCTGTTACACTGAACTTTAATAAGTATTGAAAATTAATATTGAAAAAGTAAATATTTTCATCCGTTGTGTCATACTTGACACTGCCAACTGTAAATCATCAGTGTGCCAGGTATTTGACTATCCTGTTTATGAAAAAGATGGCTTGCATACCACAGATAAGAGCACATACAAGTATCGTGATACATATCGGATCGTGAACAAGGTGTCGTGATACCAATCGGATCACATACCGGTAGTTGGCGTATCGTCCCAGCCCTATGAAATAAGGCACCATTTGTGAAATTATTCTTTCCGAAATAGGCTGATTGTTTTCTTCTATATTTTCTTGTGTAATATTCATCATTGTTGCTAATTTTGTTTTTGTGGGGAGTGGATGGGTATTTTAGTTTGGAACAAAAGGAAGTGTTTCTAACTTGTTTGACATTTGAAAGAGCCACTTTTGTTCAGGACAGTGTCGAACATGTTAGTTGAATCCCAGGGCATACTGTTATTGACTCCTTCACAAAGTTATGTTTGTTGTTTGATCTTTAATGTTAATATATTTGTTGTCTACTGCAGAGATGTTGGAATGTTTTCTATCACAAGTAAACTGTAAAGTAAAGTTTGTGTTTCTGGTAGGCTTATGATATAGTCCAAATCATACAATCAACTCTGCTTTTGGCAGATACAGTCAAGTCCCGTTAATCCTACATGGTTAGTTGCATAGGATTATGTTGGATTATCGAGAATGTTACATATATGAAATGAAGTAGTATCAACATTCATAATAAAAAATCGGACAACTGCATGATCATAGTTCACGAAAGATTGTTCTGACATGACCTGTAATGGGATGTCCTCCAGGCCAGAACTTGTATCTGATTTTGATGAGATTGAGGTAATCTAAGCATGTAATCTAAGCTGAAACCTGTTTTCTTTATTTAAAGAATAACTGTATTGTTAAGCAAGTTTATTTCTGTAGCCGTTGTAATATGCAGCCGACTCGTCTCGCATCAAAACACGAGCTATGTACTCACGGCAGATGACCACGGATTACGCTGATCGCTGTGTCGTATTAACGAGTCTGATTAATGAGTGATTTAGGTAATTCGTTGCAAATTAGGTGCGTCAGAGTTGGAGAGCGAGACTGTCGGATTAACAGGTTTAAGTAGCACTGATTTAATCGATTCGCATCATTAATGTCGGAGTAAGCCGATTGACGGATTAACGAATGTCGGATTAACGAGACTTGACTGTATTTCTTATGAATATGGAAAGGGTTTTGTCACTTTTGTTAACCTCAAACTCTTCTACACTTTTATTTAAGAGGAGTATATGATAAGCTTACCATTTGAACAATACTCATTGTTGATCTGCATTTATGGAATGTAATCTGAATCAAATATACAGAATTTCGTGATGTAACTGTTCTCAGTAAATGATTTATTTACGACGTTTTATTGAGTAGAAAACATTCTAATCATTGTTTGCGTCAGTGTAAAGGCTGAGGATGTGTTGCAATATGTTTTGAGGAAACCAGTTTGCATAATGTTTTCGTGGATGATGGATGAACGTTGGATTGATACTTTGTTAGGACTCAATTGGGAAAGGCGTGTTCATGGATTTGTCACAGGAGTCGTGTTGGAGGGTGCTTGATCAAATACAACCATCTCCAAACACTAGATATTTTGAAGAATGCTGAATAGATGCCATCATATCTCCGTTCAAGAAATAAAGAGGAAAGAAAAAAATCTATTTTATTTTGTTCTTGGCTTTATTATATGCCTATACTTGCCATTTTTGGGCACCAGTGCCAAGCTTGTGACATTTTGTATCATTAATCACTTTTGAAAATTTGTTTATGTAATGATGTGTTATATTTGACTGTGCCAATGGAATGTAGAGTTATGAATGATACAGTATTCAACATAGTAAGTGCCCTGCTCTAATAAGCGCCCATGGCAATATTTGCTAATATATTGGCAAGTGAACAATCCTAATTAGCACCCCTTCTGATTGATCAATGTACACAAGACTTATTTATTCATGTATAATACACACTCGTGTTTTTTATGCTCCCTTAATTATGGGCAATTAAATTCTGGAAAAATATATCTGTCGTATATAAACATTTTAGGCTGTCAGCATAAACCACAAAATTTATCTTTCAACTCTGTTTTTTCACCAAAAAGATATTCTAATAAAAGCTCCCTATTTCTAATTTTGAGAAATTCTGTCGATTACGGTAAGTCATATCTCTGCATTATGATCTTCTTTGTGTTGATGTTTATGAATGAAGGTTTACTTTTCAGATATCTGGTTGTATTTGAATCTGTTCCTCAGGTCCAATGATATACACACACTCTTGTGTGACTGAGGGCCTTCAGCTCCCTGTGACTCCCATGAGCATGAAACATGGAGAAAGTAATTGTCATAATCAGAATACATGTTGTGTGCAGACAGTAATTGTTCAGCTTATTGTGACTGTCATTACCACAAAGCATGTCATGTGCAGACAGAAATTGTTCAGCTTATTGTGACTCTCATAATCACAATATATGTTTTGACTTTTTCTTTGTATTGAATATCTTTTGTAAACATAATCAAGGAAAATCTGAGATAAATATTTCAGATTATGTGTGAACTTGGAAACTGCATACCGGGGTATTTGAAATGAAAGAACTGAAGATTCACAGTACACTTCTAAATGTCATTTCAGTAATTTAGTATACTGCTAATCTTCAAGTTAACCCTTGAAATATCAAAATTTCATATGGTTGCTACTGTTATTTTGCTGATGAACAAAATGATTTCCTGATTTTAAGGAGCATGAGCTTGTTTTTGGTGGTTTATTCTGGTATGGTTCTTCATTTTGATATTGTCATTTGCACAACCAATGTTTGGCTAGTCTTGGATGAATTGTTTTAAGATCATGATGTTTATTTTCTTACAGCCCATGTCAATTCGACATGCAGTGAAACTTTTATTACATAAACCTCTCTTCATATCAAGTCCCTGTTACTGGTGCTACCTGTTTTAGATGACATGTTTGTAATCTGTTACTATCTAATTCAGGTTTCCTCATGTCGACATATGTACTTTTCTACATGCATACCCATTTTTGTATGACTTTCAAGCATGTTCATGATATCCATCAAGTTCTTGTCAAACCTTACTTTCAACTTTTTTATTAATGCATCTTGTACAACACCTCAGAGAAGTAATGGATTTTTTTATGAATTGGTACATATTTTAATATTAAAGTAATGAATGTGATATTTTATGCTTATAATATTCATCTAAGTTTTGAGAGATTACTTTGGAATAGGTTGTACTTATATGCACAGTATCATTCATATGTTCATTTGTAACTTACAACCTCTCAGATTGATGGTTCAGACATTAGACTCTAGTTCAATCTATTCCATCTTTCTTGATCCCTTATTTTTGGTTAACACTCGTCTTCACATACTCGTGAATGAAGTGAACAAGCTTCAAAATGGTCTACACATGATACAGGATGAATAGGAAAGTGCACATCTTCATAATACTGAATGAACAATAGTTCTCACAGGAGACTCCTTGAAGTCAACTAAAAATACACTACACATGATAATGTATCATATGAAATGAACAAAAAAATACTCGACACATGATAATGTATCATGAAATGAACAAAAAAATACTCGACACATGATAATGTATCATATGAAATGAAGACAAAAATACACTACACATGATAATGTATCATATGAAATGAAGACAAAAATACACAACACATGATACTGTATCATATGAAATGAAGACAAAAATACACAACACATGATAATGTATCATATGAAATGAAGACAAAAATACACAACACATGATAATGTATCATATGAAATGAAGACAAAAATACACTACACATGATAATGTATCATGAAATGAAGACAAAAATACACAACACATGATACTGTATCATATGAAATGAAGACAAAAATACACAACACATGATACTGTATCATATGAAATGAAGACAAAAATACACTACACATGATAATGTATCATATGAAATGAAGACAAAAATACACAACACATGATAATGTATCTTATGAAATGAAGACAAAAATACACAACACATGAAAATGTATCAAATAAAATGAAGACAAAAATACGCAACACATGATAATGTATCTTATGAAATGAAGACAAAAATACACAACACATGAAAATGTATCAAATAAAATGAAGACAAAAATACACAACACATGATAATGTATCTTATGAAATGAAGACAAAAATACACAACACATGATAATGTATCATATGAAATGAAGACAAAAATACACAACACATGATACTGTATCATATGAAATGAAGACAAAAATACACAACACATGATACTGTATCATATGAAATGAAGACAAAAATACACAACACATGAAAATGTATCAAATAAAATGAACACTAAAATATAGAACACATGATAATGTGTCAAATAAAATGAACAAAAAAATACACGACACAATAATGTATCATGAAATGAACAAAAACAAATACACAACACATGATAATGTATCAAATAAAATGAACAAAAAAATACACAACACATCATAATGTGTCAAATTAAATGAACAAAAAAAATACACAACACAATAATGTATCATATGAAATGAACAAAAAAATACTTAACACATGATAATGTATCATATGAAAAGGACAGAAAACTGCACATCTGCAGGATATGAACAACAGTCAATACCTGATACGCCATGATATGAACAACAGTCAATACCTGCTACGCCATAATTTGAACAACAGTCAATACCTGATGCGCCATAATATGAACAACAGTCAATACCTGATACGCCATGATGTAAACAACAGTCAGTAACTGATACACCATGATATGAACAACAGTCTATACCTGATGCGCCATGATATGAACAACAGTCAGTACCTGATACGCCATGATATGAACAACAGTCAATACCTGATAGGCCATGATATGAACAACAGTCAATACCTGATCACGGTGATATGAACAACAGTCAATACCTGATACGCCATGATATGAACAACAGTCTATACCTGATACGCCATGATATGAACAACAGTCAATACCTGATACGCCATGATATAAACAACAGTCAATACCTGATCACCATGATATGAACCATAGTCAGTACCTGATACGCCATGATATGAACCATAGTCAGTACCTGATAGGCCATGATATGAACAACAGTCAATACCTGATCACGGTGATATGAACAACAGTCAATACCTGATACGCCATGATATGAACAACAGTCTATACCTGATACGCCATGATATGAACAACAGTCAATACCTGATACGCCATGATATAAACAACAGTCAATACCTGATCACCATGATATGAACCATAGTCAGTACCTGATACGCCATGATATGAACCATAGTCAGTACCTGATAGGCCATGATATGAACCATAGTCAGTACCTGATACGCCATGATGTGAACAACAGTCAGTACCTGATACGCCATGATATGAACAAGTCTACAGATATTCAGTATACTGCATGAAATTAACATCAACATGTGATGCATGAGAATGGCAAAAAGTTATACAATGTAACACAAAAGTATCATAAAAAGCTTATGAGTATAACCGATTAAGGACAAGGAAATCAACGACATGATTTTAATCATATATGATATTTGATGATGTTGAAATGATATACAAATTCCCAACAATAAATGAGAAAATGTGCAATACTCAAACAGTACAAGTAGTTAGACTTATGCACTGCAATACAACAAGGTTTCCCCATGAGCAACAATCTTGTATCCACTGTATTTTGCCCTTCTGGTGAAAATCTATCTATTTTCCCTCAAGTCATGTTGAAGCTTGTTGAGAGGTCCAAAAGATGGGATATTCTTATGCTTCAAATATATACTTTGTCCTTGTAGAAATGGCAATTGTTTCATTTTGTTGATATTTTAAAATATTTATTATCAAGTATCAAGGTTTCTTGATTATATTATGAATTGTTGCTAATAAGTTATGGATTTGTTGTTTAATGTTGTAACATTATTTATAAGAAACTTAAAAGCGTTTGCTATATTATTATTATTGATGATTATTAAGGAAGAGAATTTATGGATGTCAACTTCCTCATCATGAGGAACACAACGTTTCAGAGTATAGGCTTTCTCCTTCATCAGGTGAATGAAGGCTATGAGACATATGTACATGTAAGAACAGCAAAAGTAATAACATAACAAGAGGTGGAAAATGAACAAGGTTAGCCATTACATAACAGATAATTGGCGCTGACACATTACAGTAATTAGCCCTGATAGTTATGGACAGCTGGAAGCCAGGACTAAATAATCATCGAAACGTTGTGTTCCTCATAAAAAAGAAGTTGACATCCATACATTCTCTTCCTTATGCGCATCACTCCTAAATGCCTTTCAAAGACTTGATAATTATTGTAGTGAAAACAACAATAGCAGATGATACACAAAATAATGATATGTCTTTGGGGTTAATAATATGTCGTATCATGGATTAAAACTATAAGCAATATTTCTTGGCAACAGCAACAAAGAACAAACATCGATCTGTGGAAAAAGACACAAGAACACCAAGTTTGCAGTGTTTCAATAACATATTTCATCCTTTTTTGTGAAACATTTGAGTCATTGTCTTGAAGAAACTTATCCTGGATATGTGGCATTGCCTCTGATTAACTTATATAGAAATTAAGTTCAGAATGTAATATCCATTTGAAATGATATCACTCATTTGTCCTGTGTGAAAAGGTAAATGTGAAGAGAAACTACATTTCACTTGGGTAATTCCGATACAACCCTATTTATTTTTTAAAGCGACAATCCCCCAGCTGTCCTATGGATATTCATTTTCTTTTTATCATGGCAGGTTCACAAATCAACTGATATAAGTACCGGTAAAAAGCTTTTCATGTAGTCCGGACCACGAGGCTGATGCATCACTGTTTGTGTTTATGACGATTATTTATATATTTTTCGATGTTTTTCTGATGTATATGTCATTTAATTTTAAATTGTTGTATGGTGTAGTCATGGATACAATTTGATTTTCTTTTAACACATTTGTAATGAATTCTGTTTGATGATAGTTTCACTTTGAGCATTATCAAATATTAAGTATCATTTTCATCATGGAAAAGTCAAGAAATGTTTGACTACATATCCTATACATATCCTTATCTATATCTTGCTGAATTTTCTTCAAGTCATCTTTGTACCCTTACATAAGTTAACCAATCATTATCACAATGTTATGAATAAGTTTCTATTTTGCTTGTTTTTGTAACCGACATGACAAAATAACAAATGCAGCCATGATTTCTGTATATACCATTATATTGTATATACCATACTAAAGTTCATTAGACTCGGGATAATATTGCAATTATCAACCAAGTGAATAGTGCATACATGACATTTGAAAATGTTTTGGCTTATATTCATGTAAGATGCTTGGAAAGTGATAGAGGATATCTTGGGTGAGCTCCATTTTAGGGATCCTCCATTTGATATTCTGGGGCGGGTGGGGACAGGATATGTTTTTTCAGCAACTGTTACAGGACCTGCAATATTTTTTTTTGTAAAAGGAACCGAAATAACATTTTTTTCAGGGCCTGCAGCAAACCTTTTCTTTTGGTTAACACCATACAAAATTGTTTTCTGCAGTTTCTTCTGGGACTTTTTCTAAGGAGTGAGTGAGCGAGTTGGGTTTAACGCTGCTTTTAGCATTATTACAGTTATATCACGGCGTGTCAGCTTAATGCTGGAGGAAAGCCTGAAGTGATTCAGGTCTCAGACGTATACCACTTTGGTGAAACCCACGAGCACGGGTATGGTGCTGACAAACCTAGAAACATAATCAGGGCGACCCGCGATTCGAACCCATGACCATAGGTTTCTGGAGTGCCCAAGGGACGCAACTCTGCACAGCGAATCGCGGCCCCTTAGACAACTGGGCCACCCGTGCCCCCCTTTTTCTAAGGAGGGTACATGAGACGTTATATTGATCATGGCGAAGAAAAGGTAACATGAGGTAATTTTGATCATTGGAAACTGAAGAGAGGTAATGTGAGATAATGTAATGATGGCCAGCGGAGACTAAAGGTAGTAACGTGGAATAATGTTATTTTGACCATAGGAAACTGAAGGATGTGAACATGAGCTATTGTTATATTGACCATAGGAAACTGAAGGATGTGAACATGAGCTATTGTTATATTGACCATAGGAAACTGAAGGATGTGAACATGAGCTATTGTTATATTGACCATAGGAAACTGAAGGATGTGAACATGAGCTATTGTTATATTGACCATAGGAAACTGAAGGATGTGAACATGAGCTATTGTTATATTGACCATAGGAAACTGAAGGATGTGAACATGAGCTATTGTTATATTGACCATAGGAAACTGAAGGATGTGAACATGAGCTATTGTTATATTAACCATAGGAAACTGAAGGATGTGAACATGAGCTATTGTTATATTGACCGTAGGAAACTGAAGGATGTGAACATGAGCTATTGTTATATTTGACCATAGGAAACTGAAGGATGTGAACATGAGCTATTGTTATATTGACCATAGGAAACTTAAGGATGTGAACATGAGCTATTGTTATACTGACCACAGGGAACTGAAGGATGTGAACATGAGCTATTGTTATACTGACCATAGGAAACTGAAGGATGTGAACATGAGCTATTGTTATATTGACCATAGGAAACTGAAGGATGTGAACATGAGCTATTGTTATATTGACCATAGGAAACTGAAGGATGTGAACATGAGCTATTGTTATATTGACCATAGGAAACTGAAGGATGTGAACATGAGCTATTGTTATATTGACCATAGGAAACTGAAGGATGTGAACATGAGCTATTGTTATACTGACCACAGGGAACTGAAGAATGGCTGCCTGAAATAAAGGTTATGTTGACCATTGGAATGGAATGATGGTGGTATCACATGATAATGGAATAGTGTTGTTAGCCTCATTAACATTTCACAGTATTCTCACGTGACTAGTCAAATTTAACCTATCTTGCTTTGTGTGTCACATCTATATGCATGAAACAGTCTAAGTGCTATTTCTTGCAAAAGCTTCCTTCTATCAAAGCTTCTGCTTATCAGTGCAATCAACAACATACCATTACACACCATGTCATAAGAATTTCACAGGATCTTAGCATATTGTGATTTTGTACATGTAAAATATTATATTTATTGTTATTTTTATATATTAATATGTGTCACTGCGTTTTCATGTATTTCTTCTTTAATTAGAGTTATCTCCCTTCCTAACTTATGACTTTTGTATTTTAGTTGTAATAAATGATTCTGTACAGTTATATATCCGTGAGTATTGAAGCCATTGGATAAAGAGTATTTCCACGAAGTAAACTCAGTTACTTTGTGTTTTGATAGGAAATAGAATGGCGTTTTGTATGTTTGCAAGATTAATAAGAAAAACCTTCACCTACTCGGAGGGGAGATAACTCTGTTTTCCATGCTGTGATGTGAAACTTGCTCACTATGTTGGCAATGTTTGCAATAAAACACACAACTGGGGTACGTTTGCAAGACAATTACATAAGTAAACTAAAAGAGTACTCTTTAGCCTTATTGGGTTTTGTGAGGGGCGGTCGGGTAGCCTGGTGGTTAAAGCGTTAGCTCGTCACGCCGAAGACCCGGGTTCGATTCCCAACATGGGTACAATGTGTGAAGCCCATTTCTGGTGTCCCCCGCCGTGATATTGCTGGAATATTGCTAAAAGCGGCGTAAAACCATACTCACTCACTCATTATTGGGTTTTGACAAGGCACATCCAAAGAAATGTTCTACTGATGAATGTATACATACAGTCAGCCCTCTGTAAATCTTTAACTGTTTATTTCTACTAAGAGTTGATATATCTTTCTGAGTAATACTCATAAGTCAGTGTATGCAGTGAAGGCTAACGTAGAAGATGTCAACTGACACAAGAACTTTATTATCAGGTATAGGGGCGGTGGGGTAGCCTAATGGTTAAAGCGTTCGCTAGTCACGCCGAAGACCGGGGTTCAATGCCCCACATGGGTACACTGTGTGAAGCCTATTTCTGGTGTCCCCGTGGTGATATTGCTTGAATATTGCTCATTCACCCTTATAAGGCACTGAACCTTTTGATTCAGCCAGTGCGTTACACAAGGTGCCAGTTTTCATTTGTCCGTACATTGAAAGCTGTGTCATTAAAAAATAATCCTAAGTGGATTGTATCTATTGGCAGAACTGCACTGCCATGTTGCGCATGATTGAGTTTTGTTAGTATTCCAAATGAGTTTTGTAATCAGGCACGGAAGTACATTAAATTCTTATTGCACCAGGCGTTGAAGTGGATTTGTGTCTCGTACTGTCTACCATTGCGCCTCCCTTACTATACACTGTGAAGTTCATTCAATCGAACAGTAATGTGCAAATATTCCCGGTTGTGTGGCAGTGTTATCGTCTGCTCATGTTGTGAAGTATAGGGCCACACAATGCGGCTGTCATTCATGTTGTCAAAACATTTTACAAGGAAAAAAGAACTGAAAATAAATTGATAGAAACCACGGACTTGTATGTTGTTTTTGATCGTTTGAAAAAAACACGTTTGTTTTGTTTTTTAACGCATCGATCTACTCAATTGGGATACGATGACATGCGTAAACCAAGTCAGCGAGCCTGACTACCCGATCCCGTTGGAATCATACAATGGACGAGGTTTCATCAACCAAAATACTACACCCAATAAAACAAACCCTATCCGAAATATGAAGTCATTTAAGGAAACTATTCTATCCTTTACATGCTGTGTTACCTCTGGAGAATCTCCCAGTACAACTGAATGTTGCAAATGTAGTTATGTGTTCCTCTGATTTTACGTTTGCTCTGTAGATTATTAGTGATCGGCGATGTCACTTTGCCAGATTCAAACATTCCACCACAAAGATGTTTATTCTATTGATGAATATCCTGATTGATGGGATCTTCGATGTCCTTTCGAAACAATAACAGGTTCTTCGCCAGGTGGCGAACTGTACTTTAGACGGGCACTGCTCGTAAATACTTCGACATTTTTTTCAAATCAACGTGCTAAATCTACCCGCTAATCGGCGTTGACAATGTGAGATATGGTGCGTGCAGTCATCGCGTTCAACAGCCGTTGCGTGTCAGCTTTTACACGTGTTGCCCCGTCAGGGCCGGAAACAATGAACGGTATTGATGTGTGTTCCAAGGAAGTCACCCTGTGTACACGTTTGGGGCAACACGTGGTTCTCACAGGTTGTCCTCATTGACAGAGATTTAGGATTTAACGACAATCACTGATCTTGCAACAGATTCAGTGGGTATTACATCAACGTGCAGTGACTATAGCTGTTACTTTATAATGGTAACAATGACCTTGAGTATCTGATGAATTTCAATTCTGTCGGAATTTGTTTTTATATTTTCTTTTAAAGGCGAATTTCTTAAATTTTCTCAGACATTAATATCCTCGTTACTTTTATAAATATGTAGCTTTTTTTTAAATACAATATGGTTAATAGTGATACTGATAGTTTTAACATATTGTATTGACACAATACGATATGCTTAGGCATGGTGTTACACGAGGTCAGACAATATACTTTCAACAGACAGATATGTTGGTTTCATTAAACTAAGATATGCACGAAATGAGGTTATGTGTAATTATACATAAAAACAATTCGAAACTGGAACCCTCAAATATCTTAATTTTAGACCTACAGCTGAAACAGCATGAGCATAGACTGCAAGAGCTGAGAATGAAGTGGGAATGATTGTTTGTTTCAGGACAGATGTTTCTTGATTATGGAAATGGTTTTGGTCGTTTTATTAGTATTATTATTTTACAGATTAAAATGTACAGTAAACTGCGTTCATAACAAACACGCTTGTAACGAACTGACGGATATTCCGAACTGTTTTTGGTCCCGTCCATTTGCTGTTTATATGCTGTAAATGTGCTTATAACGAACTACGGTTATAACGAACTACTTCATAAATAAATACATGAAAGTTGGTTCGGGTGGTCCTGGCAGTCAAGTGGGTAAGGTTCATCATCACCCCTCTACACGCAGCCCCAATAGCAATTAGTTATAACTATTATTGTAAACATATCCTTTTGGGTCCGTGAGAGCGAATATGGTATAATGTGATAATTTCACATCAGCAAAATTTCTAAATTTGATATTTTCGTTACTAAAGTCCCAGTCGCATGAGTACAACATGCATGTACGGGTTTTTTTTATCAGTAAGGATACCGTGTTTGAAATGATCTTCATGGGCCCACTGAAAACAGTCAAGCTTCAAATTTGGGAAAATTAATAAAAGGAGGTTTCGTGAAAGGGGTCCATATGACCGACAACTAGTATTCTTTCCCATTTTAGGCCTATGTTGTACTTATTATAACATACAGTTAATAGGTTTGACTAAAATCTTTTAAAAGAGGCATTTTCGGAGATCAATTTATAATAAAACAATTCGACGCAAAGAGAAAAGCTGGTTTTCTTGGGCGATGTAGGGTAATCTTTTTTGTTCATGCAAATTGGAATTCTGTATTAAGTTAATCCTAAACTGACAATCTTTAATATTTTCCCCAGCTACAAAAATGAGCCTTATCAAAGCTCGTCCTGGGTTTAAAGTAAGGAAGGTATTTTTCTTCAAAATGTTATGCAGTTATCAAATGTATTCAAGTGCCTTGAAGTGCAACATGTTATTTTTCAGTGCACTATACATGAACACCATAGCAAACCGTCCTTCTATGACATACAGATGAAAAGTGAGAATGAAAAAATACATGAATTAATTTGAAGAAATATGTCATATGAAACTAAAACAAAATAGACGAGCACATAATATTATATAGGAGGATACACAAATGGATGAAATCTCTCGGAATAGAAACAGTTTTCTTTGTACATGTGTTAGATATGTGTACGTGTGAAAAACCTCCAGGATCAAAGTTCTTAAAGTTAATTACGGTCTTCGCCTCGAACAATATCTAGAATTAAGCTGATATTCCTTTCCTTTCCAAACTCATAAGAAATATGTGCTATAAGCTGTACGATTCCGAATATTCCATAAGCGTATGTTTATGAATCATTATCAAATAGTGATGATACCATATGTTCGCGAAAAGGCGAGCGTACCCTGTCCCACAAGTCACAAACACATGCAAAGGCATGCCAGTTGTTCATCCGAAAAATAACCCCATGGGAACATATGGTACATGTCAAAATAGGGAATTGCATCGGACATCTTAAGTGTCACTGATACTTCAAATTTGTAAATGTCCTCCAGACATCAAACAATTGAAAGCTTTACGAAGACCGCGAGTGTTGTAACCCTAGTCAAAACCATTTCTCTGACAATTATACGATCCATAACAGTTTTGCCGTGGCATATTGGTTATTACAGGGTAATGCAGACGATCATGTAGATCTGTATATAGTGAAATATAAAACGACAATTATCTACCCAAACAGATTCCATTGGGCATAAAAGGAAAATAGCTGTGAAAACAGCAACTATGAGATCTCAAGTTTACGGTTATGGTGTTTGATGCACATTATCTTTTTTGTCAGTTGCATCAATACGTTCATTTATTTCGCGAAAAGGACGGGACAAACAATTCCGTTTGAACCAACAACACAGGATATCCACTGTGTCCAGTAGACAATATATTTCTGGGTCCAAACCTTAGGACAAGTTATTTTTCTAATCATTTTCGGGAACATATTTGTTTTCAAAAACATCCCAGGCATTTTCTTCAAAACACAAAATGACACTCACAATAACATGATTCACACACACACACACACACACACACACACACACACACACACACACACACACACACACACACACACACACACACACACACACGCTATTAAATGTAATACATGTAGGAATCAATGTTGAATACGTGTAGAATCTATATACAACATGCAACGAGTGTCGGTTTAACTACATAAATATCATATATTGCTTATGTTGTATATTTCAAATACATGAACACCTAACACTGTAATAAAACAAGAAACTTCACTATTTCCTGGTTCTAAAATCCCCAGTGTTTAAAATCGGGTAATGGCGTCGTGGGCATTTCTACATTGTGTATTAATATCCACGTAAACGTCGCTTTAGACGTGGCGATGGCGCGTGGACGACTTCTGTCTACCTGTACATACTATATGCATTATTTTGCCACATCATAGATTATTGATGTAAACTTGTACATTGCCAACCGTAGAGTAATGTTTCCCTACCTCTTTCTTCGATCGCGTCCTCCAGTTGGCTGCCTTCTGATTCGTCCGTTGTACGCACCGCGCTCTCTGATTGGTCGATACTGTCGTCTGTTTCGTGGCACGGACATGCTTTAAAAGGTCTGATGCTGTAGACCTCAGCACGTATTCTTGTGATAGCACTTGCAGAGGAAAAGTCAAAAAGGTAAGAAGCAAGTCTTTTCTTTCCCTCTCTAACCTTGTGCATTGTTCATCAGAAAATGTTTTCGAAATAATTCGTTCGTTTTCGTCATGTGGTTTGGAAGAAAAAGATTCTGGCATTTTACTATAGAACAGGGTAGTGTCAAGCTTCATGTAAACGCGTTAAATTGTCTGTTGCAGGAGAGAACAAAGTTACAGTCAGTTATCGGTTAATTTAAAAAAAACCAAACTTTTAATTTATTTCAAGGTATGATTTTAGGTGTTTATTGTAATAACAGAACTGATAATTGTCCAACAATGAAACCTACTGACACCCGATCTGCATGTTTGCTAAGTACAATGCCAATGTTAAATGAAAACAGCTCTGTGTAATGGTTAAAATATCAGACAACTAAACGCGAATACCAATAGAGCTTGTTTCATACTTCAAAATGACGATTACACGTCACGGGGGAAATCTAGCATGTTACAAAGGGGTATCAAGTTTCCACTGACAAAAAATACTACAAGTACCATATATCTTATGGTTATATATGCATATATGCATGTACATATATAAGTGTTTGGTGAAATATTATGTGTGATGTACGATTTCAATCTCGACAAATTCTATCTCCCGTATTTATTCATACGAGATACATTGTACTTCTCTTCGTATACGTAGTTAGCGTTGACGAATACAAATTTTGGAAAGATTAGGAAAATGCCAAAAGAACGGAGGTGTGATGAAGTAACAAGCTATATATTTTTGAAAACGTGTCATGACAATTTGGGTTAATGAAACTTGTGCACGTCGTCAAATTTCAAGACATGCTCGAATTGACATAAGAACCCACTCACACGTGGCAAAGCTTAACGCGTAAAGTTATGGCAAGTTTGCGTGGCAAGTTTAATCCAATCACAAACAGTATTGGTTACCTCTAGCACCCGAATGTCACACTGACGGCATTGATTGGGGCAGAACATTAATCGACATAGCGTTGCTGTGTCGCCGCCACGTGTTACCAGAACTTCATTGATCTGACATAGGATATTTCT
This sequence comes from Haliotis cracherodii, assembly GCF_022045235.1. Taxonomy (NCBI): domain Eukaryota; kingdom Metazoa; phylum Mollusca; class Gastropoda; order Lepetellida; family Haliotidae; genus Haliotis; species Haliotis cracherodii. The sequence continues at coordinate 63,720,076 of NW_027266264.1, forward strand.
CACGAGGTCATAGTTCTGGTACATTCTTGTATAGTCAATGAAAACCGCAATGCATTCAGTGTTCAGCCACACACTTCTAACATCTTGCCACTATTACTGTTCACGTTCACGGTGAATATTTTCCAAATTTGTTTGTTTGTTCTTGTGTCGGGAGGAACAGGTTGTCCCTTGGTTTAAAAAAGGAACCAATACTCGGTATCAGTTTTCTGAACTTGTCTGCCTCAACCGTACCATGACACATGGTCGTGGGTCGAATCATAGATGCGCCCCGATTATCGTCAATGTTCTCTAAACGTTATACTAATATCAATGTGGATTACCAAAGTGCTAAACGTTTACGAATTTCGCCCTGATGTACCACACATATAGAATACTTTCCGAGGTTCCTGTACATCCAGCTGGACCCTGCCAACCCTGCTAATACAGTATATTTCGACCATGATACCCGTGAAGATCCGGGGTAGAACAGGTCTTCAGCAACCCATGCTTGGCGTAAAAGGCGACTATGCTTGTCGTAAGAGGCGACGAACAGAATCGGGTGTTAGGGCTCGCTGACTTGCTTGATGCATGTCAAAGTATCCAAATTGCGTGGATCGATGCTCATGATATCAATCACTGGACTGTCTGGTCCAGACTCAATTATTTACAGACCGCCGCTATATAGCTGGAATATTGCTGAGTGTGACGACCAATATTAGCAGGGAAGGTATCCTTGATGAATGTTAAAGTAAACAATGTCGTAAGGGGTTATTGGGTGGTCACAATGGTACTGAACACGTGTCATCACTGATTTTCAGTGATCCATTCATATAATTTTCAACGCTGTTTTGCCTTTTTCGCCCAATGGAATCTGTTCCGTCGGATAATCGCGACAGGTTACTCTCTGGCGGTGGTGACCTTTTATGTTTACATCTATGACAAAGCTCCCTTCAATTTCACATGGTTATATAGTCAGTGATAGGGACCATGGTGAGTCCCGGGTGAGAATAGATCCCCAGTAACTTATATGCTTGTCGGGTGGTCTTGGTGTGTCATTGTACCCCGACGGCATAAGAAGTTGCTCATAGGTATTGATCACTATGTCTGGTCTAGACTCAATCATGTACAATCCGCCAGTTGTCCCGGAACAACGCAGGCTGACGTTTAATAACAAAGAAAGAAGGACATCTTTTATGTTAACATGCAAATAACATCTGAGTCTTTCTTTTCCCCAGTACCAGAATCATGAAGCTGCAATTGTGTGTCCTCGCTGTGTTGGTGGCTAGCTGCATGTGTGACGGTGATGCTAAAAAGAAGAAGGGCTCAACTGAACCCCACATGGTCACAAGCGTCGCCACCCTGACGTTTGAAGTTAAGAACTGGGACGGCGAAGGCGAGACACTGAGAGGTGACGTCAAGATTGGTCTGTTCGGAGATATTGTTCCCATGACCACACTCAACTTTGCCAGCATCTGCGAAGGGATCAAGAGAGATGGGGTTAGTATTTTTGTCGAATTATTGCCGCTGACAATTTGCAATGCTTTCAGGCCTCCGACCTTGTGTGATTCAGCACTGACGTTGTAATTAAGTGTAATCGGAATTGATTGGGATAAGTTATTTTCCTAACATGTTTTACATTGTATTGCAGAAAGCCCGCCTTCAGTACAAAAATACTCAATGCCACAGACTTGTGAAAGACATGTTGGTCCAATGCGGTGACATCATCAGCGGCGACGGTACTGGGTGTAAGTGTTCAATATCACGAAATCTAAGATCTGATTGTTATGAGATCGTCACTTATCGTGGCTGTAGTAAGCCAAGTTATTAAAGCGTTTATTCGCCACGCCGAAGACCCGGTGTCGAATCCCCAAAGAGGTGGGTGTTGGAAACCCATTCTTGTGCCCCCTGCCGTGATAGTACAGGAACATTGCCAGCAGAGTGTACCGCCACACTGATTAATCTGTTGCGGTTTATAATGACATGGCTGCAAAAAAACATAGCATGAAACCAAACCCACACACATGGCTGACTTATTTCGTTGACCCGTGAAGATTCGGGGTAGAATAGACCTTTAGCAACCCATGCTTGCCGTAAAAGGCGATCGGGTGGTCAGGCTCGCTGACTTGGTTTATGCATGTCATCGATCCCAATTGTATTGATCGATGCTCCTGGTATTAATCTCTGGATTGTCTGGTCCAGACTCGATTATTTACAGACCGGAATAAAGATGGAATATTGCTGAGTGCGGCGTTAAACCACACACCAACAAACCATCCTATTTCGTTAATCATTGTTTCGAGAGACACTGTAATGCATAAACACCTCTTTGGCCGCTGACACCAATATCTTATGGATCTTATGGATCTGCGAGTCTTACATCAATTCTACATCAGTGTATATGTTATTTTTCACAGCACGCAGCATCTTTGGTGAAAGATTTGTTGACGAGAACTTCAGGGTCAGCCACGCCACCGCCGGCATCGTCTCCATGGCCAACCACGGCAAGGACACCAACGGATCCCAGTTCTTTATCCTTTTCGGAAGAGCTCGTTACCTTGACGGTAGTCACGTCGCCTTCGGAAAAGTCTTGGAAGGCATGGTAAGACTAAAGAAAATATCCATCGCACCATTTAGAAGTATTAGATTGATCCGAACAAGGGACATATGCTACAGCGAGGGAGGGATGGAGGGAGTTTAACGCCGCCTTGAACAGTATTACATGTTTTATTTGTTTGTTATTTGCCGCACTCAGTAATATTCCAACTATATGACGGCGGACTGTAAATAATAGAATCTGAACCAGACAATCCAGTCAGTTTAACATTGAAGTTAAGCCCGAAATGATACAAGCCTTATGCGTTTCCTCTTTGGTGAAAATTACGAGCACGGGTATGGTGCTGTCAAGCCTAGAAACATCATCAGGGGGAATCTTGGAGTCGAACCAAAACGTTTCTGGCACAGCGAATGGCAGCGCCTTGGACGACTGGCCAAGCCGAAGCCCACTCAGTGCTATATAGTATTCAGCTCCGTTAGCCTTATACACTGGAACCATTCCCAAAGCAGCTCACTCATAATTTCGGGGCTGAGTACTTCCATAGTGACACATTCTTGACTAAAAGGGGGATCGACTGCTTGTCAGCATCGCTTTAAGCTAAAAGCTTTTGTGAACAAAATTAGAAAATAGTAAACTGTTGATAGCAGTAGTTGGCAAATAGTATCTGTTCATAGGTCATACATAATTTCCGTGTGCCCTACCTTAACCGTGGTGTTAATAAATCACTTTCTTTTTTTATAGGACGTCTTGGAAGACATCAACACAATGGGTCCATTCAAGGATAGGGCTGTCCCCAAGCAGAAGGTTCGCATTGCTGACTGCAGCGTCGAGAACTTGGAACAGAAATACGAGCTCCCAGAAAAAGTCCTCTTGTCTGATGATCCCAGCAAGGCGTAAACACACGTTCTGATGACAATCATCACATCATATCATGACGTCATATAGTGTTACGCAATAACGTCGACAAGACGTCGCATTGATGGCGCTACACACGTAGGAACAACCAGTCCGAGAACAGATAGTCTTGATTAGCAACACGTGTAGTTACTGCATCTGATCATCGTTCAGCACTTTACATAGTAATACTGTTTCTCTCCTCTGTTTTTTGTATAGTCATTCTGTGTTAGGACACAGGACGTCATTTCACTGTGTTTTCAGTTTGTGTGCGTGTTGTATAACCTTTGAAGCAAAGGTTCTCTCTGCGGCCAATATACTTAACCAGCAGTTGGATGTTACTATAGATGTGTGTGTATATGTTCTCTGTACAGTTCTAACCGTAAAACTATAGCCTGTGTGAACGTGTTTCCTTGTTTTAATCAGTTGAATAAACCAGTTTTACGTAAATATATGTTTAATGTTTCACTTCATTACATATTGAGGGGGCACGGGTGGCTAAGTCGTCTAAGGCGCCGCGATTCGCTGTGCAGAGTTGCGTCCCTTGAGCACGCCAGAAACCTATGATTACGTCCCTTAGGTACGCCAGAAACCTATGATTGTGGGTTCGAATCCCGGTTCGCCCCGATTATGTTTCTAGGTTTGTCAGCACCTTACGCATGGTTTCACCGAAGTGGTAAACTGCATCACTTCGGGCTTTCCTCCCACATTAAGTTGACACACTCACTCACTCATTACATGAGAAGAGAGGTGGTGAGGTGAAATAGGGTTTCACGTCGCGTTCAAGATCATTGCACGTATTTAGCGTGTGGCTGCTTGTACCAGTCCGGACTTAATAGTGCTAGCACACAGAGATAGTACCATGCCTTAGTGTAACATGGATACACTTCTCACACACAGTATTCCAACTCCGAGCCGCCCAATCCTTGTGTTATCCTCTCAATGCCGAGCGCCAGGCAGGGTCACAATAAGTAAAGTGCTTCCATATATGGAGGCGCACGGGTGGTCCTGTTGTCGAGGGCCACGCAATGCGCTGTGCGGAGTTCATTAGCCGTGCAAGCATTTGCGAATAGTGGGTTCGAATCCTAGATTTGCAGTGGTCTAAAGCGCCGCAACTAGCAGTGCAGGATGGTGATCCATACGTTCACGATGCAACTTGTCCTGAGTTTGAATCCCAAATTCCGATTATGACGCTGACTCACTATAAACCCCCGTTTGCGGGTTTCATTATCTTTTTTTTAATTGATATTTTTTTATTCCCGTATCCCTGTTACATATATATCTCTGTAGCCAGGTGAACTTCAGAGCTAAACATGAGAAAACAAAAAAACATGTAGAACTTCAAATCAAGATACAGGTTTTGGGGGGAAGGGTTGTTTTTTTTATTCAATACAACACAAAGTGAGTGAGTGAGTGAGTGAGTGAGTATGGTTTTACTCGGCTTTTAGCAATATTCCCTCAATATCACGGCGGGGGACACCAGAAATGGGCTTCACACATTGTACCCATGTCGGGAATCGAACCCGGGTCTTCGGCGTGACGAGCTAACGCTTTAACCACTAGGCTACCCGACCGCCCCGACAACACAAAGACATACAATCACCATTCACACATATTAGATCAGGGTTAATTAATAACATTATAATGCAAAATGTTATAACAGCTTCTCTAATAAAGTGGTAATTAGTATGTATTCTTATTCGAATAAATCATGATACATTGCCCATTTAGTAAAAAAAACTCATTAAAACCATTTTTACAAAAATTAACGACGTCTTTTCAATATAGTTTCTCATTTTTAAATCGTTCTTAAAATCTACAAAACATGGTAGGTCATTTTTAATACAAGAAATATTTTATGAGATGATGAAGAGATCAAACTCAGCCTCAATCATAAATAACATCCTTTCTACAACCAAAAATGATTAATTCTAATGTAAGATTCAGATTATGAATGTGATTACATCCTCCTGACAACTATGTCATAAACTGTGAACGAGGTCTTCAGGTGATACATACTGTTAAAATCATCAATATTCATTGACAACATCACATATCTGGGAAATACCTTTCTGAAACCAAGATTCTAAAAGAAATGTTTTCTTCTTTACTTTGATATTAATATTATAAGAAATATGCTCAGACAAGATATCTTGAAAAAAATCACCTTTATTGGAACGTCATAGAAGACATTGAAGCACTGCCTCCAGAAAGGGTTGTTCAGTGCCCACTTGCACAAAGCGATCTTACTGCTAAGACTATCGTAAGCCTATGTTAAAGTATGGGAGCTACGATCATCTTAGCGCTAAGATTGCTTTGTGCAAGTGGACCCAGGTCCTTGAGTATTCTCTTGAGAAATCCACATCCATGTTGATTAAATTCCTTACATTTAGAGCAGCTTTCCACTTAGGATCATGAAGAGCAAATTTTCTCATCCATGTTACCTTAAAAACTTTCACATATTCAAATGCATAAATCAAACCCAGTCCATCTTCCAGAAAGGGTCCAAATAATATTTCTCTTTTTATCCTGTCTGGTTTCTGATTCGATACAAAATTTAACATCTTGTTTAATTCTTTGAGAAAGGCTTCAGGAGGAGTTGGAAGAGTTAAAAACAGATAATTTTAGTTTGTAAATTAATAATGACTTAATTAGGGCAATCTTTCCAATTGGGGTTAGAATTAGGTTTATTGATTAATTGATTTATTATTTGTTTCAGTTAATAAAGTTTTGATTTTAAGTTCTGAAACATTTGTTCTGAACAAAATACCAAGAACTTTAAAAGTTGGGGGGTTCCACTTGAAATCAATGTGTGGTAAATATCTAACATAACTGGAGCCAATCCATACCATTTGAGATTTGTCATAATTGGTTTTTATTACCAGCAAAATATCCATGGTTTCAACAACAGCTTCAAGATATGATTTACTTCCATCAAGAATAAAATTCGGTGTCATCAGCATATTGAGAAATAAGATATTCAGTGTTATATTTATCAACACATACACCCTTTATGTTATTATTACGCACCATATCAGCCAATATTACCACACAAAGAAGAAATATGTCGGGACACAAGGGGCCTACAGCCTTTGGAAACATCAAATGAATATGAAGATTCATTATGATACAGGATTTCATGTCCGCATAAAAAAATTCAATCCATCTGCACTCACTGGTTTCACCAAAATGGTAAACGTCTGAGACCTGCATCACTTCAGGCTTTCCTCCCACTACAGGCTGACACGCCGTATATTATCACTGAAATATCGTTCAAAGCGACGTTAAATCTTACTCACTCACTCTCTTATCAGTGCCGCATTTCTCTACATATAATCACCCGTTTAATAACCTTGCAGGGGCACGGGTGGCCCAGTCGTCTAAGGCGCCGCGATTCGCTGTGCAGAGTTGCGTCCCTTGGGCACGCCAGAAACCTATGATTGTGGGTTCGAATCCCGGTTCGCCCCGATTATGTTTCTAGGTTTGGGGGACGCCACAAATGGGCTTCACACATTGTACCCATTTCGGGAATCGACACCGGGTCTTCGGCGTGACGAGCAAACGCTGTAACCACTAGGCTACCCGACCGCCCCAGTTGCCACACGTGAAAATATCTCCTTTTCCCCCATCACGTGATGATAGAAACATGATATTTCACGAGACACATGGAATATCCTATTTATTATATAATCTTTGTGTAGTTGTCTTCCTAAAAATCATATTATTTCGTTACAGATGTAAAACCATGAAACGTAAATTCTCCCTACCTAACACACAGGGACGTTTCACCACCCCTTGTATTTGCGACTAGAAAAGTAGTTTAGTGTTTGCAAACTCTTAAAAAATAGAAACAAAAGTAACAAAAATATTTAGGGTCACGAAACTTCTGTTTATTACCCATATGGGCTCAAATATGCAGTGTAATAACTTTTTGATATTTGCACAATGTGCAATTAGTGATTCTCGAAGCTGATTGGTCAGTGGAACAAAGATCAATTTTCATTGGACAACGGAACTATTTTTTTCTCATCCCATTCATTCACAAATCCACGCCTTTCCCTTCAGATGTTTTACGTGCTACAATCTCACTGATTCGAGATTTTTAAGACAAGACACATAGTTTCATATTAACAACATGATTACACATTATCAATTGTTCCTTTTATTTCACATGATTTTCATTTTACAGTAAAAACCAAAACTACGTCCCCGTTTGTAAACAAACATGGCTGGCCATTTGAGACCTGTCAAAGTAAATGACCTCGTTAAAGCGGACGGAGATCAATTTTAAAAAATAAAATCTTGAAAATTTCGAGATCGCTGTGCATTCAGATGCTCGACTGCCTGTTCGATATTCGATCACCATCTCACATTTATGCGGGTTTCAGGGGCGGGTAACCTAGTGGTTAAAGCGTTCGTCCGTCTAGCCGAAGGCCCGGGTTCGATTCCCCACATGGTTATTTTGGCAAATGTCGACTTCGGGATAAAGATACAACATGCTATAGTAAAGTCAAAGTTTGGACCGAGTCAAGGTTCGAGCGCTATGTATGTTTATATCGAATTCGAGACAAGCGGTCACATTTATACGTATTGGAGAATAATCTCGAGATATCTGCACTTTCGACAGAATGGATCTCGAGATAACGAGGTCCGACTGTAGATGAAGTGGGATGTACAAACATATTGGATACTTGATGAATTGTTCGTGGTATGTTCCGTTGGCACCTTCAGGAAATGTTGGGAAGCCTAAGTATTGCAAAATAAAACACTCAATATTATCCTACCCTGCAATATTGGAGTATTTTTATACTTATTTTCAATTGAAAATATCTCAAGATAACATCCAAAAAATGATCTTACATGGTTTTATTTATTAAAACATAATTTGATTACAAACTTTCAAATGAATAGAAATTGTTTCGCATTTGAATTTTGGGAACGTTTTGTAATAATGTTACACAAATGTTACATTGGATTCTAACATTCTATCATGAGACATTTTGTGATCCAAACTGATTTTCTAAACTTGCAGGAATAACTAAAGACAGCAAGCACAAACTGTGATAAAGTCATCTTGGGTCAGCAAACGTCGCTTCCCGTTTAACGTCCTCGCAAGCATGATCGCGGCGGTCTTTGAATACTCGAATCCTGATCCCGCAAAGATTGGGTCACCTAAGTTGGCTCACTTTTGCCAAATCCCATTGATCATTAATGCCAATAAACTATTTTTAAAACAAGCATTGAAACATAAACATCGATTCACGTCATCAGGATACGGTAACACGCAATCAGCCTGTCCATCAGATCCACCTTCGGCCCTTACGACAAGCATAGGATACCGAGAACCTGGGTCCACTTGCACAGAACAATCCTATCGCTACAATTATTGTAAATCCTTAAGATTGCGGTCTCAGGCTTCGGCTACAATCGCCATCCACTTGCACAAAGCGATTGTAGGCTAAGATCATTGTAAGCTACAATCGAAACTTACAATTGGTCCGGACCACATAACTATCCAGTCGATAACTAAAAGTACTATTCCCACTGAACTCTACAAAAGTGTATTCGTGAAATTGTTGTGAACAGACAAGTTATGGTAACCATAATAAGTTTATTATAAAGTTCCATGAAGTCGTTTAACCTTTTTTGAGGTTTGATATAACCAAGTGCGTTATAGAGTTTCCGTCCTTTCCTGTCTTACATGAAAATAAATTCATACGAAGACCTACGCTGTTCTACGTATGTGGATATGTTGCTACTTTGAGTCACTGGGGATGGCAAACACTTGGTTGTCCACACACATTTATGACACTTGGTGCCAGGTCAGTATGGTGAATCTGTGTAACACTTGGTAGGACATGTAAAACCAAAGGAAATAACTTGGTCCACGTCAACCAGTCTCAGTTATCTACCGAAACAGATTCCATTCGGCGTAAAAGGCAAAATACTGGTGAAATGTACATGAAAATCAGTGATGACACCAGGTGTTCACAAAAAGGGTTAGCATGTCAGGCACTACCGGTAGCACCCCTCACACAATTTGCATAAAAAGTGTTTCTGGGCTGACGCCACACAGCAGTATTCCTGCCACACGACAATGACCTGGAAACAATCGGGTCGAGACCAGACGTGAGTGAGTGAGTATGGTTTTACGCCGCTTTTAGCAATATTCCAGCAATATCACGGCGGGGGACACCAGAAATGGGCTTCATGCAGTGTACCCATGTCGGGAATCGAACCCGGGTCTTCGGCGTGACGAGCGAACGCTTTACCACTAGGCTATCCGACCGCCCCCTAGACCAGATGATCCAGCGATAGTAGACCAGACGATCCAGTGACACTTCAGTGCGTTTACAGACCTTGTTGAAACTAATAACGACATGTTGACTGTGTGTTACCTGTACAAGCGCAACTAAATAACACCTGGGATATTTATAAAACTTTATTATGCGGGTTCATGTACATATTATCAAAACATTCACTCCAGATACATATGACATTTTCCATGGAAACTCAAACCTATTTTACGTGGATACAACTAGACCCTATTTCCTACTCAATAGTGTAAGTTCAGCTTTCAGAGTAACATGGCCCGTTCTATAGACCGTAAGCTACAAATATACTTCTAAATATGAGCTCGTCTCCTTAAGAGAGACAGGGGATGCATATTTGAACCATTCAAACAACAAGTATAAGCCTTTGCAATGTATAGTTTCCCTGTTGAACGGAGATGAGCGTACATGAGACCCATGTTTCAAACGCACACCTTCACACTGGACAATGGTAACACATAAGAATGAAACAGAGCAAGCCTGTAGACGCAGACACTTGGCGCCGGGTATTTTCAAATCAGAAATGGAGACTTCCGAGTGTCTATCTTCTTTGGCTCTCTCATTTATATCTCACGAAGCCGTACGATTGTCGTAAATCCCATTCTATGATATATACAGTATGAAAGTTGCGATAATTGTAGTTTTCCGTGACAACTCGTGTCATTCCGGGACAAACCGAATGACATTTTTGTAGGATTCGGAAAGATGAGTGTGGAGACGAATGAGTCGAAGACCGATTTCATTCGTCACCTCTCGACCCTTTCCGTAACCTTGTTCCGGAATGACACGAGGGATTACGAATTGTCTTTTTGTTAAACGGCGCCAAACAGTTGTTACTATGGTGCCGGGTGTCTGTGCTGGGGCTGCTTAGTGACGGTCTTCATCCTCTTCATACACCGGTGCGAAGTCCTCCTTGCGGAAGTCCTGCGAGTCCTTGTCCACCTGTTCCAGGGTGACCTCGTACTTGGCGCTAAGTCCCTCGACACCGCAGTTCGCCACCATCACGGGCTTCTTGGGGTCACCAGTGTTGTAGCTCTTAATCTCGCCAATCTTTTGAATTATGTCCTGTTAAACCCCAAAAAACAAACATTACAGATTATGGTCATGTCAATACAAACCCTCTACTCAAATCAACAGCACAAGAAGCTATATACAGCTGACTGGAATCGCTTGGGCATTTAAAAAAATAATTGGTTCAGCGAACCAACCGTTGAATGTTTTTTTCTTGTAATTACCAATGCACACCGTGAGTATTCTGAGCGAGAGCTCAAATATTCAGCCATCAACTATTTCCAAATGACAAAATACAGGAGTCTCATCGGGTTTCAACTTTCATGACTTTAGAAGAAGATTAGTTCAGAAGCATTTTAAAATCGGTTCCTATCCCCCAAGAAAGAAGTGATTATTTTATTACTATAAAGTTCCATGGTTTGCGGCTGCAATAATACCAAGGTCTGCTCTATCTGATGAAGAAGAGTCTCACAGATGTTGCAACATTTTTTAGTTTTGTTTTAAAGTAACTAAAGGGGAAAGAGAGTGATCAAATCTGAATTCCACTACTGTTTCATCCTTCATCCGGTTCGTGAAGAAGTCGCACGGATAAGGATGGAAAGATGAAGCACGCTGTGCCATAACTTCCACTCACGGTCCGGGGAGCACAAATGTAGATACTTATCATTTTAAAGACTTCACCGTAGATTCAGATGCTTGTTGACAAGTTTACTCACCATTCCTGCAATAACCTTGCCAAACGCAACATGGTGGCCATCAAGCCATCTCGCCTTCTGTAATGTAATGAAGAACTGAGACTTGTTCGTGTCCTCTCCTGCATTGGCCATTGAAACCATCCCTGAGGAACTGTGGCTCATGATGAATTCCTCGTCACGGAATGTGTCACCATAGATACTTGTTCCTGCAACAATGAAACAGTATGAATAACTTAGCCATATAAACGTCAATGACAGGAGATAACAAGTCTCGATTAATCGACGAAACAGTTTGCATTGGGCGTAAAAGGCAAAATAGCGGTGAAACTTATAAGAATGGATCACTGAAAATCAGTGATGACATCAGGTATAAATATGGAATGCATGTCCCCCCCCCCCCCCCCCTTCCCTGTCGGTAACTGTCATTCAAGGGGAAAAGGATTCTGTGACAGGGATTCGGTCCCACGACACGTCGATAGAGGGACACGCCCAAATATGCCTCCAGCTCCGTCAAATGTATATGTGTCGGTCATACTGTTGGTGAGGTGAGGTGAGGTGAGGTGAGGTGAAATGGGGTTTAACGTCTAACGTTTAACGATTATTGCACTTATATAGCGACGTGCATGTGTGTGCGTGTGTGTGTGTGTGTGTGTGTGTGTGTGGCTGCTTTTACTAGTCCGGACTGATGCCGATTTATAGTGCTAGCACACTGAGATACCATGCCGCAGTTTTTACATGAATATCCGACTCAGACACAGTATACTGACTCTGAGCCGTCCAGTCCTTGTTTTAGCCCCTTAATGCCGAGTGCGAGACAGGGTAACAACAAGTACCATTGTTAACGTCTATTGGTATGACACAGCCTGGGATCGAACCCCGGAGCGGAAGGTCCGGCCGCTCTACCACTAGACCTCAGAGGCGGTCCCGTGGTGAGGTGTTAAAATATTAACATATAGCCATTCAGGGCATTCTCATTTATATATATATTCCATTGTTCGGTTTTTTTCGGATTAACGATTATTTTAAGCTAGGCTATATTCGTTTTCCATGAATGAACTTACCTCCAAGTCCATTCTTGTGTTCTACGTCTCCCATCTGGACAACGAAGTCGGGGACAATACGGTGGATCCGTGTCCGGTTGTACGTCAGGAACTCCTACAGGCAGAGAAACACGTGTGTGAATGTGTGAGTATCCTACAGACAGAGAAACACGTGTGTGAATGTGTGAGTACCCTACAGGCAGAGAGACACGTGTGTGAATGCGTGAGTATCCTACAGGCAGAGAAACACATGTGTGAATGTGTGAGTATCCTACAGGCAGAGAAACACTTGTGTGAATGTGTGAGTATCCTACAGGCAGAGAGACACGTGTGTGAATGTGTGAGTATCCTACAGACAGAGAAACACGTGTGTGAATGTGTGAGTATCCTACAGGCAGAGAGACACATGTGTGAATGTGTGAGTATCCTACAGGTAGAGAAACACGTGTGTGAATGTGTGAGTATCCTACAGGCAGAGAGACACGTATGTGAATGTGTGAGTATCATACAGGCAGAGAAACACGTGTGTGAATGTGTGAGTATCATACAGGCAGAGAAACACGTGTGTGAATGTGTGAGTATCATACAGGCAGAGAGACACGTATGTGAATGTGTGAGTATCATACAGGCAGAGAAACACGTGTGTGAATGTGTGAGTATCATACAGGCAGAGAAACACGTGTGTGAATGTGTGAGTATCATACAGGCAGAGAAACACGTGTGTGAATGTGTGAGTATCATACAGGCAGAGAAACACGTATGTGAATGTGTGAGTATCCTACAGGCAGAGAAACACATGTGTGAATGTGTGAGTATCCTACGGGCAGAGAAACACGTGTGTGAATGTGTGAGTATCATACAGGCAGAGAAACACGTGTGTGAATGTGTGAGTATCCTACAGACAGAGAAACACGTATGTGAATGTGTGAGTATCCTACAGGCAGAGAAACACATGTGTGAATGTGTGAGTATCATACAGGCAGAGAAACACATGTGTGAATGTGTGAGTATCCTACGGGCAGAGAAACGCGTGTGTGAATGTGTGATTATCCTACAGGCAGAGAAACACGTGTGTGAATGTGTGAGCATGGACCAGACGGTGTAGGGGATTTGTGAGCATGAACTAGACGGTGTAGTGAGTGTGGACATGAACTAAACGGTTAAACGGTGTAGTGAGTGTGTGGGATGAATAAGACGGTGTAGTGAATGTGTGGGCATGAACTAGACGGTGTAGTGAATGTGTGGGCATGAACTAGACGGTGGGGTGAATGTGTGGGCATGAACTAGATGGTTGGGTGAGTGTGTGAGCATGAACTAGACGGTGGGGTGAATCTGTGGGCATGAACTAGATGGTTGGGTGAGTGTGTGAGCATGAACTAGACGGTGGGCATGAACTAGATGGTTGGGTGAGTGTGTGGGCATGAACTAGACGGTGGGGTGAGTATGTGAGCATGAACTAGATGGTTGGGTGAGTGTGTGAGCATGAACTAGATGGCTGGGTGAGTGTGTGAGCATGGACTAGACGGTGGTGTGAGTGTGTGTGATTGTGCTAGAGGTACAGAAACACATATTAATGGGTGAGCATTACACCGTTTTAACAATTTAACATCCAAATCACGGCGGGGGCTCCAACAATTTGCCTCGTTCATTGTTCCGCTGCGGGCATTCGACCACGGGTCTTCGGTGCTACCGGCCAACGAGTTGACCACAAGACTAACCCCCATACCCATGCAGAAATTAACAGTATTAATCAAACATCAAACGTCGTCAGTTCTTAATCTGAACCATGTTATATATACTCTCTTACTCAACTTTGTAAAGTGAAAAATATATTAAGATATGTTTTATCCATTTCGCGTTTACACAAAAATCCCTTAAATACACATGTAAACGCCGTGGCGAGTCGGCAACACGTGGCCGCTGAAATTAATACACGAAAAACGATTCCACCGGATAGACGGTTCAATATACGTAACTGACCCAGGAGAAGTCAGGTCAATATTACCAGACGAAACAAGTGATGTACACATGGGACGAAGCAGTGGTTTGTCGTAGCATAGTTTCAAAATGTTCCATTAAGTTTTCATTGGCATATTTCCTCTTAAATTGACATGATTAATAAAAGTACTCATTTTGGTTGGTAGTGTGGTAGAGTGCCAACGTGTAAGATAGCATACGTGTGTCCACGAAGCACGCGGTGAACGTGGCATGCATTCAGAGTGATTGATCGATGCTGACTTTTGAAACTTCACATCTGTGACTCGAACCATTGATTCCACGACAATGGAAGCCGGCCGGCATTATGGAATGTCTTTCTTGAATGGTGTATTTGACTTGTGAAATTTATCGAATAAAGGAAACGACGTGCATCAGTACAACAAGATATGAATATATCATGATTATTGTGACGAATATGAGACTAAGAAATCTTATCATTTACATCCAAATTGATTTTGTTCGTGTTTTAATTTTATGTTATAACTCTTAAATATATTCTCGAGAGAAAAATAAGCATTTTTATCGAGTTTGCATGTAGTGAATGTATACCTATTCTTAGCGTTCTGTAATATCACCATAATACATTTCTTTCAAATGAATAAAAATAAATTGACACAAACACCGCAAGGGGTAAGATATGAAATTGTAAAATGATGAATATGACATATAAGTCATATTAACATACACTGGTGTACCGTATTGGATACTTCTTTGATTATTTGCAATTTAACTAATGTCGATCGTTCTATAACATAAAGTGAGTGAGTTGGGTTTTACGCCGCTTTCTATAACATAAAGGGTATGACATGAGAACTATTCACCCTGCTCGTTTAATATCTATTATTAATTCAACCATTCGAACATTCGGACTAATTCATCGTTAGATATATATTTATCCATTTCTACAATGTTTTCCATATCGTATTTTGCCACAGAAAGATGTGAAATATGAACGATAATTTTCACATTATTTCATATATATTGTTTAATCAGTTGTTCGACCATTCGAATCCAATCGATCGTTAGTAGCATATATGTTCATTTCTACAATGTATTCTCTAGTATATTGTTCTACAGAAAGATGTGAAATATGAACGATAATTTTCACATTATTTCATATTTATTGTTTAATCAGCTGTTCGAACATTTATATCTAATCGATCGTTAGTAATATATGTATCAATTTCTTCAATACTTTATTATTTCACAGAAAGACGTGAAAATATTAATAATATACATTGTTTCATGTCTAGTATTAATTAACTGTTCGAACATTCATAACTACTCGATCATTACATAATATTTCTATTCATTTGTAAAATGAATTCATTAGCATAATTATTTCACAGACTTTAATAGGAGAGGTTTTCTTACCTTTCCTCGCCTGTACCCTTTAGCCAGGGATACGAAGTTGAGAACTGTCATGGGAGCGAGTTCCCCAAATACGGCGACAACGAAACGTCCCTCCAGTTGCTCCGTCCCCTTGTAGTTATGAATTACCATGTCGAAGTAGACGTGCTCGGTGACGACGACTTCTTTTGGTCTCACGCCCTTCAACCGGCCCACTTTATGTCGTGCGGCCTGGGACAACGCGAATATAGTCACCACAACCGCCACGAACAGATGGACTTTCAACATGGTTGGCACTTAATCTGAAATTAAAACCAATTATGTGTTTGTGAATTTGTGTCCATGCTTTACATATATACAGGCTATGAATTGAATTCATATGAAGTGATTGTACGTTTTAATGCGATTTACCTGTACTTTTGCGAATAGGGATTATTAAATATTAGCAGCGGAAGAAACGTTATTGGTCTCTTCGAGACCACAATCTATATCTATTTGCTACATTAAGCAAAACACATATGAACTCGTGTCACTCTCTAACTGAAGTGAATTTTGTGTATTCAGAATCGGAATAATACATTTATTAAACTTACTAAAAATTATCATGGAAACAAACACGAAATAATATCCAACGTGGTGCTCTGTGACAAAAAATATACAAAAATCAGAAAAGTGAAGTGTAGTGAAATAGGATTTAGCATCGCGCTCCAAGTTTTGTACTTATCCAAGGAATATAATCAGAAAGGATTTCCAACGAGGATATACAAACATGTAGTTCTATGTATAGATAAACTTATAATGTGTAAAATAATACTTACATCAGCGCGTTGTGATAATCCCGCTCGGTACAAGGTGAGATATATATGAACAAGCTACATAAACTGATAATATTATAATCTTATACTCACAGTGCTGGTATAGACGTTGATGACACGGAACCCCTCATTGACGTCGATACCGACATTCTACAAACCAGCCAATCAAATTACGCGTAACTGTGGCAGCGGCGTTTCTCCACGTGGCTGAGTGGGCGTGGCTAGTTGGCGGGCCGCTGTTTCGATGTGTCCCCGAGAAAGACTAACAGACGTGTACTATGCCATAAATATGTATTTCTCCAGCACATGTCGCACAAGTCCAATGTCGATCTGTAGGAATCGATAATGCATGGTCCTCACCTTTATACAACGTGTAATCATAGTACACCTATGCTCAAAACAGCTGCATTGATTACAAAAAAAGAATTAATGCAAAGTATCAAAGTTAAAGGGGCACTGATCTAAAGGAATTCACCGGGACTGGTTGTTGCCTTTGTTTTTGTTTTTCCCGTGAGTACCCGGATGATATAGCAGAAATCTAGACCAGTTCGCGATCTGTGCTACGCAATTCGTAAGGGCCTTTGTCACTTTTATTGATAGTATATGGGCGTATGGTCACATTGATCAACAAAATGAAATACAGTTTTGGAAATAATAGGGAAATGTAGGTATCCATGTGGGTAGCATCGGTAATGGTGACGAAGTTTTGATAAGTCACTAGCTTGGTAATTGTGCGATTTTCGTTTACACTACTTAGATTTGCAACACTAAGTAAATATTTCTCCCGAGCATTGCTTATTATATCGTGTTTATATTTCTACAGTCAAAAAGGGCCATTTTTTCACTTAAGAAGTTTATTAAACGCCTAAATATACAGTTATTTTACAAATTGACTGAACTATATGACGACTACCTCCGTGTTGTAGTGGTAGAACGTGCGCCCTGAGAGTGGTCAGGGCTTTGATTCCGGGCCACATCATACCAAAAGACATTAAAAGATGGTACTTATTATTACCCTGTCTGGCCCTCGGCAATAGGGGGCTAAAACAAGGACTGGTCGGCTCGGAGTCAGTATACTGTGTCTGAGTAGGGTACTCATGTTAAACTGCGGCATGGTATCTCAGTGAGCTAGTACTATAAATCGGCATCAGGCTGGATTAGTACAAGCATCAACACACACGCGTGCATGCACGTCGCTGTATAAGTGCAATAATGTTGGACGCGTCGTTAAACCCCATTTCACCTCACCTTTATTGAAATCTACCGCCGAATGTATTGGGTGATGTTATCACGGCAAGTACTACTATAAAAGTTGTACATTGATCACATCGACCAAGTAGAGCTGTTTAATGTAGTGTTTGTAGTGCACGGGTTACAACATAATATTCAGCGCTGTCAATAAATCTAAATATACAAATTGACGTCCCAAAATTTTAGGGACATGGCGTTTGAAGTCTATAAACTAACATGTTCTAAACAGTTTGTAAATGCAGACATACAAAGAGATTGTTACAACTGTTTAGTCACACAAAACACTCCTCATTCTCCATCATGCACCATTGCCACACACGATAAGAATTAAAACTCGATTAGATAACGTTGGACTTAAACGATTCTATGTTGATTCATATATGTATACTCTGCAGTGACTGGAGCGTCCAACAATACAGGTTCAACAACCATGTACAAATAACATACCAAGTTCTAACTGTGGAGGGGGACACGGATGGCCCAGTCGTCTAAGGTGCCGCGATTCGCTGGGCAGATTTGCGTCCCTTGGCCACGCCAGAAACCTATGATTGTGGGTTCGAATCCCGGTTCGCCGCCATGTTTCGTTATGCAGATAATCCATGCAATTAGTTTGTTTTGTTTATAAAAAGAGGTCGCTGTGCAGAGTTGCGTCCCTTTGGCACGCCAGAAACCTATGATTGTGGGTTCGAATACCGGTTCGCCCCACTTATGTTTCTAGGTTTGTCAGCACCATACCCGTGCTCGTGGACTCACTCACTCATGTACCAACATGATGTGTAAAGTATCCGAACCTTTACTTAGTGGTGCAGAGGACAATGGGGATTTAATTCTGACTTTCTTTTAGTTTGGGTTGACTTCTCTTTGTCCATGTCTCGCCAAATGCAGCTGAACAAATACTCTGGGTGGGGGGTGGGTGTTGTGGGTGGGGTGGGGGGTGGGTGGGGTGGTGGTTTGAAAATAGCGACAGATTGATAAACAATGGAAGCTACGATATTGAATCGGCTGCCACTGTTGCGCTCAGTGACATGTGCAGGGATTAGGGGCCGGTCAGTTATTATAAAGGGTGGGTGGGCTGAAGATTGGGGATGTGTGAGTGAACGAATACAATGCAGCCCTACTAAGATGGATGTGTTTTTTTGGAGCCTGTTTGCGAGCCAAACTGATTGTCCTTTCCTTCACGACCCTGCCATAGGAGACACTTGCCCGAATGGATCATCATGAAAATTAACAATACTTTAACCGTAATCTGATCGTTCCAAGGGTGTCCTCCCATTAGTTAGACGTCCCAATAGTTAGACAGCTTATAACAACACTTTAAACGGTTGAGTGCACACTAATCCTTATGCTTCTTACCTCAAACTTTAAAATGGAATAGTCCAGATAAGATCTGACAAACAAGGCAAAGCAGCTTTAAATAGATACTTTAATATTATACTTAACATTTAATGACGCTTCACATTTGATAAATTTTATACAGCTTGTAACAACACTTTGTGACAGTTTTTGGTAATGTACACTTTACATTCAATAACTTTTACAGTTTATTATTATCCCAGACGAAGCAAGTGTCCACAAGCATCTAAATACTCAATAGCAGACTTGTCACCCTGCTGCAGCTGATCTTTGAGGCGTACCAGGCGGTTCTCTGTCTCTCTGTAGATTCTCTTGCGGCAGCGTGGTGCCGCACCAAAGTTCAGTTGCATCACCTTAGTCATCCTTTCACTGAACTCGACTTTCTGGATGACTCTGGCATGAATGATGTATACTTGATCCCAACCTGGACATGAACCTGGACATGCTGTGAAGGTACCATCCATGTAAAGGGTGTCAGCTTCCTGCATGGAGGGCTTGTATCTTTTCTGCAGTGGAGAACGCCAGGATCTTGTCATCGTCGCCGTCGCTGAACAGTAGAAAGGGACGTCCATCTGATGTCTCTGACCATTTGTCTTCAATATCTACTGCTGACCGCTTACCAAGTCAAAACTACGGGATGATATTTACGTGTAAAGTGCACTTTTCACGCTCTGAAATCATGGCATCACTGGGATGTTGGCTTCATCTACTTGAAAGACTTGCTCCTCGTACAATGCCCGCATCTGTGTGGTTTCTTCTCGCGTTCTTTTACGAAGATTGCTGACAAAGTTTACTCTGGTTTCATCTTCAGGCGGAACCTGTGCTGAGAGTAAGGTAATTTGGGTAAATTAAACGAAATTGTAACATATATACTCCTTAAACTGAGAGTCACATATCCCTACGCAGTACTTTAATCTATAATTAGGACTGATCCATTACACCTGTAGGTATATTCCCTCTTTGCCTAAATAAAAATGTCTACCACTTGGGACGTCTAACTAATGGGATATAACCGTTCCAGACCGTCTCCTGATTTGTGACATGTTTTCCAGCAACTCACTCTTGAACCTGTGTGTTATTTTGGCTACCTGCCGTGCTGTTCTTCTAGCGGTCGGGTAGCGGTCGGGTAGCCTCGTGGTGAAAGCGTTCGCTCGTCACGCCGAAGACCCGTGTTCGATTCCCGACATGGGTACAATGTGTAAAGCCCATTTCTGGTGTCCCCCGCCGTGATATTGCTGGAATATTGCTAAAAGCGGCGTAATACCATACTAACTCACTCTAGACTCTCTTCCTGACTTAGCGTGAAACAATACTCACCCACTCCTTATCTTTTACATTACAAAAAGCAGCGACGTTGGTTTAAGGAAGAAAAGCCGGAAGTGATGCATGTCATACGTTTACTACTTTGCTGAAACTCGAGGACAGATGAATGCTGATACCAAGGAATGAGTTACAGACAAAGGGACGCAACTCTGCACAGGGAATTGCGTCGAAACCACAAGACAACCCGTGCCTCCTGCAAATGCAGGTGATTGAGGGCTAAACTATCTAACAGCATTTCAGCTTCTTCAACCTTGGTATCGAAATCATCATTTTCGGAGACATTGTCTTCTTTCTTCTTCTTGCAATCGGCCACATCTCACACAATCTTATGAGTAGGAACCAATCTAAAATATTAGAGTGTGCCCACCCCGTCTCCCCTGAATCCCGAATGCCAACTAATGTATCACTCTGAGTTTTATCTGCCCTCCATGAATCCCGTACTCAAATCTCAAACCACGTGTCAGAATTCAGTGTACAAAGGCAGAATGTCATTCCAAGACGAAAACCCGTAGAACGCTTCCCAGGCTATAACATGGCGCGATTAGAAGTTAAATTACTGGGAAAAAAATATAGAACAAATAATAAAACATAAATAATATTTTTACCCGCACCATTCTTTCAAATGTTGAATCTGCGAACCAAACACGATTTTTTGGGGATCCAGCAGTCCCGCTTACCCCCTAAACAAACCCCCATTCTCACGTACCAAAAGGGGGTTGGCAGTCTCATATTAGAAATATCAAGTCATTGTTTTAACCGTTTTCGAATCCCGGTTCGTCACGATTATGTTGTCAGCACCATAGCCGCGCTCGTGGGTTTCACCAACGTGGTGAACGTCTAAGACTTGCATCACTTCGGGCTTTCCTCCCACTTTCCTCCCACGTCAAGCTGACACGCCGTGATATAACTGGAATAAAGAAATCCATAACAATTTTGTCTTAGTTGGAATAAAGTTAAAAGTGACGTTAAACAAAACTCACTCACTTACTCATTACTCTTGTGTACGGTTCCGTTTGGTTAACTTGGTTTGTGTTGTGAGGTGAGGTGAGGTGAGGTCGCGTCCAAGATTATTGCACTTATATAGCCACGTGCATGTACGTGTGTGTGTGTTTGTGTGGCTGCTTGTACTAGTCCGGACTGATGCCGATTTATAGAGCTAGCTCACTGAGATACCATGCCGCAGACCACGGAGGCGGTGGTTTGTGTTGTGAAGAACCGGGATTCGACCGCACGATCATAGGCCTAAAGGGACCCAACTTTGCACAGACTTAGACTGTTAAGACATTTGCGATCTGGGTGTCGTTTACCGGGGTAGCAAAAGAAAGTTTTAATATTAAAAAGTACACAAATCCTACAAACATAGCATATATTACACTTTTTCTGCAAACTAAAAATAACATTTTCGTGATTGTATCAATTCTTGATAGGGCATTCTTCTATAGCATTGGAATTTTGTTTTTAAATTATTCGGACATTTCGGATTTTCCAACAGAAACAAAAACCCGACCCGAAACTCCGAATCATTATTTAACATATTTATAGTGTTACCGATGCGATAAAGAGATCCGATAAAATTAGTATTACGACCCGATAAATATTGAAATCAGGTTGGTTCGAACACAGCTAATGAACATGGATATGGCCGTCTTCAAAACAGAAGCGATCGTCATGTGCTCAATGGGAGTGATCTCCCTTGTGTCAGCAGACGTCTAGCAGGGTAAAAATCACACAAAGTTGTGGATGATATGAATATGGACGCAGGCTTCAGCAGGTTTGTTTCAAAAGCGTTGGGTAATTTGGCGATGACATCGAGCTATAATTCTGTGGCAGATTGCAATATGGGGAAAATTTGCAATCTTTCAAATTTAATTATCTGAAGAGTTGACGTAATCTTCGTGAGAAAAGACGCAAATTTATATGTCTATGATAGTGCATTAACTTACATGTATGCAAACATTAAGGGGGGCCAGAAATATAATAAGTTAATAAGTTAAAGCCATCAGCTGTAGCTATAAAGCTTCAATAGACCTAACTCAGCATGCTCAAAATAATAACAAAACAATTTTCTATCAATCCACTCCAAGATCTAGATCTATTAGTTTATTATGATTCACAAAACATTGTGCACGGATCCTTTCTGTTTTCTTTTCCACATAGTCCCCCCAAATTGAGAAGGTCAGTGTCTTTATCCAGAAAGCTTGGGGAGATCGAGTCGCCACTGATTCCAACTCCTGTCATCTGTGGTCATACTCCCCTTGTTGATCTTCCAATGCCCACACCTCCAGAAAGTAGTGGACTGAGTGGTCTGTATTTCAAATAGATCTGAAGTGAAACAAAATATGCCACTGAGAATTTTTCAGCACTTGTGTGAATAATAACCAAATGATACAGGCAGACTATCATCTTAAAAAACAGTCACTCTTGCAGCGTTAGAAATTGGCACTAGTCTATTAGTCCTTGCCAAACTGTCCAATTGTTAAGGTATCATAAGGCAGCGTTAGAAATTGGCACTAGTCCTGTACATAGTCCTTACCAAACTGCCCAATAGTAAAGGTATCCTAAGGACTAGAATAAATTGGCCCGTTTTGAGGGTTTTGCTATATGTTATCATTATAAGGACAAGTGGACAAAAACTGTTAGTTTCTAACCCTGCATAAGGACAAGTTAAAATTGCCCTTTTTAAGAGTTTTGCTGTATGTTATCATTATAAGGACTAGTGGGCTAAACTTGTTAGTTTCTATTGCTGTCTTGTCCTCAACAAAATTCATGATAAGGACTAGTGGTTGAAATGATCTTTGAATAAGTTGGAAGGATCCCCATGAATATAGATTGAATTGGGTGGACAACTTCTGCTGTTGGGGTTGTTGTCAACACAGGTACCTTTCTGTAGGGCTGGGATTGGTAACTCGGGTATTTGGGGTGGGTGGGTCTGTGTTTGACTTGGGTACCCTCAGGATAATCTGGCTCCGGGGTTAGTCCCATCAAATATTGTCTACTAACCATAATGAATTCTATGGTTACACTATATTTCTTTCTGACTATGCATGTGTTCCTTTGGACTTTTATATATTTCAGTAAAGATAAAGCTTCAATCAACTTATGTGTATGTATGATCAGATTGTTTTACACATGTATATAAATAGTAAAACAATGCCCATTTGGACATTTTGGACCCAACGCTTCAGACCTGCAGCGGTACGCAGGCAGTGTCGAACAATAGGGGATCGGGTACCGGTGTAGGATATTTGAACTGGTTCCAGCCATACCTTTCTGTATGCACAATTGTGCCCTTACCAAAATCGAAGTACATATATTGCACATTGTGAAAACAGACCTGACACTCATGCTCCACATATATTATTGCAAAGTTCAGGAACATTATGTATACAGGTAGGTACCTGGGGTACTTTGCCTATACAGAAAAGTATCTGGGTAACATTTCAGTAGTATCTGCACTGACAATGACCACAACAGCACAACTTCCTAATATTCTAATTGTGGAGGTAAATGATAATAATAATTCATTCATTATAATTCATTTGTTTACCTTGTTATTTAAATAACAGAATTATCCTCGAGCAGTATATGCTTGGAGGGAACTCTGGTGGAACAGGCTGTGGACAACCTACTGAGTCTGCCTGAAGTTGTAGGTCAAGTCAGTGCCATACAGAAGGACCACAATAAGGAGTTAGAAAGACAGCTCATGCAGCTTAAAAAGCTACAAGTAGGTAGTCTAGTGTTGATCTATCTCTTGTCAAGTGACATCCTATTGAATTGTAATCCTTAGGATCTTTTAGTGTCTGTTTCACCATGTCAGCTGTAAGACATGTTAGGTGTGTTCATGACTTGCTGATAAACAATATGTTCTTAAAACAAATATATTTTGCATTACAGAATGACATCAAAGAAAGTGAGTATTAGTTTTGGCAATGGTTTAAAATTCAAGATTGATCATTGATCTGAAAAATCCATTGATGAATGAGATTAGAAATGTCTTACAAAAGTGGTAGGATGTAACAGTATATCAACTGTCTTAATTGTTTGCCCTATATCGATAGGAATTTAAAAATGCCAAGAGTATTGTCAATAGTATGAATAACAAACGATAGTTGCAATAGTTGCAATAGTTGCAATAAGTTAAATAATACATATATTATGTGAATTTCAAACCTGCCTGTGTGGTTGGTTAGCAGGGACTATGGCACCTTCAGAATAGTGGAACTTTCCCTAGGTTTGAGTAGTGACAGGGGGAAAAGGGGCTATCTTTGAGATTGTCAGCAATACTTAATTCATTTCTATTACATTGATTAATGTAATTATCAAGCCTTAAAGTTGGTTTACTACCAATCTCATTTAAATCAGATCTGAGTTTTCACTACTGCTAACCAAAGATCTGAGGACATCCCATTATGGGTCACGTCAGAACGACCTTTTGAGAATATTGACCGACCAATGAAATGACTGACAAGAAATAGACATTTGCCAATCAGAAGGCAGCTATCTCGAGCTTTACGGCACTAGTTTCAAACTGGCGACTATGCTTCGAAACATATTTAGATGTATTCTCGATTAAAAAATTTAAAACTGACCAAAACAACATTCTTTAATGACTTACAGATGGCCTAGATTGTATGGATATAATCATAAAACCAGTAACTGTAGTTCGGAATACCCTCTGTTAAATATTTCGAGGTTGCATGATTAGAAAACACATTCCGACTGTCACTATCAGGATCAGATAAGTGACGCTCTGATTGGTTGGATGAAAGATCGCTCTGACGTGACCCTTAATGGGATGTCCTCAGATCTTTGTTTAGCGGTAGCGGTTGACAACTATCGTAACATAATTGCAGTAGTAAAAATAACCTCTGTAGTCACCCCTAATAAAAGACATATTCTGACATTTACCGGTAAGTGATATATATTAGTGAGTGAGTTAATATTTAACGCCCCAACGGCAGTATTTCAGCCATATTGTGACAAGTGATATGTATTTACAGGAAAGGTTACACAAGTAACAAGCCATGAAACATCTGTTGTATTTTTGTGTGAATGTCTCCATTCTGAGGATCATTGTAATATCTCATCATTAATTATATAATTCACTTATACAGAAAGCTTTAACAGTACAAGAATGCTTATAACTCAGACAATATGAGTTCAGATATTTTTTTCCATCAGAATCGTCTTCCTCTTTGAACTTAGAACTGATTTTAGGTAACGCGAAACACAGAAGTGTAAAGCAAGAGATCTCCAGTATTGACCGCAAGACTAGGATGATTGAGGAGGAAGTGATGGAGAACGAGAAGCTGTGTCAGGCTCATCAGAAACGTAGGTTGATGTGTAACATTATGTGGCTGTTTGTAGTTCATTTTTGGTCACTGAATAAAGAACTGAACACTGTAAACTGCCTTCATATTGGTTCTCCAAAAGGTTGGTTGGTTTGTTGTTTAATGCTACACACAGTAATATTCCAGCCATATAATGGTGTCCTGTAAATAATTAAGTCTGGATCAGACAAACCAGTGATTTATATTGTGAACAACGATTCATGCTGTTGGGGTACAAGGACACGCTATAAACCGAGGCACCAAGTCTGGCCACCCAATCCATTTGTTCTAACCTGGAATCCCCACGGAGGGTCTCCAAATGGGAACTAGTAAAGGTTACAATGGGGATTGGGTGGTTGCATGTCAGACCTTGCTGTTGTTTGTCATCATACCCAGATCCAGACTTCATGATTGAAAAGCTGCCATGAAATGACTGAAATATTGGTGACTCCAGAACAAAACAATATTCACTCCCTCGGTTACTTCCACACAGAAAAACTGAAACTGAGAATGTATTTAACGTATTCGACGAAATAAGGGCCCAGCTCCAATAAGCGCCCACGGCGATATTTGTTAATATATTGGCAAGTGAACAATCCCAATTAGCACCCCTTCCAACTGATCAGTGTACACAAGACTTATTTATTCGCGTATGATACACACTCGTGTGTTATATGAACCCTGAATTATGGGCAATTTTAATTCTGGAAAAATATATCTGTCGTACATAAACATTTCAGGTTGTCAGCTTAAACCACAAAATTTATCTTTCAACTCTGTTTTTTTCCACCAAAATAATATTCTAATAAGAGCCCCCTATTCCTAATTTTGAGAGCGCCCTGGGCGCTTATTACGTCGAATACGGTAGTAGCCAAACTGAAGTCAATGTTTTACTGTATTTTCAGAAATAGATTCATTGGTCAAGGTTTGTGAAAGCCTTAGACATCAACTGACAACAAAGCAAAAAGGCTTGCTAACAGAAACAAGGTAATGTGATGCATTAGGCCGTTGTAAATTAATTCGTAGATTTTAATCCCCACCTGCCTCACTACTGTCCCGCATTATACAGCAAAAGAAACTAACATTTTTACTCCACTAGTTCTTATAATGAAAACATATAGTGAAAACCTTTAAAATTGGCAAATTTCAACTGGTCCCTATGATACCAAAACTATTGGGCTGTTTGGCAACGTCTACAGGACTAGTGCCAATTTTTATTGCTTGCATAATGGACAAAATACAGGATATGTGTCCCAACCAAACATACATTGTACATGTGATTCGCAACCATCAACTGTTAATGAACATTGTACATATGCTTTGAACAGTTTGTTTTTACTATACATATAAAGCAGAGTATTTTGACATTGTCGTACGGAAAAAACATCACCGCAAACATGACGTCATATAACAATGAGAATCTGCCATGGATTTGAGTCCCACCATTGATCAGAGTCCTGCATGTTTACCCCTTTTTTCAGCTGTAGAAAGTGTGTAGGAGCATCTAAATGTGGCCATGTTTAGCTCAGACTACTAGACATTTGTATAGTAGTACTACTTTTGGAATAAATCATGTTTCCTTTGCCTTCCAGTAAGCATGCATACTATATGTCCAAGATGAAAACCTACAAAACACAAGTGAATGACTTTGAAATATCACATCCTGCCCAAATGAAACTTGCTGAACTGCAACAGAGACTTGAAGACCTTAAGAAACAAAGTATGTACATTAATGTTTGTTTCATATTAAGGGTTAATGACTTCAGGTACACTTTTCAGCAATATTTGGGCAATCATTTTTGATGTTGGGAAAAGACCAAAGTCAAATAAGTAAGTAGGAAAAGTTAAGACAGATGAAACCCATTTCTTTGGTTGATATACACAGGGATTGTTTTATTTACCGGTATGCCACAGTCAGCAACATCACAATATCACAGTGCCCAGTAGATAATTAAGTCTTGGCCTGACAGCCCAGTGCCCACAGACACTGTGTCCAGCAGTACAGGCTGTCAGGGTAGGATGACACACAATCATCATCGACTCTTAAAACTAGCCTGGGGTGCCTCTTAGGAAATACTGTGAATGGCTGAAATATGTTGTTTGATTGTCTGTGGTTTGATACATTGTCAGAACAGCTTCTGTCCGAGAATATGGATGAGTTTTTATCGGTGAGCACAGGCCAGAGAGAAGCCGACATCAAGGAGGAGATTGACAAGGTGAAGTTGGAGACTTGTACATGGAAAGAAGAGATGCTCCATAAACAGAAGATGGTGAGATTAGTGCAAGAAAATACATCAGTAGTATCATGTCTTCTCCATCAAGTGAGTGAGTGCCAGTGTGCCATATCACAACAGGGACACCAAGAATGGGCTTAATACGTTTCACCCATGTGGAGAAACAAACTCAGTACTTCAGGGTGATGAGTCAACTTTACCCATAAGCCTGTTACATCACCCAGTAACATAATTTAGAGATAAGTGTTCAAAATGTAAAATATACTTGGAAATTGTAAGGGTATGCAGTAGGGCTGGGCCGATACAGCTCTTTTGTGACCTGATACAATGCACAATACCTTGTTCACGATCCACTACGTATCACGATACTTGTATGTGCTCTTATCTGTGGTGCGTAAGTCATCTTTGTCATGGACAGGATGGCCAAATACCTGACATGCTTACGATTTACAGTTGGCAGTGTCAAGTATGATGCCCTATATGAAACTATTTATATTTTCACTACTAATTAGTGTTGGGGGGAAAAAGTCTTAAAGCAAACATTTATGGGAAGAATCAATATCTTAAACTTGTGTGCGACTGTGATCGATATTTGTATCAATAAGTAAAAACTTGCAATGCATATTAGTATGCAGCAGTTCACAATTTGATATTTCAATAGTTTGGGTAGATAACAATTGAATATACCTGGGGCATGACGTTTTACTTTTTACTATTTTATCAATATTTCTGTGTTTCATATTCATATACAGTTAGAAGATTTAAAGCATCAAGAAGAAAAGATCCAAATAGCCACTTCTGTTTTACATGTAAGTCTGAAGCATAAAATATTCATATTTCATTCCAGTTTTAACACCAACAAATTAGGCATAATAATGTGATTACTCAAGGTACAAGATATTTAATTGAGAAAGAAATTTCAGAACATTCATACACAATTGAATGATGTCTGAAGCAACTGAAGGTGCTAAATGAAGTTTCGGTGTTCAAACTAATTTATCAAATTTGAACAGATGACATATAACAGTCAGTGAGTGAGTTGGGTTTAATGCCACTTTTAACAGTATTACAGTTATATCGTGGCATGTCAGAGGAAAGCCTGAAGTGATGCAGGTCTCAGACGTTTACCACTTTGGTGAAACCCACGGGACTTCACCAGGATACATTAACTCTGTATCATAAGCTGCTTACATATGCAGTCTACCAGTTAATCCAATTCCATATTCCCTATTAATCTCAACATCTGTCTAATCTGCAGGTAATCCCTTTTACACAATCTCTTTCTGGTTTCATTCAAAGGGCATTACATACGTCTGGCCTTTTGCCATGTTGATTTCCCCTTCATGTTTATCAGACAATGTTCCATTTTTCAGTTAAAGACATCAGTAGATCTAAAGAAGTAATGCGTTGAACAGATAGGGGAATTTTAGAACAACAATTTCTAAAAAATTAAAGAATTCATATACAGTAAACTATGGTTATAACTCAAAGGGACTACTATTTTTAGTTCGTTATAACCGTAGTTCGTTATAAGCATATATACAGCATAACTACGGCAAAAAGTCAGGAAAAGTTTGTTATATCCGTCAGTTCATTATAAGTGTGTTCGTTATAACCATAGTTTACTGTATTGTCTTTCCTTTCCTTATGAAATGTTCTCAGAAGCGTAATGCAGCACAGCTTACTCGGTTAAAAAGACAAGTGAGGGAGCAGCAACTCCGACAGCGGCAGTGGCATAACCAGCACTCTCAGCTACAACACAGCATTGCAGAGATCAGCAAGAGGCTGGCAGAGTGACGTCAACAAAGATAATACATGTACTCAAAAGAAGTTCAAGAGCACCCGATGTCATGACAGGTTAACGGGTGTTCTTTAACATCTCTTTAGTAGTATATATTGAATAGGAGTACATTTCAGTATTGATATACCACTAATTTGTTTGTTAATCTAAGTGACCAGATTGGAACAGAATGAGACTGATTGCTTGGAGTTGTTGTCATACAAATAGTATTTGATTTTGCCAAGGAACTGG
Source organism: Haliotis cracherodii (assembly GCF_022045235.1). Lineage (NCBI taxonomy): Eukaryota > Metazoa > Mollusca > Gastropoda > Lepetellida > Haliotidae > Haliotis > Haliotis cracherodii. The sequence continues at coordinate 63,750,267 of NW_027266264.1, forward strand.
TACATTTCTAACTTCTTTTCAAGTTATGTTAACAGTACACAGTTCAATAAGTTGTTGTCCTTAGTTTCAGAACAGTATGAAATATCTCAGTATTACTATCAAATGTTGAGTAATACATCTCATTCAGTTGCCATGTAGAGTCCCTTTGTTAGAATAAGGGGTAAACTCACAAAACTGGAACCAAATAAATGTGAAAACATATCTATCATGGCTTCAGTTAAGACTATGTATGTCACTGACTGGAATGAAGTTCAGTTTACTGTTCATGAGAATGGGCAGAGACGATGACACAAGGTATGTAATGTTTTATTACAAATTCAGAAGGGAAAGGCATTAAATTCGATGTGACGACTTAAATTTCAATACCAGTTTACAAAATGTTTATTTACAATCTTGTACATGTTTTCAAATAAAAACACTTTGAGGAAAAATTGTGTTCAATTTTTACTTCCTGATTTGAAAGGAAGAAATCTCACCAAAAATTGTTCCCTTTCCATATTGAAAGGGAATTTTTGTCTCGGTGAGTCTTAAATATCTTCCTTTCAATAATCACCCCATACCAATAATATCTCCTCAAAGTGTCCTATTCAAGGATTCATCGAAACTTTGGAAGTGAGGAATGAAACAGTGTTCTCACATCCGAAATAATAACGAAATAAAACAACCAAAGTCAATGATATATTTGCTCCTGGCACGGACAATTGGAAATGAAGATAATATATCCTGTTCTTACCTTCACCTTTGAGAAACATTCCCTCCTATGAAACAGAGAACAAAGGTGTCCCTACGTTACGAAATATATGGGAGGCAACTGTAATTCTTCCGTGAACCTTTGGTAGTAAGTTGGTTCATGTATACCCAATGACACATTATCATTATTACATCATCAGAATGTCAACATCTTTCGAAGGAAATTCCAACTGAAAAGAAAATGGTTTTAAAGTTGGAAAATCTCGAGCGAAACTTGAACATTTAGGTCAATGGTCCAAAACAGCTAGTTATGCTCTTGCAATGCCTGTCATCACAAGGACATAGTCTGTCATGACTGAAACGTAATGAGTTGTTTTCATTTGTTACCCATGAGTGATACCCATTTTATTAACTTTTCTTGAAAACATCTTTGATTATAACTTGGACTTTTAAGTTTACACGAAAACAGTTTCAAGAAAAGTTGTTGAGTTGTCAATATCATAACTTAATTACGAAAGAATATAAAATGATTAATCTTTATGATAACATAAATATCCACACTGACCATCCTGCTTCAACAAACAGCTGGAATGTTGAACAGTCTATACACTATTTACATTTGGGAAAGAAACTGTTGGCCCTGAGGCCATTAATAGGCTTTAATGAAAAAAAGTCTCTTGTGAAAAGCCTTGTTTTTCCGCTTTTATAAATTGTGAACCTGGGAAGCACACTTTTTCAAACTGAAAAAAAGCAATGTCTGGCAGAGAAAATGTTTTTATGCTTTTTTTAGAAAATGAGTCTGCCTAGTCATCTTCATCAGCAACAGCCTTGGGGTCAACATGGTGACAGGGATACTCCCCCCAAATCTTGTACTGAGAATCGCCTTCACTCCAGTGTCGCTTGATCATCTGACAACGCAAACACCCACAATTCTCTTTCCACTTCCTGTGTGCTAAGGCTCCGTCACTTTTGGCATCACTAACATGATCAGACCTACGCAGTCGTCGCTTGTGTTTAATGGGTGCTTTGATAACCAGGGGAGGAATGTCTTCCTGCTTCTTCCCATCTTCCTCCCGGGCAGATTTCTGGGGGCTTTCATCAAGATGGTATAAATTGTGTTTTCGGAATTTTCCAGGGTGTCCAATGCCACCATTCTCATGTTTTTCTGTGTGGATGGTCTTCTGAAAGGCAATGACCTCATATCTGTGTTTGCTGGGTATAACAACTGGCTTGGACTGAGGTTCAGGTGAGGCTTCATTGTCAGGGGACACTTCTATTGGGGATGTGTTGGCCTGGATTGGTCCTGGGGACCCAGGGATGGATGGCAGACTTGGAAGGGAGTGGGCAATCCTGGAGAAATGGTCAGGGTATAGCTGCAAGTACATCAATTATTGATGAATAATAAGAGTAAATATTGAGTAAATATAAAATGACTGGACATTTCCAAGAAAGACTGACCAAAATTGTAATATGGTTCTAAAATATAAAAATTGTACTTCCAAAAGAAAAAAAACACAGTTGAGTTGAAATTTATGATAGAGGTGAAAATAGCATGACAAAAATCGTGGGTAGTATAAGTTTGTGTGAAACAACATTTCTCTCTTTGCATCTACTTTAGTATACACAAGGGATAGCCTGTAAACAGTCTGGTTTGCTCTTGATTTGAAAGGGAACTTTTTCAGACAATACTTGGATTATCAAACTGGCACATTCATCTGTGGAAAGTAATGTGTGGATAAATAAATATAACTTCCTTTTACCATGTTTACAACCACCCATTGGGATTAGTGGTGAGAAGAGATCTCCAGTTGAGGATAAAATGGTCATAATGTGTGACAAAGCTGGCTGGCCCGACTCAATTTGTTACAAGCCACTGTGAATATGCATGGATTATTGCTGACTTCGACATAAGCCAGTGCTAACTGCCACATGGTACTGCTGCCTAGGATGAGTACCGTATTTTCTTTATAGTGAGCAAAAAAAACCACACAGCTGTGTAGAGGGGGATGCACATAAAACCATAATGAATTTTTATGTGTATGTTTTACAACAATGTCAGAAATAATTTGAATATCTCCAGTGTGTTACTTACCCTGAGATGCAGTGTTCGCACAGGAGGGTCATTCTTGGTAAAGAGTGATCTCTTGGGGTTGGCACTGACAGAAGGCAGTTTTATGGTCTCTATAGACTTGGAGCTGATGGAGGAAACGTTGGTATCCTCTCTCTCCAGTCGCAGGTGAGCTAGCTGTAAGACAGAAAACAAATTGCTGGAATAGAAAGTATCTTGCAATACACTCAGTGCTTTAGATTTGACAAAGTGCTCACATTATTGAATCCTGAAAAAACAAGAGTCTCATTCAAATCTGATCTTTAACTGATCTACATTAATGAGGACACCCCCATAGAAGGTCACGTCTGGTGAATTCTTAGAGACATTTCACGGTCAAATTTAAAGGAAAGATGCATCTTAACAAGAAACTCTGATTTTAATGAGATTGAATGGCCCCTGAATAATTTTATTAGATTTTATCAACCAGAAACCGTGGGTAGTATAAAGCATGACCTGAACAGATACAGGAATTGGATGACTAACGGCAAATGCAGAGTTAGAAATGGGCTGTGGTTCTTGCCAAACTGCCCAATAGTTAAGGTGTCATAAGGGCTAGTAGAAATTTGCCATTTTGAAGGGTTTTGCTCTATGTTAACATTATAATGTCTAGTGGACAAAAAGTGTTAGCTTCTGCCGCTGCAAATGACAAAAATGCATAATATCTCTCTACCTTGTTTCCACTTTACACAAATGCATATCTTCCAGTTGCTGTTCTTTCGAAGATTCCCTGATTAACGAGTTTAATGTAAAAGCTTACAAACGTGTCACCTTTAGATCTGAATGCTGTCTTATTGATCACTGTTTGTGATCTTGAAGTCTATCTTGCCTGTTTCTGCCATGGACTTTCTATCCTAGATTACGTAATTATTACAGTTTCAAATAATCATAAAGTGACACTTTTCAGGGGTAAACACCAAGAAGTATATCCGATAAGAGCAAGTCAGACTGTTTATAAGATAACAAAATTCATAATCATCCCAAATTTCAGGTGTCTCTGACATGTAAACCAACTGTTTTTCACTGTGTAAGAAACAAATGGACTAGTTCGATGGCATACCTTGGGTAAAGTTTTCTTGATAGGGTAGCTTTTTGGAAATTTATCCTCAAAAGTCTGCAGTGCTTTTAGTCTTTCCCTCTGGAACTTGAACCTGTTCACATATCCTCCTCTTCGGGGTATTTGTCCGATTGTCCTTGGACTATACAGAGTATCTAAGGGCTGCTCTGGGGATGTGTCCGACATCTTCTACAATGGAGAGCTGGTTCAGCTGGAAGGATTTTGGTGGTCTAACATTTTCAGTAGAAAAAAATAAGTACACCTGGGATATTAATTCCAAATGGTTAAAAAATACTTCTATGTTGAAGTAATGCTACAATTATTCCACAGCTGATATTTTCTTGTCACTTGTGTATATCCTCAAGACGATAAAATCACATTGTAGTTGGTATTCTGAAAGGTCTGACCGAATGGCAACAGAATAATCCAAGATGGCAGCACCTCTGCGAGTGACATTGAGTATGAGGAGGTAGGTAGAAACAGTCTTAGTGGCAATGTTGAGAGCTGGCCAGCTGGCACCAGCAACATAAATCACTGGGTGCAACACCATACCTGGATAATCCCTGGACAATCCTCTCAGGGACCAGTCATGTTAGTAGTCTGGATTATGCGAGCTTGTTCAGTGTAAGTTCCAGAAAACACCTCTTATTTCACAACAATTACCTCTTGCGAACCAAACATTTCACTTTAGAAGGTTTTATTATCGCAAGATTGCTTTTAGCTTACCTGATAGAAAGTTAAGTGAGCTTATATCATGGACTGCATGTCTGGCATCAATTGTAAACATGCTTCCCTCAAAAACCATTGAAGCTGAAACTTCACAAGCTTGCCCCCACCAGCGACAACACCTGAATTTGTTGAGAGATTTGAATCCAGTTTACAATCTGTCTGCCCAAATAGCTATATAGAAAGACCTAATTATGGCCATTAATCAGCTATTTTGTTGAAAATGTAACATTTGGCGTTTAGTTGCAAGTTTGTTTCATATTTAAAGTTTGACCATGTTGCCTGTGTTCTTAAATTTTCTCTAAATGCCATTTGTCTCTGAAATCTTGAAGTGTTGACTACATATCCAGGTGAGCTACAGTGTTGTGGCACTTCTTTCATTATTTGTTTGGACAAAAGCTAAAGCTTATTGACGATGTATCAAAATAATCAAATCTTATGGCATGCAAATTATTTGTAGCAATGTGTAAGAGGAGGATGAATGCCCTTTAAGTGACCTTGACCCTACAGAGGTTACTCAAAATCATCATCAAATTTCACCCGTATGATAAAAATGCATTTAATAACCTTTACAATTCAACGTCTCGGCTCAGCATATGTATCAAATGATAATCCTATCAGATGTTGTTTTTCCTAATGTGATTATCAGTGACCTTGGCCATACCAATGCAAGATCATGTCCATGGGCTTAATGATTGATCGAACAGATATGAAGCCTGAATACAATTCTGCCAATCCTTTCTGAACCATGCTGATTGAAGGAGTGGGATATGGGTAATAATTTCCCACACTGGCTTGTCTGTCCTAGATTATTTACAGGCTACCTGTATGATATAGGTGAAATAGGGTTTAATGTCATGTTCAAGATTATGGCACTTATGTAGTGACATGCATTCTTGAGTGTGGCTGCTGGTACTTGTCCATACTAAAGCTGGTTTTATAGTGGTTGCCCACTCAGATACTATGTCACAGTTTTAACATGAATACTCCACTTGGACACATATTATATCAACTCCAAGCCGACCAGGGCCTTTTATCCTATTAATGCCAGGCAGGGAAACAACCGTCTTTTAATGTCTTTTGGTATGATGCTGCCAGGAATCAAACCATCAACCTTCCACTTTCTGTGCAGACACTCTATCCACTAGACCATGGAGGCATGTAGATGGAATATCGCTGACTGTGGCGTGAAACAACAAACAATAAAAATTCCTGCACATCTTATTTCAGAACGAAACAGAAATGTCTGAGTATTTGGAGAAAGGTCAGCAATAACATGACACTCATTCCCCATTTAAGTTGATTTTTATGACAAGCATGAGAAACTGCATGGGGCCCTATTCTGCCATTGAGAATTAGGAAAATGGCTTTTTTAGAATGGCATCCATGGAAGCAATTCTGTGAGCACAATAGCATTGCAAAGTTTCAGCATCACTTGAACCTCCAGGCAACAGACTGCATTAAGTTCACTATTGGTACAAAATAAGACAACAATAAAAAAGACCATTTTTAATCATGAAGTTAAAACTTTTATGAAAATAGTATACAATTGATACTCTCTGCCAATTATAACCATTAACATGTTTGACAAATAGTGAAAATATGAATACATTATTGATCACTTGTGCAACAACAAGAGTTTTAACCCTTCTAAAGAGAAAGTGAGATGTTGACTACCAACAAACAAATAAATATGAAACGTGATATCTTAAAAGGTATGAGCTCAGATTTGCATGCTTTTTTCTATGTTGTTTTATCTAATGTTCAGCAAACCCACTTCATAGTATTTGTGTGTACAGTCCTCAAGCCCCACACTGCAACATCTTGTTCCCTGTGGCAGACTAATGGAGTGTTGGATACATTTGCATTGTTTCAGTGAAGTTTATTTTGATGGATTCTTGAACATTTCATTGAATCAAACTAATGTAGGCACTACTGCAGCTTTGGAATTTCTTGCTTTCATAAGCCTAAGACTACTTAATTGTGTTAAGGACAGGTAGAAATACAAAGATGAAGGCATTTGAGGGCTATAATTCTGAATCAGTTCTCAATACTATAATTTTGTTCCACATTGGAACTGAATAAAACCGACAATAAATGTTAACATAGTAAACATTTTTATCGCGTTCAAGTTTTCACTTGTCCTCTGGCCTCGGCTCAATATAACAACCACTTTCTGGTACTGTGGTTTTCATCTGATGTCTTCATATGGCATGATAATGCATGGAACATATAGTTTTCACTTTTCCCATATGAAATCGATCTCTGATAAAGTACATACACAAACTTGCAAGTCTGATCTTCCACCTTGCACAGAACTATCATTTGTGACGAACCATGAGATAATTAAGGGGCCAATTCGGTGAAAAATCATTTTGATCTTTCATTATATTTTAAAACTACAGCATCCTCGGAACACAAAAATATAATTCACAAGCTTCAATTTATATTTATTACAGAGATACATGACATCACACATGGCGATCTTCACTGAAGTAAGTTGACGTCATAGCACAATTGTATCCTAGCACTCTTTAGGTCCTGTTTCTCCTGGTGGTTCACATGTATTTAGATATTATCACTAACCATAGTTGCATTTAGTTTTATGTACATATATTTCAAGGATAATCAGCAAACTACTTCTAGTAACAACTTCCATTAACATGATTAAGAGGAATAAAGTACTGTCAAAAGATTATGAAACAATTTCTCTTAATGCTGATAAACATGATTATTATATTATGACATTGCATATAAAGATTCAGGGTATGCACACAAAAACATTATCACATGTGAAACATCTTTATATTTGTTTAAAGGAAACAAGAAATTGAAGTATCCCATTATATATTTACAACATATTTAATACTGGGCCTAGACTTACTTTGACCTATGAAATTATTTGATAGTGATTTATAAAGAGTGTTGTGTTTTACAAAGAGTGTTGTGTTTTACATACTATTTAGCAAAAATAGTCCTGCATCTGTTGAACAGGAAATAAAACTAGCTAGTGTTAATCCAAATTTTATAGTGTTGGAAACATACATAAAAATAATAGATGTCTAAAGCATTTGAATAAAATGTATTTTGTTCCTAAATGTGAAACCCATGTAAAACTTCACCAAAATATTGCTAGACAGACAAAAGAGAGAAAAAGATTAAAATCTGCATTAACATGATTAAGGTATAGCTGATGTATTTTACTTTTCTACAAACACAGCTCTGCCTGACTGAAAGACCTACTCTCGATAAGACTTCATTACACCAGGGGTCCGTTCCACAAAGCGATCATAGTGCTACGAATGTCGTAAGTAAATGTTAAAGTATGGGACTTACGATGACCTCAGTGCTAACCAGACCAGGAAGTCCATAAACTTGCCTATCAATCACATCACAAATATCATGCTGTATAACATTCCAATTTTGTTCAGAAAATTCAAATTCTGGATATGAAAGATGAAATCATTAAATTACAAAAAAAACCATCCCCTCTGAGAAGAGCTACAAGGACTTGATCTCATGATCTGCCTGTGGCTTGGCTACAAGTAGTGTGTCTACTACTGCATTATTGTGAATCTAGGTGAGCAATGCTGATGACACCCATGACAAATAGATATATCCAATAATCTTGAGGTTTTTCATTATTTCAACAAACTTATACTGATAACCATGGCAACATAAATAAACAATGCTATTATCTACAATGACAGGTGTTACTTGTGTAGATTCAGTGATTTCCGCGACTTAAAGTGTGGATTATGTGAAGAATGTCTTTTCTCTTGAGGTGATTTAATCTGATTCCCATCTGCTTTGATAATGGGAGAGTTCATAAGAAGGACAAGACTTCGAGCGGATACGGAAGGAGAGAACTTGCGCTCTCGAGGTGATTCTGCGACAGATGATGTTCTAGGAAATGGGGACATCTGAACGGAAGAGGGTGACACAGAATGAGGTGAAGGAGTCGACTTGCTTGTTCTTGATGACTGTCGAACTGGTGAGACAAATGCAGTTGATGCTTGTGGGGAAGAAATAGTTCTTGATGGCTTGTTGGTCAGTGCTGGACTTGTTTGAAACTTAGGAGAAGATGGTAATTCTTCTTCCTCAACAGTGTTCACATCAAATCCCTGACTGGATGTACTGGACATGGTGTGTTGATCTTGAAGCAATCGTGATACGCTTGGACTAGATCCAAACACAGGTGACTCTGGTCTGCCTAAACTATGGACCTGACTTCTGTTTCTTGTAGAGTGAGGGTGAGACTGACAAGAAGCTTGACCATAAGAGGAATCCAGTGTGACACTATGCATCCCCTGGCTCCCACTGGGCAGGAAGACATCGTCATTGGTGGAGGAGAAGTAATCTAACCCAGAGGTCCCCATGCTGGAATTGGTCTCTGATGGTAGTCGCTCATATACACTGGCAAGTGAACTGACTCGCTGATGAAGGCAGTACCGGGTGTCCTTTGAATCTTTTAATGAAATAGATTCTGACCATGACGTTTTGGATCTTTTACATGGTGAATACATTGTGGACGAGTCTTGGATGGTCTCAACAAAACTCCTCTTCCTTGATACATTATGTTCTGTCGTAGTTTCTCTTCCTGAAGCTGTGTTGCTTCCCTCCTCCTTTGCTGGACTGTTCCCTGCATGGAGGTTCTCCTTCTGGCAAGGTGCCGGAGTCGGTGATGCCCATCTTCTCTTCCTTCTTGGCCACTTATCAAAAGAGTCTGGGGTTTTAACTTTCGGTTGCTTTTGAGGTGAAGGGGTCCTCTGCACTTGCTCTGGTTTAGATGCAGGAGACGTAACAGCAGGTACATTCAGATTCAATGATGTAACAGAACCGTCCATACCAAGAAATGAAATTCGTGTTGTTGGCTGATTGGACAGTTTCGTTTGACCATGGGTTACTCCTACATCAGACTCACTCTGTTCTGTATTTTCAGCATCACCAACATCATCAAAGCGCACATGCCTGCATGGAGAGCCTGTGTCTGAAGGTGCCCTGACACCACTGAATAGTTTAGTTCTAGGAGTTACCCTGCCTTTAGGGCTCTTCATAAACAGTGCCGTACATACTGATGTGCGACTAGGGGTGGACATCTTAGACCGAGTGTTCTGGCTGGGAGACTCACACACAAGTCCTTGTGACAACTTGGGTGTTCTTTGAGGAGTTGAGGGCAGATCCAGAATCCTCTTAGCTGCTGAGGACTGTGAAGACTTGAGGATGGATCTCTGAGGAGTAAGGGGGGGACCAGGGGGAGGGGAGATGAGGGAGGGTGTTGATGTAGGACGATGAGGTGTTCGTTTCGGGGTGGATGGGATAGGAATGTTGTCAGCAGCTACAGGGAAGGAGTTGATATTCTGGTCATGTGTGGAGTTTCTTGATCTGCTAGGAGTGTGAGACCTGGTGTTCCGAGATGGTGACCCAGCACACAGTACATTCTCCTGTCCTTGCTTCTTCGGTGTCCGGTGATGTTTGCTTGGACTTGTCATCATGATGTCAGATGACTCATGCTCCCGTACCGGAACCAATGGACGCTTTGGACTATCAAACAAGAGCACTTTTGAAAATTTCTTTGGAGTTTTGGATCTCGTACCCCGGAAGGGCGATTCTCGGACCATGTGTTTTGGAGTGGTGGCTGTGTGAGATTTACTGGGTGTCTTGTGTCGGGGGGAGGGGCTGCCCATAAGCTGAGACATGAGAAAGGAGGAACGCGATGGTGATTTGAAACTGGTTTGGGGTCTGGGTTCAGATCCACATTTAGAGACATCCCCAAGAGACGCCCTTTGTTGGCGACCAGCAATCTTGTCTGCAAACTGGAAATACTTGGTAAGATTGCGTGACCTGTTCCTTGGCCCTGCTGAGTAGAAGGAACGGCGCATCATGTTCATTGCATGCTTGTTCCGGGATGGACTGACTTTCTTGAAATTGTCTGCAATCAAAAGTAACAAAACAATTTAGTGATAGAAATGGTTGACATCAATGGTAGGACACAACATGATAATTTCTTAGAACATTTTGGTGAAAGAGAGAGGATGGTGAAAAATTATTATTATCATTAATGAAATGTAAACTACTTCTGTTCCTGAATGAATATTTTACCATTCAGGTTTTAAGGAAAGTGTAGTTTAACATCGACATGATAATACACTTTGTATTAATTGGCTTTGCAAAGTGTGATTCCTAAAGAAGGGTGGACAAATGGGCTTATCACGTGAACCTCTGTAGGAAACAAACCCTTGTCTTCAGCATTACGAGCAACAGGGCTCGAACAAGTAATCGAGCACTCAGGGCCAGGTCAGTTTCAGCAAAACTTGTGTCCATTACTGACAACGCCATCACTCGCTGAGGGGCAGTAACTCTAATTCACAAACTTTGTTCATTTCAATACGCATATTGAAAGAAAGAATTCTTTTTAATTTAGTCATTGGACGACTGTTCTGTCTGTTAGCCAATCACTTACAAGTTTATGTTAACAGGCATATACTTGTAAGTCTGCTTAAAACTGATCTTATTTAATTAGTAATTCAAATGAATGTTCGAGTCTTTTTAATGTCAGTGTTATAGCCTTGTACAATACAATATCGGTCAACATGTCCAAGAAAGTAATGACAATGAAAATCTGACACACAGGTGGGTTGTTTAAGTTATATATTATTTGCTGTTATTCGCTTCAAAAAGAACTCCTATCCATAAAGGTTCCTATTACTGGGTACTAGAGCACAAGTCGAGTTTCATTAATGTAGCGCTTTGAGACTGCTTTAGGGTGTGGATTATTATTAATAATAATCATTCTCCAGGAAAATCAGTTTTATTGTAATGCACTGAGATAGGGTTTACCTCACAACTTATTAGATAACATGGCAGTGATGAGGACGTCTGTTTGAAATCTAAAAGTAGTGAGGACAGCCCAAACAAGGAATTTATGGACAGGATGTAAATAGAGGTAGGGTATTTGAAGAAATTACCAGCTTATTGTAATGCTAACAAATGAATGAACTGATGATAACAGGGTTACAAACTAACAGTTTTTGTCCACTAGTCCTTATAATGATAACATATAGCAAAACCCTTAAAATGGGCTAATTTCTACTCGACCTTAGGATACCTTTACTATTGGGCAGTTTGGTAAGGACTACAGGACTAGTGCCAATTTCTAACGCTGTGATAATCTGTAGCTGATGAAGCCCACCTTCACACTGCTTCATGGGGGACTCCATGACCACCTCCACCTCCTCCTCTGTGTGAGTTCGCTTCCGCTTGTTGTCCAGACGATTCCACACAGCATTAGACCGCTGTTTGTGTGCTGGCGTCTCTGCTACAGACCGCCGCTTGACGCCAGGTGACTTGGAGGCTGCAAGTAATGAGTAGGATATCATTTCAGAGATAATATTCCTCATATCTGTATTCTGATTTCTGTATGTAATGTATGCAAGATATTGTTCCTTAAATTTAGATAAAATAAGTTAGTGGCTCATTTGGTAGTTCAAAGAAACTAAACAAAGAATTAAGCAACAAAAATCTGTGGCTAAATGAAGTAGGCAGTAACATACAAATGACATAGCTTGTGGCAACTTATCTTAAATACATTCAAATAAATTATGAATACATTGAAGCTGGTCATTTCATTCAAACATTCACCTTTAGGACTTTTAAAAGATGTTGCTGTGACTCTTTTGCGAGGAGATTTTCTTGTTCTCTCCATCACAGCCACAGACTGTCGTCTCTCCAGCTTTGGTTTGTCTCCTTCAAACAGGTTTCTCCGTACTTTCACCATGTCTACAACACATGCAGTCAGTGAGTTGGGTTTAATTGTCAATAATTAGAAACTATTAGCCAAGAGTGTTTCTGTATGGTAAATATCATATTGGAAATACTTGTGAGGCCTTGGCAAGCATAATTCTTTTTTGATTGATTGAATCATAACACATCACGTGTGTTGTGATAGCAGCTTTAGAATCTGGTGTGTGTGTGTGTGTGTGTGTGTATGTATTAGAGAGAGAGAGAGAGAGAGAGAGAGAGAGAGAGAGAGAGAGCATGGCACATAAGAAATAATACAACCATATATTATGATGGAGGCCTCCAGTACCCAAATATACCAACATAGACAATGTAAAAGATGAACAGTCCAGTGCAGAGATCAAGACAATTACCTGCTTTTCCCTTATTTTTCTTGGTTTTAGTTGTAGGCTGTACACTCTTCTGCCTCTTTATTTTCTCCTCCTGAAACATGCAGTGACAGATGAATAGAAAGAGTCCTGTAACATCAATTAAAAACCTTCTACCACCGAATAGGCGGCATTGGTTGTATACTCCCCAGGGAGAGGAGACAGTATTTAAAAGCACACTGATCCGTCACTTGTGTTAATACTGCGCTTTGAGCATGAGTCTTGCACTTTATTATTATCATTATAAACCTCTATTATTATTTTGAGCACTGACAAAACTAAACAAAACACTGACATCTATAGTCTTTCACAAGGACCATCTATTGGAAATTTTCCAGGAAATTGTATATTTATATACTTATCCGATCTCACAGTATGCACTTCTTCTCTTTTCTTTGATCCTATGTGGAAACGTACTTGAACAGAGTTTCCAGCATCTGCAAAAACAATTCACCCGAACACATCCCAGTTTCACCATGGTCACCACCCAAACAAATTGGTCACGCATATTATCCTGTGCATAGCGACCTACCTGTCCTGATCACATGCCTCCTTTGTCTGTTACTTCATTCTCCTCGTCAGAGATAACAGGCAAGAGAAGATAAGATGTGGGGATGGTCAGTTGGGCATATAGCATGTGAGATAGGATAAGTGTGAAATAAATAAAATATTTACACCACTGCTTGGCGTTGTAAACAACGATAACTCATGAGCGGGAAATCATGCATCAACTGGTGATACAATCCCTACGCTACTCAAACGTAACAGCATGAGATCAGGTACAATATGCGAAACATATTTTCACGTACGACATCGTTAAATGAAACTCAGTGTAGATGTAAAGAAATAAGCGATACAGTGTAAATTTATAATCAATCCAGAAGTCAATCAATTCTACAAGATCAAGCACAACACTACCTCCCACAGAAAGTATCATGCCTCTTTTCAGCAGCATCTCTTTTTATCCTTTGTCAAGGCAATTACACACACCAGAGTGATTAAAGCGTGCCAAGACAAGAAGAGGAATGATCGACAATACCCAATGAGGTACCCGACAACACAAATACTCAAGGGACAGGTGAGTGGAATAAAGTTTCAGGATGCCATGTGCAACTGCCGCACCTTGCAGTGACAAGCGAATCCACCCTCCAATTGGGAACTTGGTCTAAGGAACCTGAACAATCATAAAACAATAAACACAGGTGTTAAAGTTTCAAAATTTCAAGTCTGTTTGGCGCAAAATCAGAACAAATTATTGCAAAATAACTCAAAATCTGGAATTGTCTATTAAATGTCAACATGGTACACAGCAATAAATACCTTGTTTCCAACAATATCTGCTGTTTCTTATTTTTATTCCCATAACTGAAAAATATTGTTTAAGCAACTATCATGTTGTTATGTGTACAAGTTGACATCTTGAACGGAAGGGGGAGCATAACAGTAGGAGGTTCAGCGCAAACACTGTAGAATCCCATGGTGACAGAGAGATGACTGATGCTGCATGATGGGACAGCAGGTCAAGAAGGTCACCTTGTTCAGGACCACTAGGACTGCATCAGGTAAGAAGGCATCATCCGAGACTTGTGAGACAGTGATGATGACAGGGCCTCTATTGCAGACAGGGCGGTGGAAATCAGAGGCAGCGTACATCAAACAGTCAAGTCATAGTGAGAGAGTTTCTGATCCTCCACTGTTAAAGACATAAAGGAACACCGAGGACACAGGGTAGAGACACCACCATCCAGTATCTGAGGAGAGACAGTAGCAGACATCCTGTGGGTGCCAGCATCCTCCAAGGCAAACTGGGGACACTGAAGCCGATCGCGCAGGTGTCAAAACGAACCAAAAGCCCGATCCAGATTGGTAGAGATATCTCACAACACCAGTCCTCCTTAGTCATTTTGTTCCCAAAAGTTAAGACCAACAGTGGGTAGTAAATTTGGACTTGTCCCAGCCCTATTTAGGATGTGATCAGATCGTGTAGGTCGCTATGCATAGGATTACGTTCGTGACCCATTTCTTTGGGTGGTGACCATGGTGATGCTTGGATGTGTTCAGGTGAATTGTTCGTAGAAGCTGGAAACTCTGTTCAAGCACATTTCAACATATTATCGAAGAAGAAAGAAGAAATGCATAGAGATAGGTTAAGTTTAAAAAAACAATTCCTATTTTTCAACCCACCTTGGGTTTGGCTGCAGCAGGTTTCTTGTGCACCATGATCTGCTTGCGGCTACCATAGTCTGAGAGACTTGGATGCTGCAGCTTCCGGTTCCTGTGTACATAAACTTATGGATGTATAGCAACAAAACATGGCTACTAACTGTGAGACATCACTGCTCTAGCAGATAGTTATACAGCAGCCACCACAGGCTTCTACTGTGCTGTGACTGTTACACAGCAGGCCCCAGTTCGATTTACAATTTGTAAAGCCCATTTCTGGTGTCCCCGCCGTGATATTGCTGGAATATTTGCTAAAAGCGGTGAAAAAATCAACTCACTCACTCACTGTAACACATCATTAACTGATCACTGTTCTAGCAGATTGCCGCACTCAGCAATATTCCAGCTGTATGACAGCGGTCTGTAAATAATCGAGTCTGGACCAGACAATCCATCACATACTCAACCAAGTCAGCAGGCATGACCACCCAATCCCATTTGTCGCCTCTCAGACAAGCATAGTCGCCTCTAACGACATTTTACGGCAAGCATGGGTTGCTGAAGATCTATTCTACCCCGAATCTTCACGGGGTCGACTGAGACTGTAACACATCATTAACTGATCATTGCTCTAGTAGATAGTTATACACCAGATTCCCACCTCAGGTTTCTACTGGACTGAGACTGTAACACATCAGACTGTGAACCCGGATCGGCAATACTGTCATGGCTCTGGAGTGAGTCATTCAGGACGGACGAGTCAGCACTCTTGTTTGGAGATGCAAACATGGCGAGGGAGTCTGGTAGGGGCTGCATCAGTTCATCATACACACTGACCAACAGTCTCGGCAGCGTCGCGGAGTAACTGCAACACAAGCCAACAGCATCTACAGACTGTCCTGGGCAGAACAACATTTATCATATAATGGGTAGTATACACTGCAGGATACAGCAGCGATAGAAATTGGCAATCGTCCTATAGTCCTTGCCAAACTGCCCAATAGTTAAGGTACCATAGGGACAAGTAGAAATTTTCCATTTTTAAGGGGTTTGCCATGTTATCAGTATAATGACTAGTAGAGTAACATTTTAGTTTCTAAAAGATAAAGCAGATATATGTTGGGGTTATTTACTCGTAACAACAAAGGGCAGGTAGGGGCAAACATGGCAGGAGGGGGAGGGGGAAAAGGGAGGGAAGTTAAAAACCAATAGTCTAAGACATTTACAGCAGCTTTCATGTAACTCACAAGCATGAGTGTGTTGCTTAAAAGGCCAAGGATCATCCCAGGGCAAACCCATGCTCAGCACAATCTCATTAAAATCAGATCTTAGTTCTTGCTACCGCTAAACAAAGATCTGAGGACATTCCATTACGGGTCACGTCAGACTGACCTTGAGCGAACTTTGATCGACCAATGGAATGACTGACGAGAAGTCGACATTAGCCAATCAGAAGGCAGCTTACTCATGCTTTACGACACTAATTTCAAATTGGCGACTACGTTTCAAAACATATTTTGACAAATTCTCGATTAAAAATTTGAAACCTGAAAAAAAGAACATTATGGAATGGCCAATAGATGGTCTTGATTGTTTGGATTCAGTCGTTAACCCAGTTAATATCGTTCGGAATACCCCCTGTAAAAGGTTTTCGGGGTTGCATGATAAAAATCACATTCCGACTGTCACTTTCATGATCTGGTAAGCGACACTCTGATAGGTCGGATGAAAGGTTGTTCTGACGTGACCCCTAATGGGATGTCCTCAGATCTTTGTTTAGCGGTAGCGAGAACTATATTGTGATTTTAATGAGATTGTGCTCAGCAGATACTGGCAAGACAAAGGGACACAACTCTGCACAGAGAATTACAGTGTCCTTGACCACTGAGCAGTTGTGCCCAGCGCCAGCACCATGTGCAACATTGTAGCATCTCCATAGTATCGCTACTTAAAAGTCTATTGTCTAGCTGCTGCTAATGTATTCCTCAATGAAGGGCTCACTCACCTGGTTAGAATGACATTATTGAGGAACTTGGGAACGAAGCCAGGTTCTGTGATGAACGATAAAGTCCTCAAAAAGTTCACCACCTGATCAGAACAATGAACACTTGTTTGTCGGACATGTTAAATTTGTGTCTATTCAGAATCAAAGATGTTTAAGATATCCAAAAAACAAGTCCATTAACATTATGTGAAACTTAAAACATCTTTCTATCATCAATATGAGCCTAAATTATTTGGTTCTAAACATAACAAAAGGCACCATAATGATGTTCCTCAATCCTAATGATCAAACATGAAGTACAAAATATCAGTTACGTCCCTTTCACAAACCCTTTCATGATATTGCCTACATGTATTGATTAACATCAAAATATATTTCAAAGAACAATACTCTGCAGAAAATATGTCACATCGTCCAAATGAGCCAAAAATTACCTCATCCACACGCTTCTCTACGTGGGAGTCGTCGGCACTAAGGACAGCCGACTCCATCTCCAGCAACAACAGAGTCTGCAGCTTGTATCTGCACAAACACAGGTCACAATCAAATACTCCTTCATCTAGTTTATCTAGTTTAATGGAAGTATTCAGCATACTTAGCATCCTTAGCAAGTTTACTGAAAAGCCAAAAATAAAGTTGTTTTTTTCTTCTACCATGTCTACAAAAGGTACAAATTAAATACAAATACTCATTTATCTAATATTGTGTAAGTATCAGTTGATTTAGCATAAACGCAATAGTTTGTGCTTTTTCCTTTTTACACGTCAATAAATTTGACAAATTTGTCAACAATGGTCGATAGGGAATAACCCATGGAATTTGATGTGGATAAAAACATATATATATTGTGGAATATAGTTCATGACACTTACTCGGTCATCTTCATGGACTTGTCTGCATCTGAGGCCCGACTCTGATACTTCTCCCTCAGTGCAGCACTGGACACGACAACCTCTCGCTGTACCAGCTCTGTAGCCTGAACCTGATCCAAGGATACGGTGGGGAGCAACGGTGAGATGGAGTTGGACAAAAAGAGACACAACACACTCTGTGTTTACAGTGTAAAGACATGGATCAGACTTTAATAATACTTATCCTATCTCACACTATGCATTTCTCTTCCTTTGTTCAATCTCAACTGGAGAAGGCAACTCCACCTACAACCAATTCAGTTCTTTCTCAAGCCCTATCTCCAGAACGACGATTGTCAGATTCTAATCTCCCTGTCAAACCACATACGTCCACATCTTCAAAGGTGGCTAGTTCCATCGAACGTCTGCGAAGGAGTCTCTTTGTGGCCATTTATCCTGAAGCTACATCTCTACGTCTACGCCACAATCATGAGTTGCGGAGCTCATTGTCAGGAACTACAAGTGGCAGGGTGGTAGTCTCATGAAGAAAACCATCTTCACATCAACACCCTAGAGTTCAAAGAAATGAATTTGGCCGTGTCACATTGGGTGACACCCCTTCACTGCTCCAGTCTGATGATCCAGTAGGACAACCTATCCATTGTTTGGTACATAAACAAGATGGGCTCCACCAAGTCGATGTCAAGTCACCAAGTCACTACTGTCTCCCTGGCAAGAGTTTCTTCCTCTGATCGACTCATTCAACATTTAGATTCGGGTGAGACACATCTCCAGCATCTCCAGTGTCACGGCCAACTCCCTGTTCCAACCCGACAATGGAATGGCGTCTACAGCCAACAGTTTTCCCGCTGGATTTGCCAGTTATTCCTGTGCCCCAATGTTGATCTCTTCGCAACCTGTTTCAACACTCAGCTATCCCGGTTAGTATCTCCCATCCTTGATCCTCAGGCTTGGGACCATGACATGTTAGTAATCTCGTGGGAGGGCTGACATGCTTATGTCATTACCCCAACCAGTGTTCTACCTCATGTCCTGCAGAAGATAACGTCCACCAGTCACCTAACACTGCTTCTGGTCAGGACCCTATTGGCCAACATGGAGTTGGTTGACCACGCTCATCCAACTCACAGACAGAAGATTTCATCATCTACCTCTAAGGCTCGATCTTCTTCAACCTCACTCACAGCTGCTCCACCCGTGTCTCCCGAAACACTCAATCTGTGCATCTGGCGCATTTACAGAAATCCCATGCAGCCAAGAGTTACTTAAGAAGGGTAGCCGAGACCATTTCTGAGGCTCACAGATCATCAAACAAGTCACTATACGTTCATAAGTGGAACGCTTTTGAAGCCTACTGTCACGTGTGTGATATGTTGACCCCGCTACTGCGTCTCCACAAAAAGAGATTTATACTTTTACCATCTTTGGTCGTCACGTAAGCTTACGGGTTCTACCTTAGTTACGTATTGCTATCAATTCTGTAGTTGCTAATAAAACAGGCTCAAAGATCTCTATGATTACTGAGCTGTAAGCATTAATTCAGTCTTACAAGCTTGCAGATCAGTCATCTCAGTTCCGACCACTAACCTGGGAACTCAATCGTTCCTCTTTCCATCTTAAACTATCGATTCAGTTTATTCAATCAGCGATACAGTGATTGAGGGTTTCAATGAAGCATGAAAATACATGTCAAGTTGGTTGGTCCTATCGTCCATTGGAGATAGTGATACACTTATGGTGTAGAATAGATTGGCTGGATACATTCCGAACTGGTTATAAGTCACACACTGACAAAGTAGAGATAATTGATGGATAACAACTTCTTTATTTAATAATAATAATAATAATAATAATAATAATAATAATAATAATAATAATAATTCATTTATTAAATAAAGAAGTTGGTACCGGTATCCATAAATCATCATCCATCAACTTCTAACTTCTGGGGAAACCACGTGTTCAGCACATGTCAATTGGCAAGAAAAGTAGGCATGACCCAGATTTCTGGGAAGGTAACCATGGTAATGCTGGGTGTATCTGCATGAATTGTTTTTTAAGAAGCTGGAAACCTTTGTCAAGGAACATTTCCACTTAGGATTGAAAGAAGGAAGAAAAATGTATAGGATAAGTTTTAAAATTTTGATTTTCACATGCAGTGAACTACGTTTATAACGAACAAGCTTATAATGAATTAATGGATATAACCATGATAACATATCTTTTGGTCCCATCCGTTTGCTGTATATATGCTGTATACATACTTATAACAAACTACCGTTATGACAAAGTAAATTTTGAGTTCATAATAACCAGAGTTTTCTGTATGTCTAATGAAGTGTAACCTATCTGACACACTGCCCTACCTTCACCCTATCTGACTGGGTGTCCTCACAAAGCGTGCAGCATCTGATGAAATGTCCAACCTCCTTGTGATTTGTACAGGCTATGACATAGTGTCATACCTCCACCCGAGGACACTGGGTCTCCTTATGAAGTGCATAGCATCTGATATACTGCCCTACATACAGATTGTGACATATTACACTACATACAGTGTCTGACACATTACCTTGAGTACAGTATCCAATATATCTAATGTATTGCCCTACATACAGATTGTGACATATTACACTACATACAGTGTCTGACACATTACCTTGAGTACAGTATCCAATATATCTAATGTATTGCCCTACATACAGATTGTGACATATTACACTACATACAGTGTCTGACACATTACCTTGAGTACAGTATCCAATATATCTAATGTATTGCCCTACATACAGATTGTGACATATTACACTACATACAGTGTCTGACACATTACCTTGAGTACAGTATCCAATATATCTAATGTATTGCCCTACATACAGATTGTGACATATTACACTACATACAGTGTCTGACACATTACCTTGAGTACAGTATCCAATATATCTAATGTATTGCCCTACATACAGATTGTGACATATTACACTACATACAGTGTCCGACACATTACCTTGAGTACAGTATCCAATATATCTAATGTATTGCCCTACATACAGATTGTGACATATTACACTACATACAGTGTCCGACACATTACCTTGAGTACAGTATCCAATATATCTGATATAATCCCCGACATACATCATCTGATATATAACCCTATCTAATGTATTGCCCTACATAGTGTCTGCTGTCTTGCTTCTGCATACAGTACCTCATCTAGTGCCCTACATGTACACAGTGTCCGCCATATTGCCCTACATGTGTAAGTGTCCGCCATATTGCCCTACATGTGTACAGTGTCCGCCATATTGCCCTACATGTGTAAGTGTCCGCCATATTGCCCTACATGTGTAAAGTGTCTTGCCATATTGCCCTACATGTGTACAGTGTCTGCCATATTGCCCTACATGTGTACAGTGTCTGCCATATTGCCCTACATGTGTACAGTGTCTGCCATATTGCCCTACATGTGTACAGTGTCTGCCATATTGCCCTACATGTGTACAGTGTCTGCCATATTGCCCTACATGTGTACAGTGTCTGCCTTATTGCCCTACATGTATAGTGTCTGCCATATTGCCCTACATGTGTAAAGTGTCTTGCCATATTGCCCTACATGTGTACAGTGTCTGCCATATTGCCCTACATGTGTACAGTGTCTGCCATATTGCCCTACATGTGTACAGTGTCTGCCATATTGCCCTACATGTGTACAGTGTCTGCCATATTGCCCTACATGTGTAGTGTCTGACATATTGCCCTACATGTGTACAGTGTCTGCCTTATTGCCCTACATGTATAGTGTCTGCCATATTGCCCTACATGTAGGGCAATATACAGTGTCTGCCATATTGCCCTACCTGTATACAGTGTCTGCCATATTGCCCTACCTGTATACAGTGTCTGCCGTACTGCCCTACATGTGTACAGTGTCTGCCTTATTGCCCTACATGTATAGTGTCTGCCATATTGCCCTACCTGTATACAGTGTCTGCCGTACTGCCCTACATACAGTACCTGCTATACTGGCTCACCTCTGGATTATCTGCATGTGCCTCCTTCATGAAGTGCACGGCCACTGTGACCATCATCTGCACACAGGCCTCCAGGCCATCCTCCGCCTCCAGGGTCCGGCTGTACAGATCCTGCAGGTACTGGCCGACACTCTCCTCCGTCTGCAGGTCTATGCAACACACCATGGCAATTATTGGTGAAATATCACATTGTAACTCCAAGAATGGACTTCTACTGCAAGTACCAAGATTGAACTCACAGCAAAATCATGAACTACAATGACTCAACAGAACAGTAATGGAACTAGTGACATTTCCTGATAGACTACTGCTTTAATCATTGGTTTGATAGCATAATAACAGACTCTTTTTCTTCAGCGTTTTAGTTAAAGGAGGTAGTTTATACAAACTATGATAGGTAAAAACATCATACAAATTAGTGAGTTGGGTTTTAAATGCCGCTTTTTACCGGATTCCATTTATATCACGGCGTGTCAGATTAATGTGGGAGGAAAGCCCGAAGTGATGCAGGTCTCAGACGTTTACCACTTCGGGGAAACCCATGAGCATGGGTATGGTGCTGACAAACCTAATAACATAATCAGGGCGAACCGGGATTCGAGTCCTCAATAATAGGTTTCTATGTAGCCAAGGGATGCAACTCTGCACAGTGAATTGCGGTGCCTTAGACGACTGGGCCCCCCCATACAAATTAGGAACAAGTATGGTGCTTAACACCTCTATTGACCAAATAATTAAGGTTTGTGTGAATTCGCCGAGTTGATGAGAAACATGCCCGCAGTACCCAGATTGGTGACATCAATGTGCTGTCTCTCGGTCTGTTTGTCCACCAGAGATGAGTCCCCCTCTGGCTTGGTGTTCTTCTTCACGGCTGCCTTGCTCCGACACACCATCATCATCCCGCGGTTCAGCTTGGAGTTCCTCGTCTTCCCCTCCGGTCTGTCCACCGACTCATCATCTTGGTCTGCCATCAAACACCAGTTGTGTCACCAACATCCTTGTCACAAGTATGTGGACATGATAAGACACTACACTACCATAAAGCATGCTAATGCCGCACTCAGCAATATTCCAGCTATATGACAGTAGTCTGTAAATAATCGAGTCTGAACCAGACAATCCAGAGATTGACTTCATGAGCATCGATCCACGCAATTGGGATATGATGACATGCATCAACCAAGTCAGCGAGTCTGACCATCCGATCCCGTTAGTTGCCTTTTACGGCAAGCATGGATTGCTGAAGGCCTATTCTATCCTGGATCTTCACAGGTCTTCTGACGTAAGAACCGTCAGTATTTCCAACATGTCCAAAGTCTACCACGAGTTGACTTGGTGTTTAAGGTCATCAGTATTTCATTATCTGGAAGGAAAGCTGACAGTCACCATGCGGCCATGAACAGCAGATAAAAATTATGCACCCAGTATTTTCAAGATGTAGGGCAAAGCCCCACTTCCACTACAGCCAGGTCAGTCAGTGGTCAGTGAGTGAACGTTCCATCAATATTCCAACAGTCTAAAATTACTGAGTCTAGGTCAGACAAATAAGTGGCTGAGAGCATGAACAACAATCCATGTTGTAAGGATGCAATGTCAGACAAGCAGCAAGGGTACACAGGGTATTCAGTTCATCCTCAGAAGCCCGTCTTTCGACAGACATGGAGTTCTGGGGACAAATTCTGAACTGGAATCTCAATGGGAGTAGTGAAACTATGTAAGACAACTAACTGGTTTCACTGGTTACACAATCAGTACAAGAAACTGTCTGCTTAGGAAGCTTTCAACCAGGCACCACATCACACAAAGGTCCACAACTCTGCAGGTCAAACTGTGATGCACTATTCAACATGTTATGTAATGCCACACGCCAATATTGCAGCAATACGAGGGCGACTCCGGACCAGATCAGCCTGTGAAGGATATGAGCAACACCCCATGTCGTACGATGACAAGCAAAAAACCAAGTCACCGAGTCAATCAACCCATTCAGTCGCCTCTTATGACATCAAACGGTTGCAGGGGACCTATTTTTACCTGGAACCCCATGGGGACCATTCAGTAATGTATCTCTGTAATGTAATTTGTAATCTTGAGAAGTCTTACCCCTGGAAATGAAACCCCTGGTATGACAAGACACACATTTATCTTCATCAAAGCAAGATTCCTGTACCTAACTCACAAACCAGACCCCATCATTTCCCTGTTGAACATGAAAAACACTATATATATCTGCACCTGTTCCCGTCTGCGTCGTGTCTGGCTGTGGTCGCGATCTCTGTATCAAGGCTTGTGGTTGGTTATCTTTCCTGTACATTTTCTGGAGAACTTTAAGAGTCTCTTTCTCAGCCGATGTTAAAAAGTCAAGGTCTTTGAGTCTAAAAACAGAAACATGGAGGAAGTGTTTTCACTAATAACTATGGATGTATAGTTTCCTTTATAGCTGCCAGAAGAGAAAATGCCAATACTTAGCATACACATATGTTCTGATGAATGACATATATTTGATCTGTCATGAAACACCCCACCTCTGGCTTCCATCAGCTTCATGTCACTGATTGTTGTTTTACGCTGTTTATCTAGCAATGGCATGTAAATGATCAAGTCTGGACTAGACACTTCAGTGATCAACGTCATGAGCCTCAATCTTTGCAATTGGGGTACAATAACATGCATCCACCAAATCCGTGAGCCTGACCACCCGATCATCTCTTATGACAAGCATGGGTTGCTGAAGACCAATTCTTATCCTAATTTTCAATGGGCTCAGCTTCATCTGATCGCACTGCAATGTAATACAGTCAATGCAGAGTAAAGTGCATATCTGAAGCCTCGCTGTATTGATGTCCAAGGGAGCATCACATATTAGTCAAGTCACCCGTAGTTCAAGACAAGCAAATTGCTGCTAAGTATTTTATTGTTTACATGTTTTCCCAAGAGTATTCTTTCTTTATCATAGCAAACATACAGAGCAATACTTTGGAGAAGTTAGTATTTCGTTGTAGACATTAGTCTGTAAGAAAGATGTAAGACAGATGTAAGGATGGATAGTCTGTCTACAACTATTATTAGAGTGAGTGAGTGAGTATTGTTTTACGCTGCTTTTAGCAATATTCCAGCAATATCACGGCAGGGTACACCAGAAATGGGCTTCGTACATTGTACCCATGTCGGGAATCGAACCCGTGTCTTCGGCATGACGATCGGACGCTTAAACCACTAGGCTACCCGACCGCCCAACTAGTATTAGAACATAAACATGATCATAGTTCTGACAATTATTCTCATTGGACCATAAACATCCTAAACCTTGGACGCACTGCTGCTTTGCATCCTCATCCAAAGACTTGACTGGATTGTGATGTATATTTGGTTCTTGACTTAGATAGGAGTTCCAACACAAATATGAAATCATTTACCTGTATGTATAAAGTAATCAGAAAATTCATCCTAATTTTTATTATTTCCATACATAAAAACATCTTATTCTCCATAAATCAGCTAGAAGTTGGAGGTGCTCTGTTGACAGAAGGGGGCTCAAGAAATACATATGAAATACATACGAGAGGTGTACAGCCTCAGAAACAGGTTAAACGAAGGTCAGTGATAATGGTGAATGTCAGCTGCCTATTAATATCACCTGCTGTTGAGTTTACTGATGAGAGCAGGCAGGCCTCTGGAGGTGCCAGGGAGATGCCAGGGGTTGATCACCTGCGGGTTGTAGCACCCGGCCAGAGCTGCAGTTCGGCCCCCTGGAATACAGGAATTGTAATATTACTCTTCACACAATGGAATTCATAATTTCCATAAATGTAATTTTTTTTTGGTCAAAGTAGAGAGTATGACCCTACCCTTCTCAGTGAGGGCTTCACACATTGTGCCCATGTGGGGTGGGTTGGGGTGGGGTGGGGTGGGGTGGTGTGTGGTGGGGTGAGGTGGGGTGAGGTGAGGTGAGGTGAGGTGAGGTGAGGTGAGGTGAGGTGAGGTGAGGTGAGGTGAGGTGGGGTTTAACATTACTTTCAAGATTATTGCACTTATTTAGCAACGAGCATGCATGTGTGTGGCTGCTTGTATTAGTCTGGACAAATGTTGGTTTCATGGTGCTATCCTACTGAGATACCATGCCTCAGGTTAAACATGTATATCCATTCAGACACATTATGCTGACTCTGAGTTTACCAGACCTTGTTTTAACTTGTAATGCCGAACGCCAGTCAGGGAAACAACAAGTACCATATTTTACCGTCTATGGCATGATGCGACTGAGGATCGCACAACCGACATTCCACTCTACAGGCAGACGCTTCCTCCAGTAGACCACTGAGGTGGTCGAGCATGCAGGGATCCAAACCTGGCCTTCAGTGTGATGAGCCATTGCTATAACCTAAAGGGTACCCAATTGTCTTACATTCTTTATCTTCCTAGATCTAAATATCAGACATGACTACCTGACTTTCTGCAACTGTTGAGAGCTCGTCTAGGAAACATCTTCCCCTTCACAGCCTGACAACCCATCTTCAATGCCGAATGCAGGTTGCTGAGACGACTCTCGGTTTGAGCAACGTCAGGCGGCGAAGAACACCTCCCAGACTAAAACACAAAATAGTTCCATTTACCATAGATTAACTGTCAAGGACATAATCATAACAAATCTTAAATATGGAAGTTAACGTAATTAATTCACATTTGCCAGTGTTTTTCTTATCATTTCTTAACATTAATAGTTTATAGTTTGTTTTGTCTGTTTGTTCTTTAACACCACACTCAGGAATATTCCAGCTATATGATGGCAGTCTGTAAATAATCAAGTCTGGTCGAGACAATCCAATGATTGACATCATGAGCATCGATCTACGAAATTTTGATACAATGACATGCATCAACCAAGTCAGTGAGCCTGACCACCCGATCTTGTTAGTCGCCTCTTATGACAAGCATGGTCGCCTTTTACAGCAAGAATGGGATGCTGAAGAATTTTTCTACCCCTGATCTTGATAGTTTATAAGCCTGTAACACATTATCATGATACCAGCCCAAGCTAATACATGTGATCTATAAAAGTCCCAATATCCTAAGGTAACATGACACTATCATCGGTATTCATGAGTCCCCATGAAAACTTACAACAAAATATGTAGTGGTTTTCATTATTAGGACTGAAAGAACAAGCTATGACCCGGCTATACACTATACAGAGTAGCTGACAAAATGAAGGGGGTCCAGTGAATCCACTGACAACCAGGGTGTGTTCTGCTCCTACCTGTGTGAGACAGGCCTTCTCCACCTGCAGTGTCGCCCCCAGGGGCAGCAGTGTGAGGACAGCTGTGTGGGCCGACACAGTGTCTAGCACAGCCAGGTGTGGGGAGGCGTGGTCACCAGACTGCACTGTCAGCACCTTGGTAAGATCAGAGACATGTTTCTGTTACTGAGGATCATGATTTCCAAATGACTACCCCCCGGTATGCAGAATATGCTTTGAAAGGGGACTATGCTTCATTTTCATATCTGAGATCTGAAAGTATTAAAACTCCTCTTGACTCCTCTATCCACCTCTATCAACTGATCAATATGGCCATCAGTCCTTCTCTTGAGACAGTACCCAATACAGTGATTGTAGTAGTAGTAGTAGTAGTAGTAGTAGTAGTAGTAGTAATAGTAGTGCAATACAGTGATTGTAGTAGTAGTAGTAGTAGTAGTAGTAGTAGTAGTAGTAGTAGTAATAGTAGTGCAATACAGTGATTGTAGTAGTAGTAGTAGTAGTAGTAGTACAATACAGTGATTGTAGTAGTAGTAGTAGTAGTAGTAGTAATAGTAGTGCAATACAGTGATTGTAGTAGTAGTAGTAGTAGTAGTAGTAGTAGTAATAGTAGTGCAATACAGTGATTGTAGTAGTAGTAGTAGTAGTAGTAGTAGTAATAGTAGTGCAAAACAGTGATTGTAGTAGTAGTAGTAGTACAATACAGTGATTGTAGTAGTAGTAGTAGTAGTAGTAGTAGTAGTAGTAATAGTAGTGCAATACAGTGATTGTAGTAGTAGTAGTAGTAGTAGTAGTAGTAGTAGTAGTAGTAATAGTAGTGCAATACAGTGGTAGTAGTAGTAGTGGTAGTGGTAGTGGTAGTAGTAGTAGTAGTAGTAGATAGTTCAATATGTGCAAGACAGTGGTGGTAGTAGAAGTAGTAGTAGTTGTAGTAGTAGTAGTAGTGCAATATGTGCAAGACAGTGTTTATGAACCGTTAGGGCTATCATTAACTGTCATCATGGTAAGACATATACAACATCAACTTTAAGATAACTGACATGGTGCCTAGACTGCCAATGTGCAGAGTATAGTCCACTTTGAAGAGGGGAATAACACCTAATGCAGATAATGCAAGATTTAAGGACTGTGATTACTTCTGTGATGAAAATGTAATCAAACATAACATGAATTTCCAGTCTGTTTGCGATGTGAGTCTGAGTGTTAGAAAACCATGTTTAACTTAAATTTATGAATTAACAAATAAACTGAGAGTAATTTCATGGCTTTGATTGTCTAACCAAGCCATTTCCTTGTGTTTGTTTCCATCAACCAAAACATATTAGACCACACCCACTACACTTTGCCTAAATCAGCTATTAAAATTTACAGTGTGCACAATGGTTTTTAGGTTAAAACCTCCAATCACCAAAATAAGACTGAAGTCAATTCTTAATTAAACATAGCTCAACTATGGGTGGGGTGAGGTGAAATTGGGTTTAACGTCGCGTCCAAGATTATTGCACTTATAAAGCGACTAACTCAACTATGAATGAACTACTTCTGTCAGGTCTTTGAAAGGCATTTAGAAGTGATACACATAAGGAAGAGAATTTATGGATGTCAACTTCTTTATTATCAGGAACACAACATTTCCGAGTATATACTTACTCCATCAGGTGAAATGATGAAGGAGTAAGCATATACTCCGAAACGTTGTGTTCCTCATAATAAAGAAGTTGACATCCATAAATTCTCTTCCTTACTTCTATCATGTCTAAAATGGAATGTTTCTTCCTTCATAAATCATTCCATCTCATTTTAACTCCTGATAAGAAGCTACATACCAAAACACTATCCTTTCGCATTAAGCCTTGCAACAGATCTTGAAACACCTTGTTCGCATTTTCTGATGAAGTTGTCTCCCCTTGACCACAAACTGAAGTCCAGAAGCCCGCTGAGCCTGCCATTGAGTGTGTAGAATACATACACTTTGGAATGCAGCTGTGAACAGCCAGCTGTAGGTTTTTTGGAAGTGAAACGTCATCTGACAGAACAGTCAAGCAGGTTTGTGATTCCTCATCCTTATTGAGATGCACTTTGACAAGCTTCTGATGAGCTTGTGGGACAAACTCCTGATTACTGGGCTGGGTGTACCGTGGACTGCAGTGGTCATTACTTTAATAAACAAGAAACATACTCAGGACATTTATAGACACATAACTTATCCTAACAATACACATTGTAAATATCATGATATATATATGTATCTATTCATGTGGGATTTTTCAAACGTTTTACAAGTGTTTAGTGTTACAGTATATGAGACTTTGAAACACATTACAGTGATTGAATAATTGTGAGGGAAGTTTAACCTTTAGCATGTTAAGCTTAGAAAGCTAACAAGAAGATATTACACAGTAATGATATGTTGTGAGTATATACTAGGGTTGTTACGATTCACTCGCATATTCGGTGAATCGAACTGTATCCATTCATGAATTGAATTCGTTATTCCTGGCCACTCCAATCGAATATCTATGAATACATGTATTCAAGATTTGAACTTACATACCCTGTACCTAAAAATATCCATAAGAACATGTTATATGCCTAGATTTCTTCAAAGACAACAGTCTCATAATAATTAATTTAACAGTATTGTGGTCACTGGTCATTGTCACATTTGAGCAGATACTAGTACCTGGATAAGTCCAGTATATAAATGTATAATGTATTAATAATTAACAATCCATATCAAATAATTTATGTTGTTAATGTTTCACTGAATATAACAAATAAATACATTCACTGCTGACCTTTTATTGTAAACGTGAATTAATATTCGTATGTGTTAACCTATTTTCGTAATACAAATCGTATTCGCCTCATAGTGTATTCGTTGCAGCCCTAGTATATAATGTATCAGTGTTACAAATAAATATCATGAGTAAACACTAGAGAGTCACAAAAGGGATAAAAATATATATGCAAAGAAAATAGAACTATTAGCGTGCCATCCTCTAAATCTCCAGGGCTCGAATTTCGGAAAACCTACACTAAGCCCTGGAGCCTTTCCCATGGTCCTCTTGATCTGAAATTACGCGACCTTGATTCTATTTTCATTAACATTTCATCAATCAATCAAACGTCCAGATAAGGAAGGATGTTTCTTTTGCATGTCAGTCACTTGTTCAAAGTTGAATTTCTTGCCAACTCATCGTAATCAATGGGATTGGCCACCAAGTTGTGTATGTCCCCAACCCAAAATTGAGGCTTGTTTGTAACATGCATTCTTATTGGTCTGTTAGACTGAGTAATGTAACAAATAAAATTGGCTAATGAAAAGCAAAGGCTGGTAATTTGAGAGTATACATGTCTTTATAGAAGACGCAACACCATTATTACCCAGTCAATGGATCAGTGTGCTCTCCAATGTAACTTTCTGCTCCCTGGGGAATGTACAAATGCAAAAAGTGAGATTGTTTCCCAATATGTCTGCTGTAGTGTCACTTTACCTTTTCTTTGATTCTGAGACAGGCTCCAACTTTAAAATTATACTCTCCGTCCTGTCTTCTGGAACATCAACCAAAGCATTTGTATTAAGCCCATAAACACGGCTAAGAGGTAGTAAATAATATATGACAGCAATTTCACATCAGTCAGTCTGTAAGAACTCAAGGTGATCCACAGCACGCTTTGAAATCAATGTAATCATACAACGCTACCACCTGATACCAAACAGAGACTGTCATGGTTACTAAGGACCTATGCAGCTCTTAAGTAGAACAATGTCAAGATAAACATGTACTCATTTTTAATGAATAAACATCAAGTTATTTTATGAACATGAGTGAGTGAGTGAGTGAGGTTTAATGACGCTTTTAACAGTATTCCAGTTATATCACGTTGTGTCAGCTTTATGCAGGAGGAAATCCCAAAGTGATGCAGGTCTCAGACGTTTACCACTTTGGTGAAACCCACAAGAATGTTGCTAACCAACCTAGAAACATAACAGGGGTAAACCAGGATTCGAACTCACAATCATATTTTCCTGGCAAGCCCAAGGGATGCAACTTTTCACAGCTGATTGCATCACTCCTTTTATTAATATGATCATATGATGATTAATGTCTGAACATCAGCTTCATGTCTGCACATGTTCCGCTTACACTTACGTTCACTAAACAAACAAAACCCTTTATCATACCTCCTAAACTTTATAATAAATTTATCATAAATTTCAAAGCAGGAGAATAAATCCCTCATACCCTGCCACAAAGAACACAGGCTGCAGGTAGATTACTGAGAGGCAGAATAAATCTCTTAAACCCCTTTTTCCAAGCAAAAAGCTGCAGCTTTTTCTGAGTCAATGACACTTCAACTGACACTGCCAGAGCTACAGATAAGCTGCGTATTTGCGTAAAATACCCCCCAAAAATATTCAAAATCCAACTATGCCAAATTAATTTGAGTACAGAAACATATTCATTCAATGAAAAACACAAATGTATAAAAACAGCATGTGTAAATACCCAGTGAACGTTTACAGCATGTGTAAATCGGAGCTAATTTATGAAACACAATTACCAGCGAATTTACTTTCAGAGTCAAAGCTGTATTTAGAACAGAATGCTGCAGAGTATGCTACGCGAAAGAGTGTTGTCTCATTTTGATGATTGCAAATATGACGCTGTCACAAGCACAGAAAAATATGTTGTTTGCTTACATGGCAGGAAATGTAGCCAAATGTGAAACCCATCAAAATGTGGAATTTATTTTGGATGAAGATATTTCACGAAAAAAACAACAACAACACATCGGCGTCAGTAAAGGAACAATCACAGGATGTAAAGCAAAGATTCTAGGGCATATTTTTGAAAATAAGGGTGAAACACTTTTTTTGCAGCTGAGGATGGTGTCGCATTTATGAAAAGAGATTGAAATTAAAGAATGTGCAGGCTTACGATGGAACCAGTAAGACCAGTATTACTAGACACAACAAAATGACTTTTTTTCCTTCTTTTTTTTCCCGACTTTTTTTCGATATTTATTTTAGATTAGATTTATTTTATTGGTTACCCAATGAAAAATGTATTAACCCAATTAAAATAGAAACCTTCGAGTAAAAACTCAATTGCTCAAAACGTTATCTGGAGCTCTGCATAGCACATGTTAACCTCAGCTCACTTGAACAACTGTTTTCTGTCAATATTGAATTTGTTTTAATTCTTTTACAAAACAGATTAAAACATGTTGGTAAGATAAATTTGTTGTTGCAGTATTACTCTCGATACATGGGGTATTATGAGTCCGGCTTGTGGTATAAAACCTAACACGGGACGCATAAAAGCACATGTACCCCTCATGATACTGCTACAAGTAATATTGTCATGTTTATATACACGTGTCATGTAATGTTTGCTTTAATGCAACCTTTAGGCATTGTTAGGAAAGATACTTTATCTAGCTAGGAGTAACATGAATAGCATGATTAGTCCTTCGAATTTCAAGGTTTCAAATCCCATTTAACATGTTTTATGTTTAACAGAAAATTTAAAACCACAAAAACATTGATAACAATGGTAAAGAACCAGGTCATGCAGTTTGTAGAATGCTCTGACAAGCAAGTTCCCCTTACTTTGATCACATCCTGCCAAAACACAATAACCATGATAACAGACATGCTAAACTGTTATCATGGTTATCATGTATATCATGATTAGCCCCGTCCTTTGTACCTGATCCTCATAGTTTTAGATTTATAAGTGAGTGAGTATGGTTTTACACAGTTTTTAGCAATATTCCAGCAATATCATGGTGGCGGACAACAGAAATGGGCCCAGAACTGTACCCATGTTGTGAATCGAACCCGGGTCTTTGGCGAGACGAGCTAATGCTTTAACCACAAGGCTACCTGACTGCCCCTTCAGATGTATCAAGAGCATCTCAAACCTGCCATGGCCATACAAATGAATGCAGTAACCTATCAGTGTGAATGTTGCATCATGCCAACAGTCAGCAAGTAAATAATGAAGTCTGGACCAGGCACACCAATGACCACGTGATGAATGAAAGCAGAGCAACTAGCTACACAATGAGGGTACAATGACACACAAGTAGCGAAGACACCAATCATAACCACTTGATCCCCATTCTTTGTTGGTTCTTTAACATAATATTCCAGCTATATGACGTGGTCTGTAAATAATCGAGTCTGGACCAGACAATCCCGTGATTTATCTCATGAGCATCGATCTACGCAGTTGGGATACAATGACATGCATCAACCAAGTCAGCGAGCCTGACCACCTGATCCTGTTAGTCGCCTCTTATGACAAGCATAGTGGCCTTTTATGGCAAGCATAGCTTGCTGAACACCTATTCTACCCTGGATCTTCACAGGTTTGATACCCATTCTAGCCAGTCTAGGGGCACTTAGTTTGAAATCCTGGATAAATCCCTGAACTGGTGACTAATTCTGATGTGGACTTCCCACTAGTACCAGCCACCTGAGCATGGTTCAGTGTACTCACCAGGTGTCAGCTGCAGGCAAGCTGTGTGCGAGTCTGTGCTTGTTTCACACTGTCTTTGGCTATCTGTCATTCCCTGTATCACTGAGTAAGATGAGAAGAATGATGCAAGTGACTTGTGGACTGACACATGTTCCTTCTTTGTTTGATCATGTTTTGGGCTCTCTTTCTTCTGTGAATCAGTTTCTCCAGATTGTGTATCTTCTGCTGAAACTCTTATTTGCCTCGACTTTACCATAGCTTTTGAATTTCCATAGGTAGAACCTAGGTTTATAAGGCTATCCACAGTTAGTGCTATACCTTTGACATGGCTTAAGCTTTTTGTGATGATTTCAATACTGTTGCTATCTGTTTGGTACTGGTGACAGCCAGGCTTTTTATACTGCAACACAAGTACATCATGTATACACTCAATGAACAATTGAAGAATTTAAAATGAGAACGTTGAACAATAGAATAGGATCTTTTTATTGAAAATGTAGTATAAGAATTATCGCCCAGTATACAAATATGAAACAGGTTTTTCCCCCTGATATATAGTATATATATATTCATTCTAAACAAAAGCAGATAAGTTTTCTGACAAATTCTGGTTTATAACTCTTAAACATATTAATTTACAAGTTATATAGTTTGCAATAATTGCATATGTTGAAGGTTAATTGTTTCCGAAACTGGGGGCATAAACAAATTCAATAATATTCTTCAATGTGCAGTTAGGACGGGCTAAAAAGATTGATAATTTGAATTATCGTTGATGGGAAGAAATATTAATGATTGTCAATATGAAATTGTTGTCATCAATTATAACTTACATAAACTATTGTGATGAAATAAAGTTTAGATTAACCGAAACAAGACTTGTTATCATCAAAAATGTCAATTGTCGAAGATGGAAAGAAACTGATTTTGTTTTACCTCAAATGTCCACAAAGTAATCTATGCATAAATGTGTCACTACTCAACAGTGGCATGAAAAATTTTGATTTATTTCAGGACTTTCTTGCATATTTGCTTGAAGTTACTTCTCTCATATTTAGTTAGCGATTATAGATCTCTAAAAACTATATTGATAGCCAGCCCTAGTTGCCATAGTTCACATGCATGAAAGCCGTGAGAATGCACAAGTTGTATGACCAATGCAAATGAGCATTGTTTTCTAATAACGTGGCGTTATGTGAAGTATGAAAGATAAAGATTTGTTTAAATTCATAAATTCAAAGTTTCTGTGAACACAGTTCATGTTCCTAGCTATTATCGTCGCATCAAAGGGTTTCGGATGTCATATGTTTTCGTACGTAAAAGTAAAGGAGATGTTTTACAGTTGTTCATGTGATTGAGGGGAAATTACGAATGTTTCTTCAGTGGTTGAAAACACATAACACAGGGATATAGTAAGAATGTATACACAAGGAACTTACAGTTACACATGGTTTGTTCAATGATGAAATGTCAATCCAGTACAGCGATAACTTGGCATGATGACAAAACTGATCAAACAGATGTGGTGGCATTATGGCATCAAGAAAAATGTCTGAATCTAAAACACGTTTGCCAGCAAACATCCGCATTTGTTGTGCATTTGTTGGTACATCTGAAAACAAAAAAATGATGTTCTGATTTTTAGATTGTTGTTGAGTTTGTTTAGAATACCGTCTTCCCTTCATTGGCGATGCTGTATCTGGCATCTGCCACTGAATGTCTGTCACTATTTCTGTCAAGGCCTTTTGTAGACATTCTGCTGCAGTTATTTTTGTCTTGGTCCCTACTTTTTCAGCGACTGTCTCTTGAATCGTTTCTTTCAGTTTAGCTTCAAATTGTTCGAAGTATCTCAGTTTAAAGTCCCTTAGATTAACTTGTTTCGCAGATGACTTGTAAGATCGTGAATTAAAAAACTTGAAACTCCATTTCAATCCGGTTTCTTTATTGGGTTTCTGTTTTGCGTCGGACTTCGACTCCTGGAACGACAGCAGACTACACAAAATACGAAATGATGTCAGGACAAGTGCTCGAAACTTTTGTAAACTTTCATTGTCACTCAAACCTTCAGGTCGAAATGTATCGATCAACAATATTGTCTGAACGACTGCCTGTTTGCTATCCATCTCCAATGTTATAATTAGCCCATCATGTCCAAATAGATAAACTTAGCAAATATACACAATATTTACTATCCACTTTGTTTACGAGCACTTGCCGCCGCCATTTTGAAAATTACCCCCATAATGCATCGGAATTTTAAAATCCGGCCAACATGTTTTCATACCGGGACGAACCATTTTCGCCACAGAAACTATCAATTATGGCGTTGATTTACAATCATGATCCTTCGACTGATTTAAACTTTGTATTCCGTTTGGAATACTTTAATCCACGAAGTACAATGTCGAATGATCAGCTAGTGATTTCCTGGATGCAGTATATATCACAGGCCCTTTCTAAGGTACATATTTAGCAACGACACAGGGTCCCGTGGCGTGTACGCATCTTTTCGAAAGCGGTAAAAAATAGGGACACGCTGAATTGTATGTTCTATTTACTTTGAACGCAAGGAAATAAAAGATTCATATGGGCTCCCAGCTTTGAGATTCTGACCGAAGCCGAAGCAGGACACTCCCCCAAACGGCCAGATTACAGAAAGTGATATGTTGTGATTTTGTACCCAAACCAGTTTGGCATTTTGTACCCTATTTGTTTGCATTAGTTTCTAAAAATATAAATTAATTTACGCATCCGAAAGTTACTTTAGTCTCAGAGTCTGGTTTGACTGAAGTAAACATGAGAGTGAGTTAATTAATTACATACTTGCGAATTAACTAGTTTTATAATTGTTTATTCGGCTTAAATAACCTTTGGATACACAATGCCATTTAGAAAGTTGTCATATGTAACAAATGTTATATTTGGGATAACACTTTCTTAAAAAAGTACAGATTCTCGTATTTTGGGGGGTGGTAATATTTCCACCGCGATGGAAATAGTTTATCACATATTTGTATGACAAATCGTGTTAATTTGCAAAATGGTACGATAACAGTAAGTGAAATATCAAAATATTGAAAAACAGACACCATGTCCCTTATGGGCCACCGTACCTTACAGGTGGATTTCACACACTTCCAGTGAATACAAGTCTGTCTCTACATTCTTGGTAAGACATATTCATTAAACAAAACTTGTTGCTCTTCCTGTCTGTGAAAAAATAAACTCAGCATTCTGGAGACAGGCCATATGTTGATATGCAGTCATTTTTTCACAACGCTTATACACCACAGCAAACATACTCTTAATACAATTGGTTGAAATTGGTTTATTTAAATACTTTAGGTACATTCATGCAACAACCTTTACTCGATTTTAAACCCATTCTGTAATTCTGTAATAAAAGAAGCAAACCTGATTGTTCACCGATTCAGGTTTCTTTAGAAATATGATACGTTCAAACAAACCAATCTTAAGTTAATTAATATCTTCTTTTACTCAGTTTCAGTCAATCTTTCCAAATGTTAATCCAGCTTATCTTTACTTTGTCCATCCTTTACTCTCATGGATTAATTAGTGAAATAAATTGTTAATTTGTCTTAAGATGTCATATACATATAAAAACAAACAAGACATAAAAATAATGCCAACTTCCAGACTTCTTAGGCCTATAAGACTTGAACATTAAAATACAAATCATAAGACATGAATTTTTTTTAATGATAATAATAATAATATACAGAACACAATACATACTAAAAAGACATACACACGCACACACACACTCACACAAACACAGAGACACA
This sequence comes from Haliotis cracherodii, assembly GCF_022045235.1. Taxonomy (NCBI): domain Eukaryota; kingdom Metazoa; phylum Mollusca; class Gastropoda; order Lepetellida; family Haliotidae; genus Haliotis; species Haliotis cracherodii. The sequence goes on from NW_027266264.1 coordinate 63,787,643, forward strand.
CCAATATACACCCGCACGCACAAAAAGCATACACATGCACATACCAAATGCACAAACAGGTGTGCGTTATAAAATGCACGCGTGCGCTCACGTGGTATCGTACATATCATTATACAAGCTCATGCACGCATTTACATACAACTTCCTGCGGGCATACATTTTTACACACATTTTGCCAAGGGTAGGAATGAGGCTGTCATCTTGAAGCAGACTTGGTAGGTCGCACTGCATGGTCACGGAGTTCTGGGAAGAGGCTTGGCAAAAATTGGTTTCTGATGTCATCATAAAAATGACAGTATAGGAGGAAATGACCTTTGTCTTCGACATGAGAGTCGTGACAGAGTTTACAGTATCGTTGTGCTGCAGGGGTCGGTGGGTTAGCGTATCTTGCAGTTTCTATTTCTAGTCTCAAAGATCCACATCGGAGCAACGCAAGGATAGATCTTTGGTTTGCAGGGTAGCTGTAGGTACCTTTCTGTAAATAGTTCAGATTTAAACTGGCGGCAGGTTCTCAGTTTAGGTAACACATGTGCACCCGAGGCCCAATTAGTTTTATCAAAGGAAAATAGTTGCACCCTAAGTTCAAGTAGAATTGCAGCAACAGACTTTTCTGTGTCGTTAATAACATTAGATAAACCATAGTCGTTAAATATTCGCTGTATCTGCTTTTCCCACAATTTTCTACAGGAGAGAGACCACTGGTGTACTTTAAACAACAGACAGTGACGAGACGTGTGCTGAAGCCGACACCACAGTCGTGCCGTTTCTATGTGTAGTCGTCACTGGGGGTGCAGCTAGCCCATATCTCCCCGGGCTGCCAGGTTTGCTGTGTTACGGGATACTCCGAGAAACAGGTGGCATGCTTTATTCTGTATGGCGAACACTTCCCTGAATGTCCAAACTCCCCATAGACCAGACCAATAGAACAACATCGACTGGACGGTAGAATCATATATTCTTTTAAACACGTCATGATGCGTGTCACCTAATACATAAAACTTTTGACTTAAAAGACCAAGAGCCCTTGAGGCCGCCTTCAACAGTTCTTTCCCAGAGAATCGCATGTCGCAGTGTTCTTGAAGCCTTAGGCCGAGGTATCTATATACTTGTCGCTGTAGCATAAGCGTGGTTGCCGTAGTAGAAGTCAGACGTATGACGTCTTGTTGATTTTGGTCTAAAGTGGAGCACATTGGTTTTACTCAACCAGGTGTAGGGGTACTGGGCTGTAGGTGTTTTGTCTTGTAGGCATTTTGGGAGATAACCGACATGCACATTCTAGAATTATTACGCAGGGGGTCACGTGTGCAACACTGTCTCTTAAGAGATATTTGGCAGTGTCTCATACCACGGACCTATGTCTAAGTCCGTGCTCATACACACCATGTATCCAAAATCTCCCAGGCAAGGCGACAATGCTTTGGCAAGTCATTTCTCCAGTTTCAGGCAAATGAAAATATACTCCAGGTTTCATGCTGTTTTTAAATACACAAAAATTAAGCAAAACGAAATCTTAAAAAAAATCATTTCAGAGACGGAATCTTAGTTAATATTGTATGTCAGATCACAAAACCGCGGTAGCAGGACATGAACTTGTTCTGCGGAACTCCGATCGTTCATGATTATCCAATGTATTATATTTCCATTCTATTATAATAGATAATAGAATACTGGATAACAGCTCGATACTCATCTAAATGGTGTATATACAATATTCCGGGTTTCCAGTTATTCGTTTGTTTCTTTCGTTGTTGTTGGACGAAGCAATTAAAAGCGCCCACATAGAAGCAAGATTCATACCGTTTGCACATCGGTTTTTCGATTCATACCTCAATGAACCGTAAAAAATACACAGTCAAGCACACGATCAACCATGTCACTTTGTCTCAGAGTCTGACCACCACATCCACTCTGGGGACCAATTCTAACCAGGAATCCCTACGGGGCTTTACATATACTACATTGTTGTTTACTTCATTAGGCACGCCGAATTCATTCATTCAGATAACAGTGACCGAGTTATTAAAAGCAGTAACAATGTTGCGGAGAACATTAAAGTTTATTTTTCGGTTTAGTCGAATGCGTTGAACCGTGAGTTGTCGAGCTTTGTACAACACCGCTCAGGAACACACCAAAACGTGCGTCTCATTATGATATCATTTGACTCTACAGTTCAACGCATGTCTTTCGCTCAGGCAGACTTAATGGAAGCTATTTCTTTTCAACTGTTTATAAAAGGGGCGCTCACGGGATGAAAAGACGACATACCCGATGCCCGCCTTCCCTCAACCGTTGGATGGTGCTGGTCCCCTGGAATTTTCTGATGTTTTGTGCAAATATTTCAGTATCTACCGCATGCTTTGTGACCATTCTTGGTTTATTCGAGTGTGAAATTATAGTTTCACCAGAAGCTCTCGCAACGTTCACTGACATCAGAACTACCCGGGCGTGTATGAGATCATAATGCACAGCAATACTAGACATGCACTGGACAAAATTGTACTGTTACAAACCTGAACCAAACAGTCCGTTTGAGTCAATGTAACAACTTCCACACAAGTCTGTTGCCCCAAATAAATGATCGGGATTATCGCTAACGGAGAGTTTACATAATTAGTGGCCACTCCATCTTACATAGACTCCTTGTCTACTTGTCCCTAGAGGATAAAATAAAAGTGTATCAGACTCGAGTCTAGAATGATTTGGCAAATCTAGATTGCCTTAGCTCCAGAAATTAAAAATTGTTCTGGGCTCCATTTGGATTTTAATTTTAATTTTTTAGATAATGTATAGTAAAATATAATAACTTGATTTCCGGAACTAAATGTCAGTCTAATGGACTCCTTGTCCATACAGGTTCATTCATGCCAACTGTTGAACAGAATCTCGTGTTTCACACTAAGTACTTATAACCCTGTGATAGTTGTAAGGACAATATCACGGGGCAGTAATAACCAGACCCGTATTACACGTGAATTTACACCCCTGGCTGATATGGTTTGTCAATGCATTTTGGATTGGGCGATCGATGTAAGGGTGGTAAGAAATTGGAGTTACGTCCCTTAGTGCGTCGTCTGCTCACCTAGCTTTCCCGTGACAATGTCTTCCAAACAAGGTGAACATAGGTTGCATTTACTGGCAAATAGATAGATTTACAACTTGACGTTGTGGTATATGATAAAAAGGTTATTATATGGCAGTTTTCATGTCCTACCCCATATCAACCCTCGACCCCCGTATCAGCCCTAATGGGTTTTTAATATTGGATATGATATGATATGAAAACTGCAAGTATAGAACAGACTTGCGTGTGCTTCTGCTGCCGGATACATCCAAATCTTTCCTCTATACGTGCATGCATGCATGTTTTTCACACAGCCAGACTGAATTAATTCTTTGCTGGTATTGCTATCATTAACCACAGGCTAATGAATCACAATTCCATATATATATAGGTGTTTTCAAGTTCGATTGATCCGAGATATTGAGACATAAGGCAAGACAATTCCTCTCCTGACAGCACTTGGGGTAGTCCACCCCAACTGGTGTATAGGGGTGTTTGGATACCCCCATGAATGCCAGCATACCTTCAGGATTACTCTGACCAGAAAGGGGCCAAACATGGGATACAAATTTCCTACTGCTGGCAAACTGTGAAGATCTATAAATTGAAATAAGATACATTCGTATTCAGGGATGGTTTCATAAAAATATCATTCAGAGGTGAAGCACTATTGAAATGTCTGTGGGAACAAAAAATCAATGAAATGACGAATGAATTTGAAATATGTTTCAACTATGGAAACAAATTATTATGATGTTAAAATGGTGGTGAAAAAGAGATAAGCGATTTAATTATCGGGACATAGACTTACAGTTAACAAATTTATATATCTTTCCTGGAAACTATTCAACAACAAAAATTGGTGTCCTTTCTTCTACTGCCATCCTATTATACAATATTTGAATAATAAACTAGGCCAACTGTATTGCCAAATCCTTTCTAGATAACAAAAACCTAAAGCAAAAAGCTATTTTCAGTGTTGGTGGTTATTTAGGAAGTATATTAGCAGCCCAGGTCTGAGATAAACATCAACATATGACAGTCAGTGGATGACGTAACCTCTCATCTCATCACCAGTGTAAACATCGGCGCTGCACTTAATGGGCAACTCCTTGCTGCCCCCAACTGACTTGTCCTCATTGTGATTTAAACCCATGGGTTCGTGATTCGCCCCTTTAAGAACGGCTATTGAATGGAATCAAGGTGTATTGAATGAATACCTAAATCAATCAGCATTGACAGTTCTGAGGAGAAAAGCAGTATTAGGTTATTGTACACATAAGATAAACTTGAAGTTTATTGACCCCAATCTTAGCAAGTTTAATCTCACTTGATCTGACAAAAACTGTACTTCAATGGTTAAGCTTGATATCAAAGTGTCGCTCGGAGTGAAGGGCATAGCTAATCTTTACTTGACTTCTGACTGATTTGTCTACACTTAGTCTTCTGCTTGAGGTTTCATGTACACCCTGGTTTCAATTAGATGTAGTTCTTAAGGGAAATCAGTTTTGTAGAAACACACCAATAGAATTACTGATTTGAATGAATCAAAATAACTGCACAATTAGCCTATGTAAGAGGGATGAAGACATGTTTCCACTGGAAATATTTAGGTTAAAATAAGGAAATGTTAAAACCCAAACTGTATTTCTTTTCCTTTTGTCTTCAGCTGATGTTTATATTCCTGTAGAGAATAAACCTGACTCCATACATTGAGTATGTCCCTGTATATCCCTGCAGAGAATGTGTCCCTGTATATCCCTGCAGAGAATATGTCCCTGTGTATCCCTGCAGAGAATATGTCCCTGTGTATTCCTGCAGAGAATATGTCCCTGTGTATCCCTGCAGAGAATATGTCCCTGTGTATCCCTGCAGAGAATATGTCCCTGTGTATCCCTGCAGAGAATATGTCCCTGTGTATCCCTGCAGAGAATGTGTCCCTGTATGTCCCTGCAGAGAATATGTCCCTGTGTATCCCTGCAGAGAATATGTCCCTGTGTATTCCTGCAGAGAATATGTCCCTGTGTATCCCTGCAGAGAATATGTCCCTGTGTATCCCTGCAGAGAATATGTCCCTGTGTATCCCTGCAGAGAATGTGTCCCTGTATATCCCTGCAGAGAATATGTCCCTGTGTATTCCTGCAGAGAATATGTCCCTGTGTATTCCTGCAGAGAATATGTCCCTGTGTATCCCTGCAGAGAATATGTCCCTGTGTATCCCTGCAGAGAATATGTTCCTGTGTATCCCTGCAGAGAATATGTTCCTGTGTATCCCCGCAGAGAATGTCACCAATATCCACTGCATGTCATCAATATAGATTGGGTCATCACATTGTGTGCCATCATACCCACAAACTGGATCACATTCCTCACATTGATTATATACAGGTTGCCATGATACAGCTGAAATATTGCTCACTGTGACTTGTCAGTAGAGGAACTCGAGTCATAGCCTCGTTTCCAGTATCCAATATGCAGTGAAGATACGGGCTAGATTGGTTCTTCAGGAACCCATGCTTGTCGTATAGAAGGGACTTGGGGGTCAGGCATGCTGACTTGGTTATCCCAATTGCATGATCATGATGTCAATTACTGGATTGTCTGATTTGATCATTTACAGACTGCCTGGAATATTGCTAAATGCGGTGTTAAACCACAATTGTAACATCAAACAGACAACCTAAATTTTCCTATCAACAAAATGCAAACATTTTATTACCAAACTGATGCATATCATTACAGATGATAAGTGGTAGGTGAAACGGAGTCTAACCTAACAACAATACAACCATTGCCTCAGCAATAAATCATTTTTTCCAGGATCAACAATCTGTAACAGACATACATATATATATGCATCTCGCATGAATGAAGGAATCATTCCTTTATGCTTGTACATTGTAAGGAAATGGTACGTTTTAGAGGCACTAATGTGGACACAGAATTTGAATATGATCCTAGAATCACATCCATGGTGTGACAAATACTCATGCCGACTATGTCACTAGTACATAACATCCATCCAAGTGATACACTGATAGACTTATTTTGTGAAATGAGGCATCCTTTATTAACCAGAACCATATATGAGGGTGAGCTATGAAACAGTGAGTTAAGTTATGTTGTCACAAGATTTGAGCACAGAGTGACAAGAGCCATGAACTGACAGCTTCATTATTCTTATTTTGTACTTAATTTTAACTTTTTCACAGTATGGCCCTATATATATATATCTTTCTTTTCAGTTCGTTTATGAGACCAACCGAAAAAATTAATCAACTGAAAAAATAAAATGACTAACCATAAAAAAACAAAAACAAATTATCTTTCAGTATTGTTTTGAAATCGTACTTCAGTAATAGTGTGACCTATGAGTTTGTTTTTCATCTATTAGAAGCAGTACTAATCTGGAAATAGTAAATTATTCATTTTTTTCTCAATCACCTACATTGCATTTTTGGCAACTTTTCTTTATAAACTATCAAAAAAAAAAGAAAGAAGGCCAATTGTAACTTTGACTTGTCATCCCCTGCTGGTGTACCCTGATATTCATCATGATGAATCTTTCATCATTTTGGGCAGACACAAGTGATGGATGGTAAATCAAAATATCAACAACTACATGATACATGTACAAGCATTATCGTACAGCCAACAACGATTGCAGCCTGGGACAAACCATCCTGCACTTAGCTCTCTTATACAGCATGTGACTCCATATCACAATATTACATAGACTTGCATCACTCTCGTTATTCAAAATACACAATCTTCTTGTGTACAAATTCTTTAAAAACCACATATTATTTACAAATATTTTTGAAAAAAATTCAATCACTGACCTTGCCTTTCTTGTACATGATTTACAAAGACACCCTCATTGTGCCTGATCGGAGGCAATGGTTAAATTATGCAAATGATAAACCTAAAGATGTACATGGACTAGGGTCTGTTTCATATAACAGGATTAAATACTAAATGACAACATATAATTGTAGTAAGTGAAAGTGAAATATTTAATGATCAATAGCATACAAATAGTACTGAATCAATGAAAGTCCACAAATGTAAACCTTTGCTAGCAGATGGACATCTGTGACACCTGAAGACTGTGGAGACACTGCCTTTATGCTTTTATAATGCTGAGTTCACAGCTGATTTTTCCACAGATCCAAGATAGACAGCACAATCAACAGGACACGCATACAACTACATGTATACAGAGAAGGCATGGAGAATGGATGGAGGTACTGATGGATGATATCTTATATATCTAAGAAAAATAACGACACTTGAGATACAATGTATATATATATACCACAGTAACTTCGAAGGTTGCAGATATAACAAATCATAAATAACATACAAAACACATATATTGGAAAGGTGATGTAAAAACATTGGAATGTAAGAAAATATATATCTGGTCACAAGTTTCAGTGCATACCATGCAAGAGTATGAGCTGAAACGTCCACAAGATAAATGCAAACTGGCCATGCATACCTTGCTATTCAACAGTATAACACAAAACTTCAATAGGCACATCTGTAAGAAGATACATAATGTTCACCATCATTTCCAATTTCCCATTGAATGAGCTCAGAATAGTCATTCTTGTTTCCATGCCTTAATACATAATTGGGTGTAAAAAAATGATCATAGGTTCCTGGTATGCCTAAGGGATGCAACTCGTCACAGTGAATTGTAGTGCCTTAAACAATGATATAATTTGTTCAGAATATATCAGCAAAAATGTTAGTTCATCTTGAATACAATCCATGTTACCAAAATGAAACTCAACAATGCACTATCAAATATAAAGATGAAAGAACCTCCTAAGACAAGTTATGGTTTACTTGTGGTCGGTATTATGCAATATTGCTATTCTTGAAGCCATGACACAAAAATGACAGTTCAGCCATGAAACCATCATCTTTCCTGTAGCAATTCTCAATCTTATTTCATAATCATAAATACTGCACATATCCATATGAAAAACCCTTCTATTCTTTCCCTGTTTCGTACCTCCATATTACTTAATGTCCAATAGTTTGGCCAATTAATGCCGACTTTTATTATGCTTATAACAACAAATTGCCAGATCAACATTACAAATACCACATGGCATTATTGCTTCACAGATGCTCTTCTAGTCCAACTGTGGTCAAAATTCAAGACCAACATCCAAATGCATACAACAGAACAAACAGAATCCAAAGAATAAGATTGAAAAGATTTTCAGCATTTTACAAAAGCAAGATGTAACAGAATCTGCACATATAAGCAAGTATTAAACATATACTAAGAAGGGAATCAAGAATACACAACAACATATATTTCATTAAAACACAGTTTGACAAATACATAAAATATGTATATAAGAATTATATTAATTATTTTTTTCTTTATTTGAAATCAAAATCTCTTCCCGAAGAGAATGAATATTGTTCAACACCGCAGTCAGCAATAGTCACGTTACATCACTGAAACTACATCACTCTCAGTAAACAATTAAGTCTGGACCAGGCACGCCTCTCTTGGGGTAATGGGTAAACTGATCCTTCACATGATTCACATGAAAAGTAGTAGTAGAATTACATGTGATTTGTATCAGGTCAAGTAGCTATTGTTGCACCATGCTAGCCTGTACTAGCACCATTTCAAGTCTTTGACTGCCTTAAAAAACTTTAATAGAATGTTCCATACCTCGATGCAGCTGCTCAATATAGGTTCCCCTACTGCTTGCTACTATAAAAACTAACATTCTCTGGTAGACCTATTATTCTGACATACATTCCATATAGAGTTTTCAAAACAAAACCAGACCCATTGATTTCTGTTTTTTTTATGTATCCAGTATGAATTTTACCTAAATATGGCCAAATTAAAAACAAAACTAAACTGTTTGATTGAAAATATGTTCCTTACATATTTTTGTTTGTTTTGAGAAAACATTATTATTTTTTTTTAAAGTGAGTGAGTGAGTTGGGTTTTATGCCGACATGAACAGTATTCCAGTCATATCATTGCATGTCTGTTTAATGTGGGTGGAAAGCTCTAAGTGCTAGTTTGGTGAAAACCATGAGCACAGGTATCCTGCTGACAAACCTAGAAACATAATCAGGGTGATGTTTTTAAAAAGGAAATTAAAAAAAATAAAATTGTTGTTGTCTAATTTGGCTTCCGACATATTGACCAAAGGAATCCATATGGCATAAAAGAAGAAGATACATTGGTCTGGACAAAGAAAAGAAACAAATTAGCGTACTAGGCAGTGTTTGTTTCAGGGTTTACAATACATTCAGCATGCAATGCTGTGGAATCACACAGTCCCTGAGAACACATCTTGATACAACATGATACCATGATATCCCCAACAATATACATATTACTAAGGACTGTTCCAAGCACCTCAATCTGATTTCAAGTGTCGGCGCAGGATGCCTTCTTCAGATTAAATGATCCTATACAGCCATTCAAAATACAGATTGGTTAAACACTTTCATTTACATGTACAAGGTACACGGTGCGATGGTAAATCTGTCAAGTCCTTTACACTTCGAAGCTATCTTGCCAACTGTTATACAATTCCCCCTTATCACTATTTTGTTGCAAATTTTTGTTTGTTTGTTTGCTGTGTAACACCACACTCAGCAATATTACAGCTATATGATGGCGGTCTATAAATAGTCGAGTCTGGACCGGATAATCCAGAGATTGAAATTATGAGCATCGACCCACGCAATTGGGATATGATGGTGTTGCAATTAGATGTCTTGAATGTGTAATGATCTTATATAATGTGTCTACATATTAATCATTAGTAGTGCAGTAGGGCTGGGACGGGTAACTCGGGTACTTGGGTCGGGTCGGGTGCTCGGGTCGGGTCGGGTCGGTCCTGAGTAGGACCTGGTTACCCAAAGGACTACCCGGTCAGTCACGAGATATATTGTTTAATAACAAAAATTATCTAACACTCTTTGGTTACACTACAAGTCACTAATGTTCCCATTTCTTTCTGAAAATGCACCCATTCCTTGTGACTTTTATATGTTTGAATAAAGATAAAACTTCATGCAGTAAACTTCAGTGTATGCATGACCAGATCGTTTAACATGTGCATCTAAATACATTTTGCCAGGGCTATGGTCAAACTTTTTCCAAATCGGACAGTTTGTACCTATCTCTAAATATCTACAACGGGTACCCAGGTAGGGTCGGGTAATAGGGTGATGGGTACCCGGGTAGTAAATTTGGACTCGTCCCAGCCCTAATATGCAGCCAGCTAATCAATTCAATGCAGTTTGATACACAGGAAATGCAACAGAGAAAAGAAGAATTGATGAAGTATTGTCTTTGACAGACTTTTCACGCATACTGTGCACCAGATGCCCTCTTATATAATCATATATATTTCATTTCAATAACAGTGAAAGCAACAGAGCATAAACTTTATAATATGAGAACACTAAAATGGAATGACAATTCTGAAAAAAACCCTGCCCATCACTGTTGATCCACTGTTAGACTGGTATTTCAAATCCAATCATGATATTAAAAAAAAATCTCAACATTATGGAATGGCAAAGTCACAAGGATCTGTTTCAGAAGATCTACTTCTGGAATCACCATTCTAGTGACTTCTCTGACTTAATCCATGTTATGATAGATATATGTTTCTTTATAAAAACAATTACCAACAGTTGCATCAGTTTTACTTACACAAAATGCACATTCAGAATGGCCTGTGAATACCTGACTTAGAATCAACTGCATCAACAATAGCGTGACATCATAATTGTTTGATACTGGATTTCTTTACACAATTAACATTGTCTGACATTTGGCTGTAGCAATTTGATGATGAATTCATTTTGGCTGACAAATAGCTCAGAAAAGTAAATATTTCACCAGGATGAATGTGAAGGTCCCTTGAGCCAACATACAGAATTCCCAGGAATTTGACAGTTTCACTTATAAAATATATATACTGGATGCAATACATGCACACCCTTAAAAAGGCATATGGGGTGAATAAAAGGTCGAGATGATTTTTGTTTCATCCTGTGGGACCATCATAACAAAGACATACCATATATTGCTGTGTAAAAGCCAAGTTTTTTGTACCTAGAATTAAGGGGTTTTCAAGGGGACTAGGGGTTGTCTTATACACTGCATGCATTTCCAGAATGAACATGCCTGATGGGCCTGGGAGAGTTATCTCCCCTTTGCTTCTGATTGAAAGAGTATGTGATGAATACAGTCAACTCTGTACATAAGGGAACCTTTAATTCATTTTGGTATTTACAATATTCATCAACGGATCCATTTGTTTCTGATGAGTTCACTTTACAAGTGAGGCAGATTTGTTGTGGTGTGTAAGTTATACCTACAAAAGCCATGAATCAACATCTGACCCCTGGATACAGAGCTGAATGTATAAGGTCAGTTGGAGCCATGGTGAGAGTAAATACTCCCCAGTCAATGGTGCTGTCGTTGGATAACTGTAGAATATCCTGTTGGATACCTGCCGTAATATGAGTATCTGTAGGGGATAAAGCGTTGTATGGATAGAACTTTTAACCAGGTCCCCTTTCAACAAAAAGATGTTAGTGCTAAGGCAATCTGAACTCATATTCTTCAACAGATTGATGACAGTCATAGCACTAAGATCATAGGACCCAACCAGGCAAACAATACATCCTCTAAAACAATAGAAGGATCTTTGTGTAGCATTTAGAAGATAGTTTGGACAAATCAACTTCTTTATTGCAACTGTAGTGACCATGTGGTTGTACAACTGATTAAACATGTCACATACATACTACCTGCACATATTTGCTCACTGACTAGCTCAGTACATCCATTGCTTGGTAACAGTATTAGAACATACACAGAAATTACGCTACAATCGTAATAAAGAAGTTGATCAGTCATTTAATCCTGTCATTTGTTAAATATTACTCCACTTTAGTGAGGGATGTTTGTAAGACCATTATACAAAACTGATTCTCATGATATATGTATATTCAAATATATCTGACGTAACTGATTATCCCAATCAAACACTCAGTAGTATATAATGAGTACTATCTCATTTCTTAATTCAGTCAAAGTTAATCACATTCTATCAATAATAAGTTACTTCCAGTTTAGTATCCTCTTAAGTTCAGAATAAAACCTTTCCCAATGAAATCCATTTTTTTCTGACAAGACTAATTTAACAGCTAGTTAAACACAAATATGATAAAAATGATGCTCCAATTGAAAGAATGTCCATTTTCAACATCTAATTGATGTCAAGACCATTTTTAGGTAAAATATAAAAACTACCACAAAGATAAACATGCATTTTCAAATAAACTTCAACTAAAAATATAAAAACAGTCACCGAACATCAATTTGGGATACAACACCTATGTATTTATTACAGATACAATTGCATCTAATATCGTAAAGGGGCAACTCTTCAGCAAACTTTTACAATTTTGAAATTATCAGGCATTATGCCTGAACTATATTTGACCTATTACAGGTATGTAAATACCACTTTTGTCTTTCACCTTGCTCTCCCACATCGCAGCCAGGATCAACATTTACAGTTTTTATTATTGACACATACCTGACTGACAAGGCTGATTTGTAAGCGTTCTTCTGACCATCACATATCACTCATCTAACTCCTTTCATCATGTTCACATCCTTTCTAGAGCTTAAAAGCAAACCCTTCAATATCAGGATCAACATCTTAATTCCCATTTATTATTTTTATTGTAATCCTCAATCATTCCCCTCACCTTATTTTCCAATCACAAAATATTTCAGTTTCTCATCAACCTCTTGCCTTCACTAACCTTTGTCTTAACACTACTTACATTCTTCTAATATACTCCCTTAGTCAATAATTTCCCTTATTGACAGCATACAATAAATGTACAGAAACGAGACTTCATAAACAGTAACTGTTAACAGCGGTGAATGGTAGCTGTTTCAACACTTTCTACAAAAATACTGTTTTGACTATACCATAACGATGTCTGTTGACTTCACTGAGCTGTTCAGAGCCTTCAACAACAGCTCCAAATGACACAAACTGAGCCTGATGACTTTAATCTGGAGACCAGAACCTTCAACAAACATTGATCTGGGAGCCTCCAAGATACAGGTCATTTGTATCTGTTGCCTTCAATCTGATGTCGTTCAGAAAAACATACAGAAGGCATGTACTGTTTGTTGACTTTGTAGGTTAGGAGCCTTCAAGAAACATTGCAGATGCAACATGCCGATCAGTCATCTTCAGAATGATGGTGCCTGCACATCCATGAGAGACATTACGGGAAGTACACTGACATACTTCTTCATATCCTTGACATATAAGAAGCTCTTGTACTGGGTACGATGGGGTGGTGACAAGTGAAAAACATCAAGTACAGAAACACCTGTCCTTTTAGCCATGTTTAACCACAAGGTCACCAATTGATATGTTTCACATATTTTTGTAACAATGCCTGGAACTTCCCCAGTCAACAAATATCACGGTTGTGCTTCACTGCTTGCATTCTTTGGATTTTGAGTTTTCTCGCCTTATTGATTAGCAAGGCTCGCATCATACACAAGCTCAACTAGATACAAGTCAATGAAATACTTGTCCCAATCCATGGTATCACCTAATGATATAAATGCTGCCACTTTGACCCATTATGGACATGCTTAAAGGCAAAGTTGATGTTACAAGACTATTGCTGTTGATCTGTCATCAGAGATTTCAGTGTGGCCTCCACATTTGACCCAGTATGTGCGTCTTCCCCACTTGATGGTGTGTGGTTTCACGATGGCAGCAAAAAATATGAATGTAGACGTAAATTCCCTAACAAACCAACCGACGACGTACTGCAACTTTGTGAAGGCTGTTGGGCCAACCTGTGAATAAAAGTGAAAATACATGTAACATAATGGCAACTTTTGTCACAAGTGCAAAACAATTCTGTTGGTCCGATAAGCTCAGCTAATAGTCCACTATAATAACACTAAAATCTACAGAAAATAATGTGAAGAGCCATGATTGGGCTTGTAGTCTTAAAAGTGTTTTGCACAGATTCATATTATGACAATGGACCGACAGTACAAGACTTTGAGAGTGAGTGGCTTAATGAAACTTTGAATGGTACTTCAGACATATCAAGGTATGCATGGAAGTCTTAAGTGAAGCAGATAGAAACGAAAAACCACCTGCTTTTGTATTGTCTTGACAGCCAAGTATAGTAATTCAGGGTGATTCATGGATTGGAACCTATGACCAGTGATTCCCAGCAGCCTGGTTGAGAGACGTCATTCAACACAACAAGCTGTGACACTTTAGACCATCAATGGCATTTGTCTTGAATAATACCTTGGTTGGAAACATTCCAATCACAGATTAATGTGATAAAATGGAGTGAGTCAGGTTTTATGCCGCTTTGAACAATATTCCAGTTACATCATGGCATGTCAGCTTATTGTAGGAGGAAAGTGATGCAGGTCTCCGACGTTTGCCATGTTAGTGAAACCCATGAACACGGGTATTGTGGTGACATACCTAGAAACAATCAGGGTGAACCGAGATTGGAACCCACAATCATAGTTTCTGGCCAGCCCAAGGGACAGAAGTCTGCACAGAGAATTGCAGTACCTTAGACCACTGGGTCACTCATGTCCCCGATAAATTTTAACAATGCTAATTACAGATGTTCACAGAAATAATTACTGTCCTTTCCAAATGTGTACCAGACAAGAGTGAGTGAGTTGTGTTTAACGCCGCTTTTAACAGTATTCCAGTTATATCACAGCATGTCGGCCTAATGTGGGAGGAAAGCACCAAGTGATGCAGGTCTTAGATGTTTACCACTTTGTTGAAATCCACGAGCACGGGTATGGTTCTGACAAACCTAGAAACATAAACGGGCAAACTGGAATTTGAATCCACAATCATAGGTTTCTGTCTTTCCCAAGGGATGCAACTCTGCACAGCGAATTGCGGCGCCTTAGATGATTGGGCCACCAGTGCACCCTGTACCAGACAAGTGGTTGAAGGAAAACATATCACATATCGGTGCTTACCTGAGCATTGTTAAGAAGCAGGTAGTCCATCACTAGCATGCCAACAACATGAGCAGCAAAGAAGTAGTATGGGTTAAAACCAAAGAAGTGATACTGGCACCATGCACCGTACACACCCAGAGGGAATACATCAGCAAAAGGTTCCACAAGGCTTACAACAGTCAACATGTTGATCCGCAGTCTCAACCATCTGAAGTAACAATAATATCTGTATACTTGTTTGCTGCTAACAAAGGTTCAAAACACGAGGGCTGGGTATTGGATATTTACAGCGTATCACAATATTTTGCGATGCATAACTTTAAATCTTAAATTCAGAGCACACTCACAAAAGACTGCAATATTTGGTTCATCAATTTTGCCATCCGTTTGTTTTAGACTGAAGTGTTTCCACACTTCAGCTTTGCCTTTCACATTTGAAACAACTGACCACATCACCGTCTTGGGGCTGTGGGTGTTGACGACGGAAGTATATGAATGCGCATACACATAAGGGAGCTAACTGACAATTAAGCTCTTTTTTCATGAACTGTGCCTTTTGGCTGTACTTGAGGGACTTAAAAAAGCTTGCTAGAACTGCCAATTTGTCCAAACCTAGTCCCCATTTTATGTTCTATGTTTGTTTCACTCGGCAATATACCAGCTATATGATGGCGACCTGTATATAATCAAGTGTGGACCAGACAGTCCACTGATTGATATTGTGACCAATGATCCATACCATATGATTTTGCTCTCAGCAACAGTTCTAGCTCAGGTACCCCATGATATTCTCTACGTGTACTGTTTAACACAATTCTCCTGTAACCTCAAGTGCATTTCCTATTACTAACAGCTCCATATGTGATTTTTTATCCTAACAACAGTACAGCGTCCATTTACTATCCAGAAATGTACAAAAGCTCACCAAACAAAGCCAGATTTAATAACAACAGTGGTGAAACTCACCGAATTAATCGATCAACAAGCCCACAGTAGGAAGTCCCCCCAACATTCTGTTGAGCAGGAAATGATGATAACACCAATTTGTAGCCTCTGAAAAAAAATACACATTACTTTTATTATGCATGCATGACAATAAATATGTTGGTATGTTGTTTTAACACAGTTTTACAGTGAACCTCTCCTTCAGGAAATCTTACAAATGTATATAATCCATGTACATTTCCTTTATTAGAGGGGCAGTTGGGTAGCCTAGTGGTTAAAGTGTTCGCTCGTCACGCCGAAGACCCGGGTTCAATTCCCGACATGGGTACAATGTGTGAAGCTCATTTCTGGTGTCCCCCCCTGGGATATTGCTGGAATATTGCTGGAATATTGCTAAAAGCAGCGTAAAACCAAAACTCACTCACTCACCCTTTATTAGACATGTATCTGTTATCTGATTCTGAAATAGGTGGAACCTGACACACCCTTGTATCTCCAAGATGCATCAATTCCTCAATAAGGCCATTGTATAGAAGTGTAGTTTTCTGCTATTTTTGATACACTGTTAATGTAC
Source organism: Haliotis cracherodii (assembly GCF_022045235.1). Classification (NCBI taxonomy): domain Eukaryota; kingdom Metazoa; phylum Mollusca; class Gastropoda; order Lepetellida; family Haliotidae; genus Haliotis; species Haliotis cracherodii. The sequence goes on from NW_027266264.1 coordinate 63,804,302, forward strand.
CAATCAATATTGTTCAATAAAACAATACTAAAAAAATTAAGATTTAGGAAAACTGTCTTTTCACATTTCACATGGTTATTCATTGTTATACAATAGAGATACATGAAAACAAAATGGAGCCACAAGGCTGTAGCTCACCTGACTTATGAAGAAATCACTTCAGCCTTATTTTGGTACAAATATCTATACGGTAGTTAGTCATGCAAAGAACCCCCTCACAAAAAAAACCTCAAGTATTTTTGCAAATAGTGAAGCCTAAACAATCTTGGATCTTATTATAGCCATTACATTCACATGTAGTTTAAGCTCTGTTGTTCTTATGAATTAGTAAATTCTAAATATTTTTGAATATTTGAATACTTATCCTGCATTGGGACTAATAACTGCAACTGATGATCAGTAAGTTTTCATGCATGTGCCGCCGGTAGAACTTAATCTGTACTGCTTCATGATACCAAATAATGATAACATGATATCTCTGATTGACCAATCAGAATTATTTCAAAATTCTGAACTACTTCCTAAATTCATGGTAGAATTATACACTACACCCATACTGATCAGTTTATAGTTTCTAAGTCTAAATTTCAAATATTTCCATTTGAAGCTGATAAAATATATGTGACATTATGAATAACTGTGCAAAGAATTATAAAAGCAAATGAGCAAATGTCCTCAGACAGTGAAGCACCACAAACCAAATGTCACTACTTACTTTTCATGGATGGCTTTTGTTAGGAAAAAATCCTCTGCCAAATATTTTCCAAACCAGCTGAGTCCATTAAGCTGGTCGAGAATGGACTTTTTAAAGATATAAGACATGCCTGTCACACAACACAGGTTCATCAGGTTAAATGCCAGGTAAAAGCGCTGCAGGGCACATCCAAAATATATCTGAAAATACATAAAACAACATTTCTTGTATATTATAGTTCACAAATTATTGCCAACTAATTAACTTGGGTCATATGAAATATATATGAAAATGTGTAGGTCAATTTTATCTTATTTTGTTGGCATCTTTGGATTGGTTGGTTAATTTCAAGATATATGGCGGCAGTCTACAAATAAACAAGTCTGGGCAAGACAATCCTGTGCTTGACATCATGAGCAACAATGTATACAATGACATGCATCAACCAAGTCAGCTAGCCTGACCAACCGATCCTGTAAGTCGCCTCTGGGGTTTCATTGTTTTAAGTGCACACAATACACTTCATTAAACATTATGTTAAAAATGAATACCCAGTAGTTACTTCAAGTATGTATGATTTTTGTTGTATATTTTAGTCTAATGTATCTAAGATGGAGCAGTCAGACCAAAACATTACACTAAAACTAAATATGTTTTATTATCTGATTCTGGCTTTGGGCTCCGATTGAAAAAGACCTGAAGCGACATGTGGCCCAAATATGTCCTAATGAAATTCCCTTTCTGCATATGACACTAGTACAACACACAGATTTGATTCTTTAATATATACTTCAGGGTGAAAGACTGAGTTTTCTGAAGTTGAAAAGAGTGATATTTTCAATGCAGGGAACATAACACTTGATATTTCACTGGAGTGAACATAACACTTTTGTGTCACTATTGTCATACCAGAGTTAAGTCCCCTCAAAATGTCTCCCTTTATTGTAAGTGTCTAGCCCATACACAAACTGGTGACGCCCTTTTAATGTTAGTTCCACTTTTTGACAAGGCAGAATAATGACAGATGGTCATTTATGGAGTTAATATCGCTTCTTGCGATTTGTTATTCTCCCAAAAATGTTTCATTATAACTCTAAATTTCACATATAACTTGTCAAACGAGACTGTTCGTTTTGCAAAGCGCCATTTTTGTTACTTGACCAGTGTGTCTTCTTTCGCTTCAAACAGCGGTCTCTTAGTTGTCAATAATATTTTTTGTTAAAGTTGATTTTGCATATACCATATCTAAATGTATGAATTTTCGTGACCCATAATATTTTTTGATATGATTGTTCATATTTTTTAAGTTTTTGCAATGACGAAACTAAAATGTGAATCACAAATACAAGGGATGGTAAAACGTCCCTGTGTGTTAGGTAGGGAGAATTTACGTTTCAAGGTTTTACATTTGTAATGAAATTCCAGGAGACAATAAAATATCCACTATATTTACCCAAACAAACATCCAAGAATTTATCCAAGAATACAATGTACGCTTGCCTTTTTGTTGGACACAGTCAATACCAAAGTCGTTCAACGAAATTGCTAGTTTACCGGTATATAAGATAAGTGAAAAGCTTGACATAACCCTTCAGTGGCTCCTGTCAAGACTCAAGCAGTAGCTTCTTCAGTGCTGCTCAAAAGTAAACTGCTTGTACACAATCAGTACTTATATGCTTGAGTAGGAGTTTACAAAACAACAACTCTGTTGCTGTTTCAAATCCACCTTGGAAATAGCTAAGCACTACTTATCTTGCTTACTGTCCAAGTGCCTACTGCATTGTGTCAAAGTGGGTTGTTATTGCCCTAGTTTCTGAAGGGACAATCCAAGGTTGTTTACAAGAGATAAAATTACAGTATTCTTGGGATCAAAAGGAAATTTGCGATTAATTTAAAGATTAATTCAGCCTGGTCCTGATTTGTTAATAAATTCTCATATAGACTGTGACCTACAACTTCCTATAGTAGTGACAGCAAATGTGTAGCAAAGAAACCAAATTATCATCTATTTAGTTAAGGATTGATGCTCGAAATGTCAGTGTAAGTAGTCTATTGTCAGACTTCTTTATTATAAATCTTGAAAAGGATTGTGCAAGTGTCAGCTACATGTGGGACAAAGTCCAACTAACAGCAGGTGGTTGGTTAAACCCACTAGTGCAGTCACGGCGCTGACAGACCAAGGATCCTAATCAGGTGAATCTGGGATTCAAACCCCAAAACAGTGGATCATAATGAACGCATTAGTGACTCAGCCACCTGTGTCTCTCAGGATTTAGTAAGCATGGCAGTGGGGCTAACAATTCAATCATAACATGTTGTCCATATGTGATAAACACCAGTAATACAATAACATGACTACTTTCTTATAAGTGACCCACCAGGAGAAAAAAGACCTAATGAGTGCTTGAATACATTTACGCTGTGATGTCATGAAGACGTTTGACATCAGCTTACTTCAGTGAAGATCGTTAAAACACTATTTCAAAAATTTTCAGCAAACGTGTCTACTTTCTATTCAACAGACATTATGTCTAAAAAGTGCAATTATTTCATAAACAGTTATAAAGCGGAAAATGAGTCCAAATGTTTGTTGTCATGTATCTCTGTAATAAATATAAATTGAAGCTTATGAATTGTATTTTTGTGTGCCAAAAGTACTGTAGTTTCAAAATACAATGAAAAGTCAGAATGGGATTTGTCACCCATAAGTCCCTGATCTCCTTGTGGGTCACGTATGGTGAACATTCAGCTTACTTTTTCTATGCATGAGCCAAATCCTCTATGATCTAGAGTAAAAGGCATCTGATGGACAAGCCCAACATTTGGCTTATGTAGCTTGCACACCATATCCATGATGATGTCGGTTGAAACTGAAATAAGACAATTAAGTCATAATAACAAATCATTCTCTATTGTTCACCATAGAATGATTCAGTGACTGTTTACCCTGTAACCAGCAGAGTTGATAAAGAGCTCTACCCAGTGGACCAGCATCTACCACAAAGGTTTCACCACAATTAGTCAGTTTACCTGTGTGTGTGTGTGCACATGTGTGCGCGTGTAAGTGTCGCCGCATTCAGCAATATTGCAGCTTTTTCAGCTGACAGACCTATCATGAGACAGATATTGTGAGCATCAACCCACCCTGTTGGGGTATGATAACATGCGACTATCATTAACTTCCATCGCCGCGAATAGCTGCAAAATTGCTGATGCGGCTTTAAGCAACATTCACTCACTCACTCACTCACTCACTCATTGACTTCCACTAAGTGTGGAATGGTGTTTGTCTGTCTGTACATACCTTTGATTCTACTGGTACAGATCCACACATACTCATACTGAGCAGCATCGTAGGCGGGGGCCATGTTGTGGACCATGGGGTTGATGATGCCCTTTTTACCACCTGAACAAAGACACCAACCAGTTACACTAAGAGCATCTAAATGTGTGCATTTGGATTTACACTACTTCTAGCAATATCCAAGCAATATCATGGCTGGGGACATCAGAATTTGGCTCCAATGTGGGGAATCAAACCAGGGCCTCAGTATGACAAGCAGACACTTTAACCACTAGGCAGTGAAAGTCAAGGCATCTTTGTCACAACTGTAAAAGGTAAAGATTGAGTGTGTCCCAGATTTAAAAATTAAATGCTATAGGAGCAAACCTCAAGGACCCCTTTAAATTTGAACACTGCTTGGCATATATAATTCTACCATAAATTTACTGTGTATGCCATTAAAAACAGAATAGACAAAAACAAGCTGCACTGTTTTAAGTTTGTAATATTTAGGATCATATGATTGTGTTTTGAGGAGACCTTGTTTTGAAGTAAAACATCTGTGTTCAATGTTGCTTATATATATGAACTTTGTTCACATTGGTTCATTCCCTAGGAGGGGAGGTCGGGTAGCTTTTTGGTTAAAGCGTTCGCTCGGTAGCCGAAGACCCGGGTTCGATTCCCGACATAAGTACAATCTGTAAAGCCCATTTCTGGTGTCCCCTGCCGTGATATTGCTGGAATATTGCTAAAAGCGGCGTAAAGTCAAACTCACTCACTCATTCCCTTGGACAAACAGATTGTCATCCAAAACGTCTTAATGATATTTTCTTTCAATTTTGTAATGGCATAGAAGAATGGTCATATAAAAAGTTGACAATATCATGAAAATGTACCAGCACTATCACTGTAGACTACATGTATTCTAAAATTAGTGACATTTTTGGTAAAAACATTTATAATGTATTTAAAGGCAATGGCAATGTGTTTGTTGAGGCCTGCATGAAAAATGGATGAGTTATCTTTACTGAGCATCAAATGGTGCCAGTTCCAACATATACCTTTGAATATCTTGACATCCACTTTAGGATAGTTTTCACAGAGTCTGTTGACAAGATCAACGGCTGGATCCTTTTCATCTTGAACACAACACAAGAGTTCAAACTGAAACCAGAAAAGCATGTTCATTTAATACTATTTCATAAAACTGTGTTATGCAGTAGTCATAAATGTTTGAACATAAAGATTGTCCATAATGCCATCTACATTCAGTACAACAAAAAACATGATTTAAAACAGCAACTAATTAACATATTAATTGTACCAAGTTATTTTCAAGAGGAATGTGCGCCATCCTAGTTTTGTGAAAACACTTCAATGAGACATACTAGTTATCATACATACATATGTGAAAAATCTAATGCAGTTATAAACAATTTAAATGTTGTAAGTATTTACTCCTATTTATTTTACCAGTACAGTTCATGTAAAAAACATTACATAAAATATAACTAAAACATATATGTAAAACACTATCTATAGCTCTTGTCTATATTATGAAGGGACATCCAGTAAATCTGCACAAAATCGTCCAGCAATCAGCCTTCACTGATTGAAATGGCATGATATTCATCCCGGGTTAACATGAAAATTCACCAAATCCCCTGATCGATTGTTGGCTTGGCATGAATGAACCATAACCATCCCATCTTGCTTCAAACTGCAAGACTCATATCTATATTTCCTACCCGAAGATAAAAGCCACAATTTCTGTTTGGATTCTTTTGAACAGCATTAATGCAACTGCATTCTCTACTGACCCACAAAAATAGTTGTACCATATTATTATACAAAATGTTAAAACCATCAAGTGCCATTCCACAGACTGATGAAAATATACTTTTAGTAATGTAGAGGTCACTTCCTGCAGAATCAGCAATTGCCTTTGCAATTAAAATTGTCATTAAACCATCTGTAGATAGATGAATATCACGCTGACAGGCCAAGGATCATAATAGATGTGGATTTAATACTTGACTGGCCAATGATACAGTGTATATTGATAACCAATGAGTGGGTATTGCATACATCAAATAGCATTATCAAGCCGTTTCCAGAGAATATATGTACAAACACGAAAAGTCTGCAGAAACATACAAAATACAACTAATGTCTCTAAGCAGCTGAAATACTTAATACAACTTTGAGAGAAAAATTTCCTGTTTGCAATTTGTCCTATGCAGTTCAGTATCTACATAACATGGGTGTGTCTCCCACATCTCTTATTTGAGGTAATACATCTTCCTGAGGCAAGGGAGTTCACTGACTGTAAAAGTCCAGTTTCCACCCTTGCCGCATTAAGCTGGAATGTCTTTGCTCGATCGTAGCGCCGCCAGTGACTATTACAAGTTATGTCCCTTCTATGTCCTTCCTATTGACCAATCAGATTCCACCTCCCATATCATTTGCATTTGCTTCAAATAAAATGTTGATTACGTTACCCTATTTTGATTGGACAATGCATAAACTCGTTAAAAAATATGTTAATGATATCTTAGTACAATATGTATCACGATACTTAATTTGCACCATTTCAACGTGCAATTCACGTTCAAAGAGGTTGTTGCTATGAACCAGTTTGTGTTCAACTTGCATGAATGGTTGTTAATGTTTTACAGGTTGTCTCTTCTATCAGCCACTTAAATATTCACACTACAATCTGCTAAAAGAAGCTCATACAAAAAGTGGAAGCGAACAAGAGTCCTGTTAATTATTTCTCTTTCTTGAAGTTGACAACCCCTTAATAATGGCGTGGGTGACACCAAACATCACGGGGCAGTTGCCATGAGCTGTGCAGCAGCACCTAATCAATAACCTAGCGATTCCTACACATTCTCCATGGTGCACAAAGTGTCAACAATGGATCTCAAACCTGTTTACAATCCGTTTCTGTGTTCTTAACAGGCTGCAATAGACATGATGGACCAATCCATAGTAAGACGAGATCCAGACCAACACTTCCATGAATACCAGTAACAGGAATCCTCACTAACATGTTTCCATCAATCACTGTCTTCGGCAGAGAGATCACAAACATCAGAGTAACATACTCCCTATTCCTGTCCTTCAATAATAATAATGATAATTGAATTTCTCTACTTATGCATCACATATAAATATGATAATTGATCAAGTACACAGTGATTGATAACGGAGTAGATCACATTCATTAACCAAACTGTAACCCACAACCACTGAACAAACACTTGTCCGCATGGTAAGTAAATGTTTACTGTGTAGTCAGCAGTATTCCACCTACATAATGATGGCCTGTACAGAACCGTTCTTCAAGACAAAACAATGGCTGATGAGCAATGATCCATACTGTTCAATAGATAGCAATATAAACGAAACACCTTTTGTTCTTGGGAATTATCATGTCTGACTAGTGTTTTTTGTTTGTTTGGTAATATTCTAGCTGTATGATAGTCGTCTGTAAATAACTGAGTCTGGACCAGAAAATCATGTGATTGACATAATGAGCATTCATCCCCTCAATTGGGATACGATGACATGCATCAACCCAGTTAGCGAGCCTGAACCCCGGATCTCGTAAGTAGCCTCTTACGACAAGCATAGACTAGTTTTGCAAAACTAGGCCACACATTGTAACTGCCTGATTCTCACAAGCTGTCTTTCTGTTTTTCTGGACCAGACAATCCAGTGATCACAATTGTGAGCAACGATCCACATCGTCGGGGTAAGATGACACACAATCAACCAAGTAACCAAGCCTGACCACCAGATCAGTTGGGTTGCATCTTACGATCTGTGTAGGGTGCTCTGGCCCAAGAGTGCCTAAGCATGGGTGTTGGGAAGCTTCTCTACCCAGGTTTCCCTACAGTGTGTGTATTAAGGGAGACATCTTACCTTTGGGTAATTCATGCTAAAATGACTCTCCAGGTTCTCTTCCAATAGCGGGTCGACGCCCATCAAGGGCTTGATGATGGAGACTCCGGGGAGGTCATCTCCCAGTACCGATGGGTCAGACTTCCGATACCAATAGAACCGTCTAGCAGGAATAACAAATACTTCAGTACACATATAGGTACAAACTATTGTACTTATATTCTGATATGACATTGTCTGTTACTCAACGCTGCACTCTGCAATATTGCTGCTGTATGAAGATGTAATTAATCAAATCTGGACCCGACGAACCAGTGATTGGTATTATGATCAAAATCCCATGCTGTAAAGGCATGCAATTATCCAAGCCACAAGTCTAGTGAGTGAGTGATTTGGGTTTATCGCCGCTTTTAACAGTATTCCAGTTATATCGCGGCATGTCAGCTTAATGTGGGAGGAAAGCCCGAAGTGATGCAGGTCTCAGACCTTTACCACTTCGGTGAAACCCACAAGCACAGGTATGGTGCTGACAAACCTAGAAAAATAATCAGGGCGAACCGGGATTCGAACCCACGATCATAGGTTTTTGGCGTGCCCAAGGGACGCAACTCTGCACAGTGAATCGCGGCACCTTAGACGACTGGGCCATCCATGCCCCCTGCCACAAGTCTAACCGCCAGAACTGTTCAGTGGCTTTGTAAGACAAGCTTACATTTCTGGAGACCTACCCTACCCAGAATTACAAGATCATGTTAATTGTATGTTTACTAAAAACAATGATACGACTGCTCATAACTACTGTGGGAATTAAATGACAACTGAAGCATGAAAACTTGAGAGATATTTTCCACCAATCATAGATTAGAATGACAATCCTCATACATATACCAATGGTAAGTTTAACAAAGGGGGGCGGTCGGGTAGCCTAGTGGTTAAAGCATTCGACATGGGTACAATGTGTGAAGCCCATTTCCAGTGTCCACCGCCGTGATATTGCTGAAATATTGCTAAAAGCGGCGTAAAACCATACTCACTCACTCACTCATCTAACAAAGGGAGTTATGAGTGAGTTAGCTGAGATTAATGCTGCCAAAACAGTACATTTCATTTATTCCACAGCATTTTGCAGGAAAGTCAAAAGTGTTCAAGCACGTTTACCACTTTGGCAAAACCATGGGTACGGGTATAAGGCTGATAAGATCATTATCAGGGTGAATTTAGATATCAAAAACCATAACCAGCAAATTCTGGTAACTGAGCGAAAAAAAGTCACACTGTGGTCCCTGAAACATACTGAATAAATGGGTTCACTTTGGTTTCTGTTACGTAATATGGATACAACACACGGTTTAGACTCTGATGAAGGAGATAGGGCTCTGACAGGTTTTTTGAGTATTCAAGCACAGATCAGTTGCAGATGGACTCGAATCACTAAATTCATTAACACAAACATGGAAGAGAAAACAGTTCAGTGTCTGGACACATTTTGACTTTAAAGATGCTGAGATGTCAATTCTATGGCATATTACCAGAAATTACTCCAGTCATTGATTCTGACATTACTTAACCCCAGATCAGGTTTTAGGACACAGGTACTTGAGCCTATGAAGGGCATTAAAATGAAGTACAGTACAAGGCTAAACCCTCCGATGAAGGAGATGGGGATAAAGTACAGCGACAGATGGGGATGACGTACAACACAAGACTTACCCTCCAACAAAGGAGATAATGACGAAGCACAAGGTAGAGCAGTACAACACCAGGCCCAGAATCCCGAGGATGAACACAATATAAGAAAATGTCTGAGCATCCAGGACTTGATACATTTTCTGAAACAATATGGACACACAAGTTAGTCACCATATGCATAAGAACAAAACGGTCTTTCATCCGACCAGGCCATCATCAATAATATCACATAGTATAAACATAAATCTCATAATTACACCAAATATAGAACAGCAATAATTACTGATTGAAATGACAACTCTGAACGATCTCAAATGAGTTTTACTTTGAACATATTACTATCATCGTTTGTTTGAGGGTGTGAATTACCTCAGTCATCAATAATGTTCATAATATAGGTCGGAAACAGAGTGAGTGAGTGAGTTGGGTTTAACACTACTTTAACAGCATTTCAGTTCTATCATGTTATGTCATCATAATGTGAAGGGAAATCCCAAAGTGATGCAGGTCCCCAATGTTACAAACCAAGGAAAATAATCTGGGATCATAAGATTCTAACATGCCTAAGGGACACAACTCTGCAAATCTGTGGTACCCTTGCAATCAGGCAAATTAATAGCCTATTAATATATTTATACAAAAATAAAATATGAGTATTTGAACTATGATTCAAGACAACAGGAAGTCAAGATTAACTTAGTAGTGCAAGTTATGAAAAGGCTATTGATTTTCAACAACTAACCTGTAAAAGCAAGACATACTCTAACTCTAAGCTACTTTCATAATAAGCATGGCTCTAACTGTGATAGCACAAACAAATCCCCTCAAGCAGTGGCTTTAACAATTAAACCACGGACGCACACCTATCTAATGATACATAGAAACAATCAGTACAAACGACAGAAAATCCCTAAATACCTTGCCAACGCTGGACTCAAACTTGCTTTAAATAATGTAACAGCAACTCTGCTATTCTGATTGATTAACTGAAGCATTGCTGACTACAAACCTAAATACAACGCAATGATTTCCCTGGGGATATGCATACAGAGAAAGACATCAACAAAAGACACACACTGTGATTACTTCACTCATATGACCAGCGAATTCGTATCAGCATATGTTACAGTGTTTGCATTTACGGTGTCCCATACACATAAAAAATAATATGCACTGAAAAAAACTGGGATGCAAAAAAAGACCCTACACACATCCCATTAAGCATTTTTCATTTTACCCATAACTTGATATTGTTTTGTTTTGAGTTTCTCTCATCCTCTCAAAATTCATGTGATACACCCATATAAACAGACACTTAAGCATTTCAACCAGACACTTTATTTGTGGTCAGAATGTCTTAAAATGCAACATTTCAGGTCTACATTTGAAAAAATGACATGGGGGGGGGGGGGGGGGGGAGAGAGAGAGAGAGAGAGAGTGTGTGTGTGTGTGTGTGTGTGTGTGTGTGTGTGTGTGTGTGTGTGTGTGTGTGTGTACCCAATACTCCTAGATAGCTTCGCAACTGCATGGTCTGCGACTAACATGTCCGAGGGGACCCCATTATTTTGTAGACCAATGCAAATTATAACACTGTGATATGATTCCCATGGTCCTTCCTTTGGGCCCTGTATGGGATTGCATCTGTCTCATTACATTTCATCCTTATGCAGTCATCACAAAAAATGTGTCTACTAACAAGCATGAAATATTCATATCCCCCGCCAATATGACATGTCTGGTTGTGTGCAATGCATTAGCTCCTGTGAACTATGTTCACTGGACCTTTTTGTAAATGGCCTAATTGCAGCACTAAAAAAGTTATTACTGGTGTTGTTTTGCCTTCTGCAGTTTATGATAGAATACGTAACTGTATTTGTAACGAGTTATGTTATTACTTAAACAATAATCAGAGAAGTAAGGGAGTTCTCTGGGAGCAGGGGTCACCATGAGGTGTACTGAGAAGTACAGCACCAATCATCTGATGATCTGAGTAGTAGACTGGAGTCAGGAATGCTACAGCACTGGCATGATCAGTAAACAACAAGTTTAAGAGTGAACGAAATGTGATGGACGGATGGATGGAGGATTTTGTATATTCCAGTATATATATACACCTACACATCTGCCATTATGCAGATAACACAGCAATTTATGATGGAATAACAAGAAAACAAGATATAACTTTTCTACCAAACTGAACCAAAGAAATTCAAGTTAAACCAACCATAAGGCCTGCAAGAAATTGTTCGGAGTGGTTGACTGAACCGACTGAAACGAACATGCAATATCAAGACAGTGTCTTTGTGTAGTTCCACTCAGAGATATCTTTGATCTTTGGGTGATCAATCTCTGGGTATATATGGATCACCTCTAGAATGTCCGGTTAAAACATGCATGTTTTGACTGTGAATCTCAGGAGCACATCTGGGCATCATGATATAAATATACATATATGTAACACATCCCAACTAGGTTATCTGGTGTGTTACCTTGGAGATAAACAAAATACAGCTTAAAACAAACTCAAAGTTGACCGAAACATGCCAAAGCAGTTTGTGCCTAAACCTTTTCAGTCTACTAGCCCAAACTTGACTATTAGTATCATTTTCAGTTGACTTAATGTTATATACCACTCAAAAGAAGTTAAAGAACACCCAATTTTTTCATATTACTACAATTACTTTGTCAAGCCATGATAGATTAACTTCAGTACTATGAAAGAATTGGGTGGTTTTTTTTATCTTCTTTCAAGTTGTATACATGGGTTATTATTAGTTGAGACCCGTGAAGATCCGAGGTGGAATAGGTCAAAAGTAAAAGGTGACTATGCTTTTGTAAGATGTGACTAAAGGGATGGTTGATGCATGTCATCAATTGCATGGATCGACGCTCATCATATCAATCACTGGATTGTCTGGTCCAGAGTTGATTATTTACAGGCCGCTGTCATATAGCTGGATATAGCATATTGCTGAATGCAGCGTTAAACAACTAACAAACAAAAACATATTATTAGTTGAGCTCAATATGAAGTCGAACAGACTCCAGCCTCAACGGGTGGATAAAGTTGCAGACTTATAAGTACACACTTTACCTGCTCGGTTTGTGATAACATATAAGGACACTCCCTAAGAAACCTGTAATTTTACTTTGGTCCTTAGGCTAGGACAAACTGGTTCAGTTTCCACCCATGAAAGAAACACACTGTTAAATCCACACAGCACACAACTTACTTATCAGATGTGCAGTGAAACCAGGTAATTAAGTTTTATATCCACATTTTCCTTAAGCAAAATTAACTGTTGTGCTAGTACACATACCCACAAGATGTAACTGTGCATTAGAGCAGTGTGGTCTCATTTAACAAGCATAACACATTCATCGTAGAAGCTGTGGCAAGAAGACCTAGATTCCAATGTGTCATGTATACAGCCTGTCTTGATTATACTCATTAGGGGCAAACCCGTGTCATATAACATTTTGCAAGTGAGTTATTTTTGGCTGGTTGACCTTGAATGCATGTAAATGATTCTTTGCTCATTATGGTAAATTCATAATCCAGTCAACTCTCAATAATTTGACAATACAAAATTACGATATACATTTTTTTTGGAACTTGTCTTTCATTTTGTCCAGTCCAACTGAAACCTCATAACAAGAATTGTTTATGAATTCTGAATGACCAGATTTTCTTGGCCTCGGGGATGACTTTATTGTAACCAAGTTGACCAAACAACAGAAAACTGTTTAAACAATCTTGTGCCAGGTTCACAACTCATTATCTGCAACTGATCAGTTGAAACATAAAAATGTCACAATCCCCTCTCCAGTGTTTCAAACTAAGCATTAGGGTGAAGGGTTCCTTGTCATAGCAGTTATAAGAAAAGTTAAACAGGGTCCCTAGATTCAATCCGTGAAGACCCAGGTTAGAATTTGGTCTTCAGCAAACCATGCTTTCCATATGAGGCGACTAACTGGATTGGGTGATCAGGCTTAGTAATTTTGCATCCCAAATGCATAGATCGATGCTCATGTCAATCCCTGTACTGTCTGGTCCAGACTCGATTATTTACAGACCACCATCATATAGCTGGAACATTGCTGAGTGCGGCATTAAACAACAAACAAACTAATCCTTAGATTCAAATGCTAAAGTAAAGGCTGACTTCAAGGACCCCAGGAAACCCCTAACTTTGACAACTACCTCAATGGCACTGCTTTTCAGTTGCTGTATGCAATGTCTATTTTTAAAGGAATACATTGCTCATTATGTTTATTAGAACGTAACATGTTTAAGCTCCCCCCCCCCCCCCCCCCCCCCCCCCAATTATGCCTGTGCATCTATGCAGTCATGTGACAAGTCGCTGGGAAAGTAGATACTAGGCCATGTTATTGATTTAGAAAAATTGAAGAAAACATTAAGCAACTAAGCAGTGTTTTCTAAACTCAAGTGTTTAAAACCTTCTTATTGTCTTGTTGTCAGTTGTTCCCTCACATCAAAGGCAGATAACTCTAAATCGGTGACCCACCTCTGTTTAAGGTCCAATTTCTACTTAAGTTTCAAAAATAAAATAAAAAGTTTGTCAAGTAAACAAATGATTATATTGAATGTATGATCCCATACTTCATGAAAACAATTACTAGTAGATCTATCATTTTGGGCTTACGTTTGAAAATGAGCAAATTTGAACTGACTACCCACTAGGAAGTCAAGTTGATATACCATGCTCAATCTGGGACAAAGCTTGCTTTCGGATCTTGTCGGTTCTTGGTTCCAAAATGAAGCGAGTTGTCTTGTTGGTAGGTAGTTAGAACTAGCTGTAGTTTCACTCATGTGCCCCCTGATGAAATGCCTACTGCAGAACTGTCGGAAGCCACTCACTACCATCAATATTCACACAGTTGATAGCCTGTCAAAAACCTCTTCATCGCCATTAAGGTTTCTTTGGAACAGAATGAAATATGTATCTAGTGGTCGTCACTTGCATGGAACAAAACAGCACATACATACAACAGCATACTGGCATGGTGACCTGGACAATAACTCGTTTCATATTGACGGCGCCATTCACCTGGACAAGCGGTGGTACACAAGGGTAGAAATTTGGTCATATCCTCGCTTTAAAAGGGCTTTCCTCTAGGTCATAAATAACTCACAAATAAAGTCTACAGGACATTTCATACATTAATGACAATACAAGAATATTTACTAAGTTTATCATCATTTTACTTGTAAAAGTACCTCTTTAGGCTAACTCACAGTGTCAGTTAGGTTAGGTTAGATTAGGTAGCTTTGCGTTAGTTTGATAAAAAATGTTATTTTCATAGCCCTATGACTCGTATTTGTTAAAGGAAGCCAGAAAAAGCAATTTTCTTGCATTTCCGACAGCACTGGTACTATCAAACACACACTGTCAGTTACTATATAATCCCAGGGGACTGTGCAGGTAACACAAATGCACATCAAAATGCTGTGATGAACAAAGGATTAAGGTATGAGTAAGGTGGGGAAAAGGAATTGCTTAGTAATCATAAGGAGCAAGCAGAATTTGGGATAATTGCAACAGGGTTTGTTAAGCTGCCAGCTATCAGCAAGACTAGTTTGGGGGAATATCCCAAAGAAATGAGTTAGTGGAGATATGAATCAGCAAGTTGAAGCAAAACACTTGAAGCCTCACTACAAACAACACAAAGTGTCTGCTGCTGAGAGGAGCAGACGTCAGTCTCACCATGCAATGTTGTGGCAAGTGATGGAGGAGTAGGTTGGATACAGAAGGTCCTTCACATGCATCTGATGCCGCCTGTTCATGCATACACCATGTATACAAGTCCAGAAATGCACATGCAGTGGGCTGGACACATTCTGAACTCATCAACATCACTGTTTATGTCTGCCATGTAAATCTAGTCTGGCTGGTTTAGCAACACCTGGTAGAAGGATGGATATTTGTCATATTGCATTGTTGCACTGTCATGTGATAAGCAGCATATATCATACACTTTTACCATCAACAAATGATGACTAACAATTTCTGTGAATAACATGTCCATAATATTTCTTCCCAATCCGTGACTAATATTCACTTGATGAAATCTTGAATACAATCATATACATTTTAAGGATTGACTGTGTATTTTTTCCGGTTCATTGAGGTATGAATTGAAAAACCGATGTGCAAACTGTATGATTCTTACAAAAGTTTGCACATCTGTTTTTCGATTCATACCTCAATGAACCTAAAAAAATATACAGTCAATGCTTATAATTATATTCGACAATGTAAAACATGTTTTATCTACAATAATTTAACCCAAATCAGTTGCATATATCAAAACAGACAAAAATGACGACATTGATAAACATTCCAGGTGTAGGAATACATACAGTGGCGAGACATGAATCAGGTGATCGTTTAATTTATGCACATAACTTGACACGCCTACACAGTCAGTAGCCAATCAACGGAGAGTGGGATTAAAACAATGTTCATTGGACCTGTCAATTAAGCCAAGAGGCGAAAAGAACTGCAACAGTCAGACTTAACGAACTGGAAGAAATCTGTCCGAAAGAAGGCGGCTGTTTCAAATAGCATGGTCATTTACTGCGTGATTCAAACATTACTTCCCTGTTTCGGTAAAACACATTTGGAGAAATGCTAGTTAGAAATGAAACCTGAAAACATGAAAGTTGAACCAAGGGGAGGGTGAAAAAAACAGGTGAGCGAGCCTGCACGTTTGCTGTTTCATTCATTCTCGGCCTTCGGTTTCAAAGAGTAGTTTGGACAATGAATATGCATGAAAGTCGCTAAATGTCCTGTGCATGACGATACACGTGAGCAAAAAGGGAATTCCCTCGACTGTACTATTGGAATTCCCCGACATTCTGCAGTAATAAAAGTAGCGCGGCGCGGTGGGCATGGCTTAATTTTTTACATTCATTTGGAAATGAATGCAATAACACGTGACCAATTCAGCTAATAGGAATGCAGGAATTTCCATGAACACAACGGAAATTTAATTATTTTCTTTTAAAGTGGTAATCAGCTTTTAGCTGATTATCTCATGGAAGTTAAAAACAGGCATATATATATATGCTTTATGTTCAGTATGGAGCAGACTGAACCAAATGTATTTTGCTCTACTTGTCTAAACACTAAATCTTTCAACAACAATCTTTTCACTCTCAATAGCACAGTTAGGGAGAGTACTAGTCTTGACCTTGGATTTGTATTAATATAAGGCAGTTATGTTCTCAAGCTTGACCTTGACCTTGATGAAGTGAGACACGACATTCATCCCAAGTATAATTCTACTGGCAAAGCTCACCTCAAAGCCTTTTCAAAAAGAACCATAACAATAATAGCAAGTAATAACTAAACAATTCTTAGCAGTCCTGCAATAGAAAGTTACCAAGTAGCCGACACTAACGGTGGTAGACTGTGTCATGTAAGGCCAATAAACGTATTGAAAACACTTTAACAAGAGCTGTAGTATAGATTTCTTATGAATGTGTCAAACATCATTCATCAGGAACATAATGATATGAGTGAGTGAGTTGGGTTTAACGCCGCTTTTAACAGTATTCCAGTTATATCACAGCCTGTCAGCTTAATGTGGGAGGAAAGCCCGAAGTGATGCAGGTCTCAGACGTATACCACTTTGGTGAAACCCACGAGCAAGGGTATGGTGCTGACAAACCTAGAAACATAATCAGAGCGAACCAGGATTCGAACCCACAATCATAGGTTTCTGTCATGCTCAAGGAATGCAAATCTGCACAGCGAATCATGGTGCCTTAGATGACTGGGCCACCTCTATGAGTCCAGCCAGAGATAACACAGGGGTAAGGCAAAATGTACATAGACTAGCCCACGAACATGTAGTCTCAGAAATAAAGTTAATTGAACAATATGTATCTACAAAATAAAAAAGATAAGTCGAAATGGAGCCCATAACAATGCCAGATGTCTAGCGCTGAGGCAATCTAGACTTGCCAAATCATTCGAGACTGAATTGTGTTCATTTATCAGTTTGGTCCCGTCCATTTGCTGTATATATGTTGTAAATATGCTTATTACAAACTACGGTTATAACAAACTAAATTTAGTGGTCCCTTTGAGTTTGTTATAACCGTAGTTTACTGTAATGCTGGTGGGAAAACACATGTGACATATCTGGTACATTCTATCAAGGATAATCGAATAAATACAGTGACTAAATGAAATACAGACACCACGGATCTGAGTTGACATCTAGTCTACACAAAGAATTTCGCAAAGTAATGGAAGCTTATTTTCATGATTTCCATGTGAAAACCTGATCGTTAGGTTCTAAATTGTTCTAAACTCAGATATTGTATTGTTAAAAGCCTCTGTAATGTCTGTCTCTCATTCTCTCTCTCACAGACAGACAGACTTACAGACAGACAGAGATGCCTAGCCAAAAATGTGACTCAATATCAATGTGACTCCACCAACTACATTCCAAGTGAATGATACATCCCCTTACCTTAAAATAAACAGTGTTTTCCTAAAAACAACACACAGTTTGTATGTTTATTCTGTTGACTAATTGGTATGTGTAGACAAATACAAAGACAAAGATGCCTAGTTTGACAC
This sequence comes from Haliotis cracherodii, assembly GCF_022045235.1. Taxonomy (NCBI): domain Eukaryota; kingdom Metazoa; phylum Mollusca; class Gastropoda; order Lepetellida; family Haliotidae; genus Haliotis; species Haliotis cracherodii. Next base: position 63,822,495 of record NW_027266264.1, read on the forward strand.
AAGTGGGTTGAGCTCTTGACCCAAGCAGTGATAAGTCACTGGTTGCCTACTGTGTAATTCCTATTCTCTGAATGACATTTCAACCAGTTACTAGTTACAACTGCTGCTCAATAAACGCTTTTGTTTTTATATTCAAGTTGGTATTTCCACTATCCAAAGTATGCAGTGAGGATGTCTTATTGTTGCTAGTCATTTTGGAAACATAAATGTGAAGTTTCATTAATGCAAACAAAGACTACTCAAATTTTTCGCAATTAATTCATGCTTGCATTAATTTCCAGATTTACAGTATACTTTGTCTCTCCATGTAACCATTGAATATTTCACAAATACTGCATTACCTTATCAAAACGATCTGATCAGTTACACTTGTATGCAACTGTATGTTGAAATTTGTATCATCAGTTGGAATTTGAAAAGATTTAGTGATCACAAAAGGATCCTGAAAGAATAATAAACAGAAACTATAGGTCAACAGGTATTTCAGAGACAATGCATACATGTATTTTGAAATGTGAGGTCACAACTAGTATGCCCTCTATCATTCTCTGATAATTTGAATGAAATGAGTGAATTTGATTTCATATGATCTTAAGAGCTTAACATAAAAGTGACATTGTAGGGAATCAAACACCCTGTCCTCAGTTGGTAAGCAAACACCTAAACCACTAGATTATCCTCCTTAAACTTATTGGGTTGCCTAGGGATAATGACTGGATAGAATGTTTTGAAAAACATCACATTGCATATACTTATCTTAAATAACAGTAGGGCACAGCAAGGACTTATGCAAAAAGAGTCTTCATGTTACTAATGAAACAAGAATGCCCAAGCAAAAACATCCAGATTTTACAACATAGTTACATGATCTATTACACTTACAGACCAGTAATTACGAGATAAAAAAAATACAAATGCAACAATGAAAGAGACTCTCAACCTTATTTTCAAGATTGAAGAAATCCCCTGATGTCATGTGTTGCGATATACATGTATGGGTGTCTATGTGAAATGTATGAAGTATTGAAATATATTATAAGAATAGAATAAAACCACAATTTTGAAAATAGTAAAAAAACATTATAGCATACAATGTAACCAGTATATTTTGAACCTGAGCTGGTTCTCTATCTAAAAATAATGTGAATAAGATTCTTCTCTCTGTGTAAAATTTATACCAGGGACACGTTTCTGGTGAATCTGGTGTCACTTCAAAATATATTAATAAGCAGGATTAGGGCTGCTTCAATGTACTACATCCTTTCAAAGTACAACCGGTTTTCCTATAGTAATAGTTTCAAGTGTTAACATCCACAATACAATAAGTTGTGTTTACTCACATTGTGTAAAGGATCCTATAACAGCTGGAGGGAAGATGGAGAGGAAATGCTGGGTGGAGGTGCACACTGAATCAGCTCACGTCAAACCTGTACATCAAGTCTGAAACAGCCATAAATACTATATGCTGCAAGCAATGTCGTGAAAACAGGATCAGTAACCGCCATGCTTGATGAAAAATAAACAGCATTTGTAAATAGAGCAAGCAAATACATCAAGTATGTTCACATCATTATGTGAAGAGGTAGGGAAAAGGTAGACTACCGGTACTGCTTAGTCTCTGAAAATATATATGTTTGATATAAAAAACATGAGTAAGATTTAGATTTGCTTCAATTAGGGCTACAGCACTTAAGTAAGGGCTGGTAAAGAGGGTAAACAAGAAATCACTATCACTATGCCATGGGGCACATTAGAATTTTGTTTGTTCATATAGTGGTGAATAAAACCAGCATTATAAACTGGCACTAGTCCTGAAGTCCTTGCCTATCTGCCCAATAGTCAAGGTGTCATAAGGACTTAAGGGTTTTGTTATATGTTATCATTATAAGGACTAGGGGACTAAAAATGTTCGTTTCTACTGCTGTAAAACTACAAAAAAAGAGTCTTATAAAGCCTTGATAAAGAAGAAATTGGCACTAAGGCCGCTTTATGTCATCAGACAAAAATGTGAAATTGAAACACACAACAGCCCCCTTCTCTGAAAAAAATAATTTATGGTACCAATGCTCGACCTCATTCTTGATAAGATAATTTTAGTAGTTTATGAGAAAACTTGTCCCCATTGCAGACACTATGCACTTTGTAAAATAACATGGATCAAGGGCCATAACTGGGTATGCTGAAAATCTGAAAACATGTTCCAAGGGAAATAACTCTTGAAAAAATAATAAACTGGACCCAAGTATCTCATAGATAATCATGCAAAGTTGCGTCAGTAGTTTCTGAGAAAAGTTATCTCCATTGCAGACACTATGCACTAAGTTTAAAACCATTGAGCAAGAGCAATAACTCGGTTAAAAAAAATTATAGCACCAATTTTAAAACTTAGTCTTGGCAAGTATCTCTTATATATGCATGCAAACTTTCATTCATGTAATTTCAGTAGTTTCTGAAAAAAAACTTGTCCCCATTTCACGCAGAATGCACAAAGTTGAGAGCACAACCAGGGCCATAACTGCCGTAAAAAAAACCTGTCACAGCATCAATTTTCGAACTCATATAAGATCATGACAATATATGATAATATCAGTGTGTAAAATTTCATTCTATAACTTAAATAGTATTATGAATTGTTGTACCCTTTGAGAAGCAGATGGACGGCAGGACAGATGGATGGACGAATTCCTATATCCCCAGCATTTCTATAACTCCCATACTTTAACATAGGATTACAATAGTCCTAACCTTTGGTCACTTTCTGCAAGTGGGTCCAGAAGTGTTATAAGACAACCGCTTGGTGCTGTCTTGAAAAATGGCACTGTCAGGAGTCTACTTGAAAAAACAACATCTGACTGTGATCAGGCTGAGTAAGCGAGTTTGTCAATGCTCTAGCAGATCCGGATTTGGGCATGTACTTACTTTACAAAGGACAAGTACAACTTCAGGCTTTTTAGGAAGTCTCCATATATGTTATCCAGAGCTCCAGATAAGCTGCGTATCTGCTTAAAAATACGCATCAGAAATGCAGAAATATGCAGTGAAATACAATTCAAGCGTATCAAATACGCAACTAACATTACAGATACGCTACAAAAATAAAACTAGTGAGTATCATCAAAATATTGTGAAGTAACCCAGCATATTCAATTAGCAAATCAGCAACTTATTTTGAAATTATAAACGGGCTTTCAGTCAACATTGCCAAACTCCACGATGACAGTTACATCATGATCATTTGCCATCACACTTTCTTGTGGAAGTATTGCAGTATTTTTGAGTCCTATAAAGCTCTCGAACCCACACAACAACAGTTTGCAGGGACTAGATGAATAGTGTTTTTAAATATTTAACTTAAATACCCACATGTGTAAAAACTAGTGGGTAACAGAAATTTGAATACCCAGATAGAATTACTGATACCCAATGATTTTAAAATGCATGGGTAAAATACCCACAACACCAAAAGCTTATCTGGAGCTCTGGTTATCACTTTGCAATCTAGTACATGTTTCAGGTGAAGTTGTATCCCTGAATACCAGGAAACACTGCAACAGCCTGCACGTTTGTTGATCAGATTTAATTTTATACGAGGGGTGTTCATTGAAGATTTCCCCTAAACCACATAGGGTTATCATATTTGGTTGAAATTTCACATGTGTAATGATACATGTATCTATGGGTTATGTCTGAATTTGCAGCACTGAACTATTAATCTTACCACTTTTACAGGTGTTATGATCGAGTAGGGTGTGACAATGGAGCCAGTAGAATACCGAGCAGTGATTAGGTTTTTATATTTGAAAGGTAGCACACCAAAAGAAAATTTCGATGAAATGAAAGCAACTTATGGGGTAGACGCCCCATCATAAGACGTTGTTAAACACTGGCATCGCCAGTTCAAGTGTGGTCGGACATCTGTGGAAACAGCTGCCATTCCTGGTCGCCCCCATTCAGCCATTGATAAGGACACTATCCATCAAGTGGAGACCGCCATTTTGGCAGACTGACGTATAACTGTTCGCCAGTTAGCACAAGATTTCAAGATCAGGGTAGGGTCTGTGGAAAAAATAATCCATGACAATTTGAACATGCATAAGGTGTCTGCACTATGGATTCTAAAGGCTGCTCACACCTTTCCAAAAGCAGGAACGAGTCAATTGCTCAAAGGATCTATTGGACACGTGCCCCAAAAAACAGGCAAACTTTTTTGACAGACTTATCACACAGGATGAAACATGGGTCCATCACTATGATCCTGAGACTAAAGTTCAGTCGATGCAATGGAAGCATGTGGAGTCACCAGCCCCAAAGAAGGCATCTGTCCAACCCTCTGCAGGCAAGGTCATGCTCACGGTGTTTTGGGACCAGCACAGAGTAGTGATGATGGATTTCTTGGCAAAGGGTACCACAATTACAGGAGCTTATTATGCTTCACTGCTGCGGAAATTGCTGGACGCTATCAAGCTTAAGAGGCATGGCATGCTGACCAAGGGTGTCCGTCTCCTGCAAGACGATGCTCCAGTACACAACTCTCATGTTGCCCAGACAGAGGCGCGGTCCCGTGGCTATGAAATCCTTCCACATCCTCCTTACTCTCCTGACCTTTCACCATCTGACTTCCACCTCTTTCCAACCATAAAGTCATTTTTGAAGGGAAAACGTTTCACAGATGATGAAACACTGATTTCTGAAGTCAAGTCCTGGTTTGAGACGCAAAATGAGGTCTCCATAGTTGCATAAAACGATGGGAGAAGTGTGTAACTCTTGGTGGTTCCTATGTGGAGAAAGACTAATATTGCTAAGTTTCATTTCACTAGGTCCATCGGAAGTGGGTCAGGGGAAATCTTTAATGAACACTCCTCGTACATGTTAAAAAAACACCAACTCAATCTTAGCCCCATATCATCCAAATATTCATAGAAATGAACCAGCATAATTGGAAAATTATCGATCACAGTTTTCATGATGACTTCCTTGGTTGGAAACTGAAGCCAGTTGATCATTGATGAAACTGATGAATTGCCACAAGACTATTTTGCATAGCATCAACAATATCTCTCACTTGAAAACTATCAGAGTCGCAGGACGATGAAACACCTACCAACATGTCAAACTTGTTTATGGCTAATGGGAATAAGAACGTCCAATGTCCTGTAGAGTGAGATCAAAGCATAGCCATATATTAACATGATCACAGTACTGCAATGTGCAACAACTATTGATAGGGCTGTGTATTTGCCTTAAGTTTGTATTGGAATATATTGTGATGCAGGTATCTGTACTGCGATATTGGGAGCGTTTGACAGTGATTGACACCGATTGTACATGCAGATCCTATTTTCTACATACTAAATATTACTCATCATGGTCAGTTGGTACCATTTTGTAGTGTTGGTTACAGGGGATTTAACAATGTCAAAGAAAAATCACTTCCTTGTTACCACCATTTTGTCAATCAATTTCAATGGGAAAGGGGGACACGGGTGGCCCAGTCGTCTAAGACGCTGCAATTTACCTTAGGCATGCAAGAAACCTATGATTGTGGGTTCGAATCCTGGTTCGGCTCGATTATGTTTCTAGGTTTGTCAGCACCACACCCATGCTCGTTGGTTTCACCAAAGTGGTAAACGTCTGAGCGTGCATCACTTCGGGCTTTCCTCCCACATTAAGCTGACACGCCGTGATATAACTGGAATACTGTTAAACCCAACTCACTCATACTCAAAGGGAAACATCATTGTGAATGCATATCTGTGAAGATTTTGGGGTAAACGATTCAAATCATAACAAAACTTGTTATATATTTTGTATCCAATGTACCAGAAAACAAAAGTATACTGGTGATGCAGTCCTATCAATTGAATGTCATCATACGTTATCACTCCTGACAATAATGTATTAAGCTCTTCATCAATTTACAGCCTGAACAAATGCAAGATATTAATAACAACACACAAACACAAAATGTCATAGAAAGGTCATCCACAAATGGCAAGTTTTAGCGAATGTTTTATTCAAATAGAAGATGAGCATTATGTGGTATAGTTTTCAAAAAGGGCTGAAATATCATGCTGAACATCAAAGTACTCTTTCGGATTAATGATAAAGAAAAGTATTTAATGCTTCCATTGAATATTCAAATATCCCTACCCTTCTATCGCTGCTACCCACAGACTTGCCCCTCTCTCTATCCTCTTCCTCAACAATTTGACATACAAAGTGAAGCCCTTATCTGGCCCAAACACCTTCAATGTTGCACAGACCTGGTAATCCGTTGTCATCACTGCCATGCAAAACAAGTAATAAAAATCCCATGAAGAATTAATGTCCAGAAGAACTTTGGTGATTACCTGCCCACGACCAAGGTCTTCTACTATTCAATCAATCACAATGGAGATCAATAGATCGATACATGTGTACGAAAAGACGCACCAATAACACATACAGCTAGAGCATGCTGCTCGGGCTTCAGGACTTATTCAGAGTAAATTCCAGACACAAGCATGTTTTTGATGTTCATGGTAAGCTATGACTGACCACTTAATCTTCAGGGTCCGGCAGTTTTGATTAATTTATTACAAATTCAATTTCATGTTAATGCATTTATTCCTCATTATTAATCTTACAACATGATAAGAGATAAACATACCATGTCTTCAATTTAGTTGTTTCAAATGTTGTTTTAATTTCTGTAAACTTCATTTGAAATGAAAAGAAAAATTTATAGGTTTAAAATCAGAAACTGCCCACTGGTTTGTGAAAGAAGTGCTTTCAAATAAGTCTTCGAATGGCCTTTAGAAGTGCTACACATAAGAGAGAGATCTTGTGGCTGTCCACTTCTTTATCTACATACAGAATGTTGACAACCATAAACTCTCAAATTTGGTTTCAAATAATGGAAATATTTTTGGGGGGTGATATCGACATCAACAACATAATGGTCAAACCTAGATTTGATACCACTGGCAGATTAATCAGAATGCACAATACTAAAATGTCATGGTAGAATTCTTGTCTAATCATATGATAAATGACAGTTCTCACTGATTCCACAAACATTTGGTTATCAATCTGGTCACCTTTGCATATGTCACAAGTGAATGGACACATGTCTTGCGTCGAACTACATCTACTTGTCAAGGTTTGTTTCTTAAAATGCAAAATTTGTTTCCTAATGTTCCATTTTCCTATGTTCCTGAAATATATACTATTCGAATTGAGGCATATGTCCTCAATGATTGTGACTGATTGTCATATGAATACTATTCACAACAAGGAGTATATGTAAGCAAAATATCTCAGCACCCCAATCATATATGAGAAGTATATTATCCAAACATACTCATCATGCTCATGGGACCTTCCTGTGGGAGTGTACCGTGTCAACCTTTTCTGAATACACACTGCAATATAGAGAAACACTTGGAACACTATGTACATTGGCTGAATACCTTGAAAGCATTGCCTCCAGCAACATAATGAACCTTTTACTCACTGCTATGTATTGACCGACATACACAAACTACGGTATTATGGACTTGTCAAGACTCGCCTAGCTGTTCCACACAATGATCTAGACTCATTAGACAACTACATATATCACATGCAGCTTCAGGTAGCATAACCTGATAACAAAAAATAAATTAATATGCAACACATGACATCTTTTGATAAGATTGCAGATAAAAAAACAACTTCAGTGTACATGTCTCATCTGACATGTTTATGTCAACTTTAACATATTTAAGTTACATCACATTTTTCAAATACCAAAATATGAAACTGAGTGACTAACGCTGTGAGGATTTTTAAGTTTCAAAACATTTTCTGCCTCACAAATGTTTGGTTGTTTAACATTGAAGTTAGCAAGTGAGTGAATGTTGTCTTTACCACGGTCAATAAAAAGCAAGCAAGCTTGAAATAACTGAGTCCCATTCATGCTAAACAGTGGCTGACAGCATGTGCACACACCATGCGGGTAAAACATTCAGCCAGGTCACACAGCGTAACCAGGTGGGTGCTGGGGATCTATTCTGCCTGGTAATCCCCATAGTGGCATATCCCTGCAGTCTTTTACTGAAGTCTTTAACGGAAGTACAAAGATAATCACATTGACACCAGCCTGTCCTTGACCTCACTTAAAGCTGGCGAGAGTGGTGGCATGACGTGTGCAAGACACGCATGGGCTGCCAGTTCATGAGACAAGCTTCATGCATTGTCTGGCAGTGGATGCAGTCCGTTATGGTAAGGCCATATCTGCTGTAGGAGTTTCAGGAAATTTAGTCACCCCCCTAATTGTACATGTGAAAACATTTACCACTATTATTAACTAAAGGTGAAAAGATACAGCCAGGTCACGATACAAAGGTCACGATACAATACGTATCGCAATATGCATATTTACGTCAAATTTTGTGGAAATGTCTTGACTATAAATATTTCAGAGCAGATTCAAAAGGAAAAGTTTGTTGCGGCTATTTTTGGTAGCGAACTTAATTACAACACATTTTGCAATTTTTGAATGACAATACCCCTGGGGGTCACTAAACGAGCATTAATGTATTTTAACAGGTGTATCAAATTTTATCGATACTGAAAGAAATGTATCGTGTATCATATTGGCACATGTAAACTCATGATGCACTGACTTATCGTTTCAACTCTATTATTTACAAGGGTGATGTCAGTTTCCAGCTATATTTAAAGTTGTCTACCACCTATTTTGACAGATACCAGTGATTATTCTAGAGCAAATTGACGGTTTCTGTCTATCTTTCTCATGGGCACAAACAAAAAAAGTGTTCTATGATTTTATGTTTTAAGCCACTTATGTCGTTTCCTTTTGTCTGATTCTGAGAAAACCTAGCAAGATAAGGATCAGGTAGTCTTATCGCACGTAACAGGGATGCATATATCTTCAACTAACATTCTTGCATGTGGAACACACAATCTCCACAACAAAGAAGTTCTTGTTCCACTTCCAGCAAAATATAATATAGATATTTACATCTGTATATTGAACGTTTCTCAAGAATAATAACCTTCAGTGTTTGGCTGACAATTATCCATCATTTGTAAGACAGCACAAGTATACATATTCTGCCCGATCACTGTAGCAGTCAGTAACCTATGACCCTGTCTCAAACATGCTCCACTACAACACTCTGGCACAGACCATACACATAGTGCAATATCAACATGATCAAGGAATAAGAAGACAAACATTTCTTGTCTCATATTGCACATGCATTATCATGTTAGTTACGTACTGATGGTCCTGACTATGGACATCCAAACACAAAATCAAACACACAGCAACCACTGTCTATCTCAATGCTTATTCACCTGACCGAAGTACAATTGTACATATTTTGAGAACAGTGATCATGAGACAGATCATGATTTGACTCAATATGTTACTGATAAATGTGTTCGGTCGGGTAGCCTTGTGGTTTAAGCGTTCGCTCATCACGCCGAAGACCCGGGTTCAATTCCCGACAAGGGTACAATGTGTGATATTGATGGAATATTGCTAAAAACAGCATAAAACCATACACATTCACTACTGACAAATGTTATTTATATTTCTCATAGCTACAGATACAAATTTCAGTCTACACAATGTTAAGAAAGGTGAGTGAGTGAGTGAGTGAGTGAGTGAGTGAGTTGGATTTTACGCCGCTTTGAACAGTATTCCAGTTATATCACGGCGTGTCAGCTTAATGTGGGAGGAAAGCCCGAAGTGATGCAGGTCTCAGACGTTTACCGCTTCAGTGAAACCCACGAGCACGGGTATGTTAAGAAAGGACACTCTGTAAGCATTTATTGCAAATGATGAGATAATAATTGCAGTATTGTAGAAAATCTGTGAGTCACACAAGGTTTGTTTGATTTAATCGGTATGCTATAATGAATGAATGGGATCACATTACAACCTGTTTGCAGGTTTAATTCCACAAAATTACAAACATACAACAGAAACAGAGAAGCTAATTGATTTGAATCACTGCCAGAATCGTTAGCAACTTTATCTGACTGTAGGATAGTTGTGGGTCAGCTACTGGTAGCTAGTGCCACATACTGCAGCATGGTCTGTATCGGCTACTGGTAGCTAGTGTCACATACTGCAGCACGGTCTGTGTCGGCTACTGGTAGCTAGTGTCACATACTGCAGCACGGTCTGTGTCAGCCACTGGTAGCTAGTGTCACATACTACAGCATGGTCTGTGTCAGCCACTGGTAGCTAGTGTTACATACTGCAGCATGGTCTGTGTCAGCTACTGGTAGCTAGTGTCACATACTACAGCATGGTCTGTGTCAGCCACTGGTAGCTAGTGTCACATACTGCAGCATGGTCTGTGTCAGCCACTGGTAGCTAGTGTCACATACTGCAGCATGGTCTGTGTCAGCCACTGGTAGCTAGTGTCACATACTGCAGCATGGTCTGTGTCAGCCACTGGTAGCTAGTGTCACATACTACAGCATGGTCTGTGTCAGCCACTGGTAGCTAGTGTCACATACTGCAGCATGGTCTGTGTCAGCCACTGGTAGCTAGTGTCACATACTGCAGCATGGTCTGTGTCAGCTACTGGTAGCTAGTGTCACACGCTGCAGCATGCCCAATGGAGCTGTCTGCTGGAAGGTCTGTAACCAATCACATATGGATAATGAAAGATAACTTCAGTGACATCTGGACCAAATGTGCTGATCAAGTAATTACTTGATCTGGTTAGTAATCCAGGTTCATAGCAAAACTAATATACAACTACACCTACCACAATATTATTTTCAGCCAACACCATGTGTTCAGCAGCTTATTGGATGCCTCATTCTGGTAACCTAATCTAACTGTGTTATCATTATATTTATGGTGCATTCATGATACATGACATCTGACATTGCTGTGTGCATAGAATTATTCCATATTCAACAATGCAACTTGGAAAAATGGTGATCGTGGCGCTTGATTATTTCAAATTTTACAAACCTATTCTCAGGTTATCTGAGCAACGCAATATTGAACAAATTAACCAAGGTTTTCTGAGACAATTAAGGCAACTTTGATCAATATCTAGCTTTCAATATGTTTTGACCTTGAAACTGATCCATCTAGATGTGATACATGGTAGTATAATCATGTCAATGTCCTGTATATTTCAATGTCCCAGTGATACAAATACATTTTTCAGCATTGACATTTGTCAAGCACTAGCAATGCAACTGTCTGACATTTTTGTTGACAGGCTTGGGCCTGCATTTACATCATCTTATTAGCTGCAAAATGTTGTGCAAGTTTGATGAAAGGTGCAGTTACATAAACAATGAAGAATTTAGTTGATCAGGAATTTTTGTGGGACAAATCTGTCACATGATTAATGTTCCTCTGGAGGACATTTCAAGAAAGCATCTGTCATGATCTGCTTTGTACTGTTTTTAGGAACCTTGCAGTTGGTAGCATGCCTAGGTTGTAGCAATAATGGTCCTGGAAACACTTTCATTGTTTCCTTAAACAAACTAGATCCAACCGAATGCAATGGTATTGAAATGACCCGCAATGACCCGCAGATTTATCTGTTGTTTAACACCACACTCAACAATATCCAGTTAAATGAAGGTGGCCTGTAAATAATCAAGTTGGGTCCAGGACAAACCAGGGATTTATTATTGATATTATTGATATTGTGAGCAATGACAGTTGGATCATTAATTCACCACTTACGAAAAGCATAGGAAGGTCAGACTAATTCTAACCCTGAATCCCCATGGGGTGAACAAATTAAGACCAACAATATGATGAATGACAACTTCAGCAGTTCAGTTTGGCCAAGAACAGCCTTTCTCCAAGGCTTCACTGAAAGATAAGTCCATGGATGTGTAGTAATTCTATCCTCATGATAGGCAAGTCTAGATAAGTGGACAATACATCTGAGGATGTCTGTCTCTTATAGGATAACTTGTTCTCATTATTTAAATAACCTAGAAATTATGACTAAACTGATAATTATTGTCTTAGAGACTTGTGCAAGTCTAGGCCAGGAACCCTGGTGGTTGACAGAGGATCAACATCCCAGGCCATCAGAGTACGTTGACACACAATCAAGTCACAGAGCCTGACCACTCAGTATCCACTGCAGTTTGCTCTTCTACCAAGAATCCGGTACTGAGGACCAATTCTAACCTGGAAACCCCTCAGGGGATTCTTAACAAATACTTATTTATGTTTCATGTAAATGAAAACTGAAATAAAAACAATAGATAAAAATACATTCTCAACACTGACTTACTTAGCTTTCGAAAAATGGTAAACTTCAGTGAATGATGTTTTACATATGGAGAAGTCATTTATAGTGCAAATGCTTGGATAAGATAGACCTTTTACTATTGATACAAGCTTGCATAGTACAGTTAACATATCCATTGGTGGAATCATCAGGCCTAATATACTCTTGTTCCCTGTTCTTTTAGAAAATACTGAAAATGTAAAAACTTAATGGACAACATATGGTTTAATTGCCTATATCATGCATAAAAGTCATAACTGCTTATTTTGAAAAGATCTTATGAATCCACAGACACCATTAGTCATATTCAAAGAGACTGCAGGTGATTTAGAAAGAAAACAGCTTGTCCCTCTTGATTTAGACCAGTCTCGGATTAGCAGACTAGGGCTTCCATTCAAATCATTATGTTTTCTTCAAGGATGAACATATCATATACCTACTATTGTGATCTCCTTGTCCCATGATAAACATGACACGTACACCCAAATATCAAATATATGATACCCTAATGATCCATTAAACCAACCAATGACACATCTGAGACATAGTACTTTACAAGTTATAAATCACAATCAATACTTGACAAAGTCCACATAGTTCTACAAGACCACAAGTCTGCATATAAATTGTGTACATTTACAACTGAATAAACTCTGGCCATCAAACCAAAAGCAAAAAATTTATTACTTACTTTCCCGTATGTGGATGTTACTTATGATAACATGTATCCTCTTAACATAACATGTGAACATGTGAATGTAATTCAGTTGCACCTTCTAATACAGCCAAGTCAAGGCGACATGATTAAAACTAAATCGTAACCCGGAAACTAGGCTATGACAAAAGACAACCCCCAATCATCACATAAAATAAGACTAACATGTAAACCCTGACAAAAAAGGTCTGTACAAGGTTAAATAAAAATCAGTTTACAATGGACCCCATAAGTGTTAAAGGAACTCTCAAGTCCTTGAACTGAAAAGAGGATGAGTATAGACTGCTAGAGAGGAGAAGGGGATGAAAATAGCATGGGGAGGCTGTTTTACGAAATATGTCACACTAACATAAACACAGCTTGATGGCATGTAGAGTAAGATTAATGTTGCTTGATTCTCACTTAGCTATAAAATTGAAGACATATCACGACAGTCTGTTAATAATCACATATTTTCTGATTTGTGGCCTATGTGGTTCTGAGATGTATCTCCTTAATTTTGCTACCACAGATTAACTGCATTATGACACGGGAGTTTGTGCACAAGTGACGTGTTGTTAGATGACCTGACTCTGCAGCCCCAAAAGACACAAAGTCTGAAACTTAACGACCAGGATATATTCATGAGCACATTATTGTACAAGGCAGGGGAAATAATTGCAATCAATATCAGCATATGAATTAACACAGCAACTTTATCATTCTTTGTGTCTTTGAATGTTTTTGAATATCTGGAAAACAAGCTTGGAGTCACTCATGCATTCTGTGTTTGAAATTAAGCATGAAAATAAAGGAGTCCTTGTGAAATTCTAATGTTAAAAGATATGGGGGGTCCCTAGATTCAAATACTATAGCAACACATCTCAAGGACCCAGAACCCCCTTAACTTATATGGATTTTAACACAGGTACTTGATATAATCAGGAGTACCTCCAGGGCAGACTGGACATGATACACAGTCCAGTGTTAATTAGGATGGCGATGATGACCTTTCCACTAACAACAGGAAGGTAGGGTATGTCCGGCATCTGAGCAGCCACCTCCTCTGACTGAGACACAGGTCACAGTCAAGTGTCAAGGTGGAGCCAGGCAGGTGTAGAAGGAAGTAAGAATGTTGTAACATAGGCAAGCTATGCTACAGCTCACCAGGAAATGCTTTCATGTTAATTGGGAAAATTTAAGCAAAAATATAATCTTGAAAACATGTACTCTTCGTCATCCTAGGTGTGGTAACTTGGAAACAGACTTTTTCAGGTCGAGCCTTGCAGATCATAGTGCAGGAACATGTAATGACAGTATTGGCATCTTTTTAAAATAAATAGTTGATAGGACTCAAGCATGATGGTTTGTTAACAGCAGGGCAGTGTTTTCAGCTGTTCCAGATACAGATACAGAAAAACAATTACACGTATTACAAGGGCAGGAGAAAAAAATGTTCACAAAGGTGGTGTATAGCTGACGTTCTGCTTGTTCTCAAGACCAAATTTATCAATGATCACCTCTCAAAATTTGAATGTTCTTGAGCAAAAGGGCGATGTGGTACCTTTTAGATAAAGAATTCACTTGTCATGTAGAAGCCGTGGGTTTCAATTCCCAACAGGGGTAATCAGTGTGAAGGACATAGGTATCCCCAGACATGCTTAAATCAGTGTAAAACCATACTCAATCATTCCCCTATTGAGCAAAAAGTACTAAAATATGTATCCAGTGTAAGAAGATTTTGGCGTCAGTATCTTAATCAAAGCACCCCTAAATCTATCTATTTACACTGGCAATGACCATGATGACAGGAAGCCTTTGACATTCATCCTAATTTCAAACAAAAATCACCTCTGAATATCAATATGCAAAGCTTACCTTATTTATTGGCTAGTTGTAGTGTTACAAGCAGCTGATTGAATAAAGTCTTTCACTCCCAGCCACAGATCATCTGCAACAGAAATGAGAATATTCTAAAATAAGAGTGTCACATATAATCACTCGGGACTGAAATGCAATCAACCAAGTCACTGAGGCTGATCACCTGATCCATTAAGCCGTCTCTTATGACAAGCACAGCGGCCAGTTATGTGATCAGTTTTAATCCAGAATCATTAAGCAACCAAATTCAACCTGAAATGTTTACAGGCCATAACATTGAAAACATATAAGGACACCCCCCAAAAGCCTGAAATTCTACAAGCCTTTTGGCATGTTTGGAAACCACGAACATAAGACAACACACGCTCAGCAAGCTTGTAACTCTGATGGTTGTGAGCTACAGATTTATTGAAGGGTTATTGATCTATTTGTCAAGTAACAGACCTGAAACATTTCACAAATCAGTCACACCATGCTTACTAACCAGTCACATCCTAGTACAACCTCCTCAAATCACAGACAAAATGTTGACAAGTGAAATGTAAAATTTCAATATCATTTCTGCAGGAACCAATTTCAGTGCCAACCATGATGTATCAGTGAGTGATCCCCTTCTTCATCAAGCGTTGCCTGTTCAGCAGGGGGAACAGTTGAGGTGTCCATGTGCCAGTCATCACCACAAAGTATACATGCCACATGATCATGACAATTTTCAAACAATTGTGCAATGAGGACACAAATCAAACTTGCTGACAAGAGAAATTAGATATATTTCGTTGAGTGAAGGGGTTTATAAAGGCAGCTGAGGAATATCAACAATGGAATTTCCACATTCATTTTGGGAATCGAACACTGGTCTTCGACATGTCTATTCTCTATATCCTCATAGTCATATATACTGTCACTCTCCATCTAATGCCATGGTTACATAATAGTCATATACAAATAGTCTGCCCAATCTCATTAAAATCAGATCTTAGTTCTCGCTGTTGCTAAACAAAGATCTGAGGACATCCCATTACGCATCACGTCAGAATGACCTTACATCGACCAATCAAAGCATCGCTTACCAGATCATGAGAGTGACAGTCGGAATGTGTTTTCTAATCGTGCAATCTCGAAAACGTTAAAACGGGGTATTCCGAACGACAGTTACGGCCCGTCTGACTGATTCCGTCAAAATTATCATCTATCTCTTGCTCCCGTGGGATAAACATATAAACAGAGGAGACGTTGCACAGTACGTGGGAAGCAGTGCCATACAATCGCAACCATATATTAGACATTCCGGAATCAAAATTTTAACCGAGAACTGTGTCAACATATTTTTCAAGTGCAGTCAAAATGGAAGTGGTCAGGTTGAAACGAGTACCGCAAAGCTCGAGAAAGCTGCTTTCTAATTGGCTGATGTTAACTTCTTGTTAGTCGTTTCAGTGGTCGGTCAAAGTTCGCGAAAGGTCGTTCTGACGTGACCCGTAATGGGATGTCCTCAGATCTTTGATTAGAGGCAGCGAGAACTTAGATCTGATTTTAATGAGATCGATAGTCTGCATACATGTCTAAGCCACAAAATGAGTTCCATATTATAGATGGTGAGAGTCCAACACTAACTCCATCGTTAATATACTGGTGTTGGTCAATATATCAATATTACTGGTAACATGTGATATCTATCTAAAATCCATCTGAGCATAAATGAAAAATCTCTTTGAAATTTGGTGCTGACAGTTCAACATGGATGTTGGTCGTTATGTCAAGGCTTCAATATCACTATGAGTGAGTGAGTGATTAAGGTTTTACACAGCTTTTAGCAATATCCCAGCTATATCATGGCGGGGACACCAGAAATAGGCTTCACACATTGTACCAGTACATGTTTGTACACTACGGTACAATTTGTTGCACCCTGCAGTGACATACAGATAAACATATCAAACCAGGAAAGGACAATGGGATACAGTAACCACTGCTAATGCCAGACAAGGTCAACTGTCATCAGTATCTGTTCAATACATCAAGAGAACCCAACCCAATCTACGATACTCCCAGCTGGTACCTCTGTCAAAATCAATCCTTTCACGTTTGAAGAAAATGAATACTAAAAGTATATGACAATGGATTGGCACTGAAACTTGAAAGCTAACAGCTTCAATACTGTTCACCAAGCTGTTCCAGCAAAACCAAGACAACAATCGATTGGACAATAGGTGTCACATTCAAACTAAGCATTGCCCACGACGGAAACATGAGCTGAGATCATCATTGTCAGTTTGATTAGGATTCAGTTAAACTACAATTTCTAATAATTTACAAATTTTCACATCTTTTTACATTCTGTAAAGATGGACCCAATATTCTGAGGATTCATCTAACAGTCTGGGAAATGAAGTATGGAAGTCCAGGTCACCCAACAACCTGCTGAATGTCAGCTTAATGTCGGAGGAAACCTCGAAGTGATGCAGGTCTCAAACGTTTACCACGGGTCTGGTGCTGACAAACCATGCCCAAGGGACGCAACTCTGCACAGTGAAACGCTGCACCTCAGATGACTGGGCCACTCGTGCCCCCGATCTAGATGGGAGATTCATTTCTGAATCTGTGGAATATCTAGACTTGCTTAATTTGGGGCTATTGATTTCCGAAAGGGCTGGGCTGAAAGGAAGATAATATGGTTCCGGGACAGTGTGAGAGACTCATGATCTTCATGTACTACTTGCAATTTGGTTTCTGTGATCTATGACATCCATGATCCCCCTTCAACATGCACATGGGTATGGTGCTGACAAACCTAGAAACATAATCAGGGCGAACCAGGATTCGAACCCACAATCATAGGTTTCTGGCATTCCTAAGGGATGCAACTCTGCACAGCAAATCGCGGCGCCTTAGACGACTGGGTCACCCGTGCCCCCGATCTACGTATGAGAAGTGCAAAAAACTGACATTAAATAATGCAAAGGTACTGAGGTAGCTGTTATGATGAACAACCAGTCATGTCTGACAGTCCCAGATAAGGGACCCGTGAAATTCTGGGTTAGAATAGGTCTTCAGCAACCAATGCTTGCTGTAAAAGATGACTATGCTTGTCGTAAGAGGTGACTAACTGGATCGGATTGTCAGGCTCACTGACTTTGTTGATGCCTGTCATCGTATCCCAATTGTGTGGATTGATGCTCGTGATGTCAATCACTGGATTGTCTGGTCCAGAGCTGATTATTTACAGACCGCCATCATATAGCTAAAATAGTTCTGAGTGCGGCGTTAAACAACAAACCAAACCAAACCAAAACCCATATAAGGGTAACTGTGATACTGTATTATAGCTGACTGCAGTGACCAGCAAACCTGAACATAACCTGTGTGCCCCTGCTCTATCACCAGCTGACAGGGCCGCATCATCGCAGGTCCCACATACCATACATCAGCCACATTGATCCTACTTATAGACATATATTACGTAGCATAAATAAACCACTTAGATTGATAACACGGCTAATCTAAATGATGTATTGCACACATGATATGAGAAAATTAGGCCAATAGCATGTTGATGTCCTGTCTGATCACAGTGACCAAACTTGAGTATAGCTGAATATAGAGGGTAAATCATCTCCTACACAAATGGTTAGTCTCTGAAAATATATAATGTTGATGGAAACAACTACACTCTAACTGAAAAGGAGCCTCAGTGAGATGGCATAGCTGAATATAGAGGGTAAATCATCTCCTACACCAATGGTTAGTCTCTGAAAATATATAATGTTGATGGAAACAACTACACTCTAACTGAAAAGGAGCCTGAGTGAGATGGGAGATTCAGTCCTGAATCTGTGAAATATCTAGACTTGCTTCATTTGGGGCTATGGCATTACAGAAAGGGCTGGGCTGAAAGGAAAATAATATGGTTCCGGGATGATGTGAGAGACTCATGATATCCATGTAATACTTGCAAGGTGGTTTCTGTGATCTATGACGTCCATGATCCCCCTTCAACATGCAACATGTACATGCTCATTTATTCCTGTTACCTGAAGATCTGTGATAATAAACTCCTTGTACCACAAGCAAGGGGATCAGTAGGGTGCCATCATTTCCCTCAGCAGTATACTATATCCTACTGAACCTCACATTGGTTTGGCGGAGAATCCGCTTAGCTAATTCCACTTCAAATGACAACATCACATTTCAACACATAGTTACCGACTGCCAAGGTGATAAAACAAATATTGGTCCAATAACTACTGTTACGCAATAATCTTTGAGAAAACTCAATATTCATTAGAACTTTGCAGTATTTACTAAAACATGAAATGTAAACATGTAAACATGAAATTAGAAGACTGACCAAGACACATGTTTACAATAAAATACCACCACAGACCGATCCCTGAACACACTTTGCTGAATCACTCAGGTGTGCGATGAGCCCACCGCATACCAACAATATCCTGTACCTGCTTTCAAAAGGGCTCATGTGCGTGCTGTCAAAGCCCTTATGACAATCGACAGGCATGAGAAATAATTGGACAAGAATGACAGAACAAACAATCACACACTAAAATACCCCCAAATACTGATATACCATCAGAGTTTCTATACAAATAACGTTGATCACGATATGAATAGAATACACAACATCCTACACAAGACAATTAATCGATTGTTGATGATCAAAACCAAAATCTAATTACTGATCCAACATCCCTACCACACAGCACAGGACGTGACCCACACTTCTCGTCACTCCCTACCCTGGGGCTGTTCACAGGGTGTATCTATCCTACCATCCCAGCTCTGGCTCCAAGTTGTTGAGTGTCCGGACTCAAAGTGTGTCTCGTGCCTCCAGGTGACGCGCACATATTGAATAGTATATTGATCTGTTGTTTCATGCTCCATCATGCTCAATGGCTAACAAGAAAGGCTACAGCTACTTTCGTCTTCCATTTTTTATGAAGGACTATTCATTCAGGTTTTATACATTCTTCACAAAGATAAGTACAATATATTTACCACATATAATTATCACAGTGATACCTTAGGCATAAGTTATTTGTCATATGATGCCATGACAACAAATATGAATTTTACTCAGTATCAAACTATAAATCAATATTTACCCCTGATTATTGAACATTTCATGAATTCCTGCAACACAACAAGAAAGAAGCAAAACCATATTACCCAAATAACATTTAGGATGACACAGCTTTGACGCAAGTTTGATATAAATACTTACAGGATTAGAGTACCTGTATTTTCTGATGTATCCTGAGCTATTCTTGCCACAGCTGGGGATATGAGTCAGTATCACACACTAATTTCCATAGTCAATGCCAGAACCTACACCAACTTGCTTGATAAATATTCACTTCTGAAACTGATCAATAGGTCCAAGTTCCTCAAAACTCTTGACAGAAATGTAGTGGTGATCCGTCTTTTCCATATGAAAAACAACCAGTTGTATAATCACAAAGTCCTGTGTCTTTGTTGCAGGTTTAGTGAACCCTGATGAGATAGGTGTATCAGGAGGAAATCCCACGTTTGCTCAGACTACCTAAACAACATACAGGACTGTTGGTGACCTCATACACATTACTACACACCACGAGACTTCTTATCAATGGGACCTATGTTGACTCATTGGATCGTTTGCGACACCACGACAGTTCCGTGACAAATCATTCCACTCACGATAGTCAACTTTTGGTATACACACACCAAGAATTGTTCCACATGTGTAGGTTTACTCAACTGCCGCGAGCTAACCTCAAGGGATTATGCAGGTCATGGGTCATGCTATAAATAGCTGATTATAATGGCTGGCTTTGAATGGGCACCCTTTTCAACAATGATTTCAGACAGGACATAGCAGGAATGCAGTGTTAGAAATAATTGGGGCTCCATTTTTGTTCATTTTTAGGCCAATAAAGGAGTGTGCATATCTGTAAAAGCCTATGAATAAGGCATAATGCACTGAAATATAACAAACTTAATAACCTGAATATTCCAGATATTTATGTGCAAATATTATAGCTTTCATTGTATGGACCATCAGAATCTTAAGGCTATTTGATTGTTCTCAAAAAATACTTTGAAAATAAAAGTTAAATATATTTGAAATAACAAACTACAAACTTTACAGCATGTTCACCTGTAAAACAAGAAACAACTTGATGTAGCCTACACATGAACATGTCAAAATAACATACAAGGGAACAACATTCACATCATTTAAATGTTCTTGAAATGCATTAGGACATTCATCTTTGTCTCTCTGCTCCATGGTCTAGTGGAAGAGCCCATTTCACCTCACCTTCGTCTTTCTATCACAGTGAAAGATGACCAAGCAACATTAGCAGGAAACATTGAACAACAGAAATTGTCAACATACTTCAATACAAATAATTCAAACTTTACACTGTCTTAAATCTCTCAATTTACCTGCAGATTTACAAGAAGTAGCTCTTGGAGAAATCCACCACAATGGGTATATGAGCACCAACACAGGTGTGCGATCATCTCTAACGAGGTAATGCATACCTGTTCGCTAAGGCAGGTAATCTGACCAGAACAATAGCTGCCTGTGAGGCCAGTTTCAGTTGAATAGTCCCCCTACCCATGGATCAATGTACCTAACACCTAATGTCTCCATGATCTGTAACCAATTATTGCTGACATGTTTATGCATCCAAGCAGAGAGAAAATACTATAAGTGTGGGTGAGTTGTATAACCCTTGTAGTAGTTTGTGACATAATCTGCATCAACTGTTATACTACACACCCCTGCATAAGTGAAGTTGATTGGAGTGTTTGCAGACACCCCAGATACTGCACACATTTAACATGGTCAGAAGACAATTAATGGCAGCTTATATGAACATTCTACTTTTTTTAGTCAGAATTTGATTATTAATTGTCATTAACTCATTTTTTGTTCTTTAACAGTCATTTAGACTATATCATAGCAGCCTGGAAATAACTGAGTTTGGACAGACAAATTACAGATGACATGTAATTGAACAAGTCAACATGCCTGACCTAGTCTGTCTTACAGACCCTGATACAAATATATATCAAATACAGCCCATGTAAGTCTATAATGTTTGGCAAGTCTAGATCACTGCAGTATCTGAAAATGAAGAGAGTCACTGAGCTCTTTTTTATTATATTTTTATTAAGATAACTGAACAACTGTTTTTTTATGTACGATATGTTCATTTCAGAGACTAGATTTTAGTCTATGCCTGACCATGCTGTCCATTTAGTTGTCTCTTATGACGTTAGCATAGTAAGCATAGGTGACTGGGTGCTATCTAACCTGAAAACTCCATATGGTTCAACAAAACATAGTTTATAAAAGACTATTGAACACTATGTTGACAGTCCCATCATCAAAATTGCGGTTTAACAAACACTGATCAATAAATTCCTTTTAACATTCATTTAGTGATTTAGTCATGTCAGTATTCAGCAACTGGATCAAAGAAATGAGTTGGATAGAGGATGGTTGTGACATACATTTAATGGCTCAAACCTTCACGACATTGCATGTTCAAGGAGGTTTGATGTGGTACTCTTCATTTACAAATAAGTATAAATGTTAGTCACCTTTACCACTTTACATTCTGGTGAACATAAACACCTGCCCATAAGATGGTCTATTTTATAAGTTCCTTGCATAAATCTCATTTTACAAACCCCCCAAAATGATCTAAGAGCCAAAAGGACATCCATAATGCTTAAACAAAACATGTTCCAAGTTTCATGAAGATATCTTTCAGTAGCTCAAGTTGATGTGTGCAAGTGCAATGTACCATGACTATCCAGTGAATGGTTGGGGAATTCTGCTCTTGGAACAAGCCCAATCTTGATGTCAGACCAGTCCCACCTGCCACTGGATAACTTGAACATGTTGAAAGGTTTCTGAATTATTTATAAAAGCTCTGGTCACACAGCCTAAGGGACAGAGGCATGCACAGATGGACACAAAGACAGACAGAGCTCATTTGTATATCAAATGCATGTTGAATCATGATCATTGTGGTGGGGGAAACTCCTGTTTTGCCCTCATTATTTTACAATCATACAAAATATCAGACCTGATCATGCCAATGCTGATCCCTTTCTGTCACACTAACTATTGTGCCCTCCAAACAGGGATTCTGGCAAAATCGGTTCCCACTCTCCCCTGCTTGTTTCAGGACTGACTAAACAGTAACTGGTGGTATTTACCTTTCAACAGGGACAATCTTAAAATTAAGGCATTAATGTATTTACCTTTCAACAGGGACAATCTTAAAATTAAGGCATTAATGTATTTAACTTTCAACAAGGACAATCTCAATAATTAAGGGATTAATGTATTTAACTTTCAACAAGGACAATCTCAATAATTAAGGGATTAATGTATTTAAATTACAACAGGGACAATCTCCTAATTAAGGTAATTACCAGAACAAATATCACATCTGAGTCCCAAGTAAGAATGTATTGGCAAACATCACTGGAGACCTCACAGCTCCACCACCTGTTTCAGGATTCTTAAAACATAAGGGAACACTTTGTGGCGGGGGATAAAAATTAGTTTTGTAAGCTGGACAAGCTGACAAGAAACAAAAGGCAGAACTGTGTTCATTTTCAACATTAGGGTTATAACAAGGATCGCTGGTTTTTCATGGTTATCATGGTTATTTGGAATTTGGAAACACTGTACACCCCCCAGATGGGTGTATTACTACAAAGCCATACCTACGTAAACAATCACATGTGTTTTGGCAATTAACATGGAATGTGTCATCCAGTCAGTCTCCCATATCATTTTACGCACTTCGAAACTTGACTATGACACAAATAAAGGTTCTGTTGTCTGAAACTCCACAGACTCTCCTCCCAAGTCTGGTTCCAGTAAAGCCATGTTGAGCTAATGACAGTCCATATCATAACATTCAAATATAAAAAATCTGAAGCCGAATTTAGGGTAGTCAAGTACAAGATTTTTTTTATCCAAATAGTGTATCATATGACAGATAGTTGCCTGAACAAATAGACCAGAGACCATCCACAGGTATATAGTCTCTGTATAGACTAACCCCTAGTCCCTGAAATAAAGTTATGAAAAGGGTTAATTAAGAAATTAATGACGTCATTGTTTTTTGTACAATAAAACACTGCAGGGAGAACATACCATGAGGGGCACAGCGTATTAATCTGGACTAATGCCTAGTTTACAGTGCTAGCCCACTGCAATAACATGCCACAGCTAACATGAATACCCTACTCAGACACAGTGCACTCCGAGCCGAGCAGTCCTTGTTTTATGAACCCTTTCATGCCGAGAGCCAGACAGGTTAAAACATGTACCATCTTTTAGCATCTTTTGGTACGACATGGGTGGGGATCCAACCCACTGACTGGACACTCTATCCACTAGACCATTGAGGTTATCAGCGATAGAAACTAACCATTTTAGTCCACTAGTCTTTATAATTATAACATATAGCAAAACCCTTACAAATGGCAAATTTCTACAAGTCCTTATGACACCTTAAGTATTGGGTAGTTTGGCAAGGACTATAGGACTAGTGGCAGTTTTTAATGCTGGGTTATGGAAAAGGGATCAAAATATGAACGAAAAATCTCACTGAACCATTAAGATCTGAGATCATCTTTTTTCAATCTTATTCTTATTTTTTACCACTTACTATGCTTTCTGGAAAACAACAACTGTTAACATAACTATTTTAAAAAGTTACTAAACATTCTTTGATCTCAAAGGAATTCAGACAGAACAAGAGAATAAAAGCCAAAGTTCACTTGTCAGACTTTATTACGAGATTTTAAGCAAGCTGATGAAGAAAATGCCAACATCATGACAAAAAACATCACACATGCCCATGGCCTTTGAAAATGGAAGCAATGCTTTAAACACTGAAAGAAGACTACTGCATGACAGAACAGAATAACTCACATAATTTTGTTAAAGGAGTAAAAGCAGTTAGGTCTCACTTTGGAGAAAGAAAATGCTTCTTTACATGCCAAACATACAAAAGGTAATCCTGACACACAGCCATCTAACTTGTGAACATGGTGAATGCGAACCCTAGCCATACTTATATTTATTACCTTTGATCGAGTTGTCTACAAACAGTATGTATTCAACACCAAACATGCTAAAGGGTGTTACAGGTTTTGTGTACAATGATAAAAGGTGTAATGATATGTTAAGTGCAACATGTCGTAACTGAGGGCTTTGAATAACTGATGTAAGAAAACATACAAAAAATGCCTTTGCAAACATCAATGACTTTCAACAGAGTGCGCTGTATATCTATTCCCTTGCCTGCTTGAGCCAACACATCTCTTCCCTATGTTACAGTTCTGAATCAATGTCATGAAGGTAAAATCATCTGCATAATTATTCCCCATTCGTCACCACTCGTCCCTTTCCGTAACCTGCAAGAAGACTCGTCCCCCTATCGATGAATGTTATGTGCGAAAATACGACAAACCAATCAGAATGCGTGTATGATTTCAAGTTCTTCGTCAAAGGATCCCTCAGAAATAATTTTTGATTTTACATATGTCTTGCATCTAAAAATATACCAAAGACACGGTTAAATGTGTTCAATCATACTGTATAATTCTGCACGTCCAGATGTGCTTTAAATTGCATCTGAAATATATATAATATATGGGGAAAATGTGTGAACCATTGCGCAACGAGTTGACAATTGTTTTAGGTATGACCGTTTGCGCTGAGACGGAACCCGGTCGCAAAAATGGCCACGAGTCGCTATTCGGCTTGTCCCGGAATAACACGAGTTGGTCATGAATGAATTATTCCCCTTTCGTTTGTATCACATGTTCCCGTGTTTATCAGATGAACAACTTGCAATTTACTTGCTTTTGCATGTGTTTGTGATGGGTGCCAACGGTGGGGCAGGATATTCTCACCTTTTTGCAAACGACTGGTATCATCACTAATTGATAGTGATTCATAAAGTTACTTTTTGCAAAGTCTGAAATAAAACAGTAGAAGAAAGGTTACTGTCAAGCTAACAATACCATTTCCACCGGTGACATCTTGCTTAGTAAATTAACCACCCCTAAAAACTTCAAGTCAAGGGTTATGCACATGCATTTACATAGGACATAGATCAGATGTTGACATTATATTAAGCATGGAAAAGCTCAATGGTCTTCTCAAGTACACACATAACAAACAGATTTATATATTTATCAGAACAGATATTTACATTACATAAAGCAAGGTAAAGCTCCATGGTTTTCTCGAGTACATACATAACAAACGAATTGATCATAAGATCTTAAATACTGAGTAAGAATACCATTGATATTGCTCCCTTGCATGAAAATAAACCCTATCCATGCTATCTGAACAAAGAAAACGACCTTATAATGCCACACCCCAATAAAATATGCATTTGTATTGACGACTGGTCGTCATGCTAGTAAGTCCCCAGCCACATGCCAGACTGGGACACGTTATGGAACCTCCATGTCAATGTGTTAATCATGTTCACTACCATTAAATCTGAGGTGTTATTGTGATTTTAGTCATGAGATTCCATTTATGTACTTTGAAACACTGACCATGCCAGATATGGGAATACAAATCTGATGCATCTTCCACCAACAATATGATTAATGTCTCCATTCCAAAAATTTATTATCAATGGATGACCCCTTATATGTTTGAATCATTAATGTATTTTGGAAGCTCTTAGTAACAGATATTTAATGAGACCAAGCTTGACTTGGGTTAACGACCCAAACGGAACAGAAACAGTGAAATTTTTGTTATCGATCATATTGAATAACTAAAGAATTGAGACAACTTTCTATCCACAACCTTGGCAGACAGTTTGGCCCAACACAAGTCAACGTCACAAAAATCAAAAATTTGTATTCATTATATTACCATGATTACATCTGATGTTTTTAAATTATTTTAATGTCTTAAAAAATCCAGTTGCCTGTGAAACAATGTTACATAACAAAAGTCAGCAGAGTCTGCCTTTGGTCAGGTGACATCTATTGCGCAAGTGCATCTTAATATAGTAATCCATGTGGCAAGCTTGCACAAGTTCTTAACATGTCTGTTTACTTGCAATGAACACGACCAAAAAAATACTGAATGTTATTACAAAGACATTCCGTTTCAATGCTGTCATTTACACCTGCCCATATACAGTATATGATTGTGGCAACTTGGTCCTATCTTTATTGAGTCAGAGGGCAACACTTATGCTTTCCTGCAATCCAAAGACAAGTGAAAATTTGAAGAATATTAATGAGGCCAAAAAAATAGAAGGTTTCACATTGTAATTCTTTACTTCAAACATAATGAATAAAGACAGATACAGACAGGGACAGACAACTCTGGGCAACCCACACGACTGAATCAGTTATTGATTATATGTCCCCATGCATATTACTGCAGACAAAGACAGATACAGACAGGGACAGACGACTGTGGGCATCCCACACGACCAAATCAGTTGTTGATTTTATGTCCCTATGCATGTTACGGCAGACGAAGACAGATACAGACAGGGACAGACAACTCTGGGCAACCCACACGGCTGAATCAGTTGTTGATTATATGTCCCCATGAATGTTACTGCAGACAAAGACAAATACAGTCAGTGACAGACAACTCTGGGCAACTCACACGACAGAATCAGTTGTTGATTTTATGTCCCTATGCATGTTACGGCAGACAAAGACAGATACAGACAGGGACAGACAACTCTGGGCAACTAACACGACTGAATCAGTTGTTGATTTTATGTCCCCATGCATGTTACAGCAGACAAAGACAGATACAGACAGGGACAGACAACTCTGGGCAACTAACATGACAGAATCAGTTGTTGATTTTATGTCCCTATGCATGTTACGACAGACAAAGACAGATACAGACAGGGACAGACAACTCTGGGCAACTAACACGACAGAATCAGTTGTTGATTTTATGTCCCCATGCATGTTACAGCAGACAAAGACAGATACAGACAGGGACAGACAACTCTGGGCAACTAACATGACAGAATCAGTGGTTGATTTTATGTACCCCTGCATGTTACGGCAGAAAAAGACAGATACAGACAGGGACAGACAACTCTGGGCAACTCACACAACTGAATCAGTTGTTGATTTTATGTCCCTATGCATGTTACGGCAGACAAAGACAGATACAGACAGGGACAGACAACTCTGGGCAACTAACACGACAGAATCAGTTGTTGATTTTATGTCCCCATGCATGTTACTGCAGACAAAGACAGATACAGACAGGGACAGTCAACTCTGGGCAACTAACACGACAGAATCAGTGGTTGATTATATGTCCCTATGCATGTTACAGCAGACAAAGACAGATACAGACAGGGACAGTCAACTCTGGGCAACTCACACGACAGAATCAGTGGTTGATTATATCTCCCTATGCATGTTACAGCAGACAAAGACAGATACAGACAGGGACAGTCAACTCTGGGCAACTCACACGACAGAATCAGTGGTTGATTTTATGTACCCATGCATGTTACGGCAGAAAAAGACAGATACAGACAGGGACAGACAACTCTGGGCAACTCACACAACTGAATCAGTTGTTGATTATATGTCCTCATGCATGTTACGGCAGACAAAGAGCATGAGTATAATAATCATTGTTTTGTGTCGCAGTCACACAAGGGCCTGGCTATGTCTGCACCAATGCACATCATCACATGATGAGGGCCAGGTGAGGCGTTGTCACAGCTCACATGACTCATTGTTGCAATACAATATGAATCTGGAGAGTAAAATCCGGATACCACTTATAAAACCAACACTCGACATATTAAGCGGCTATATTTTATCTTCAGAGGAAATGGCATACACAATTATGAGTCAGTTGAGAGACCTAAATGAGTCAATTGAACTAAGGAGAAGTTTTAGTCATGAGCTTTTGTGGCTCTACTGACGACTTCAAAAATATCATTTCACAATACCCAACTGTTCCTTGTGTCTATTACAAATACCAACAAAATATGTGGTGAGGTGAAATGGGGTTTAACGTTGCATTCAAGATTATTGCACTTCAACTGCAAAGTGAAAGTACTGCTTGTGCTAGGCCAGACTAATGCTAGTTTAATAGTACCAGCCTGCTGAGATGCCATACAGCACATTAACTCTTTCAACAATGTGGGCCGGAATACCGGCCAAGAAGCATCAAGTCCCCAGACACCATCGGCCGGTTAACCGTCCAAGCCGTAGTCACGTCAAATTAGTATATATTTTTATGAACCTACCTGATATATCATTCATTTATTAAATCTATCACATTTCACAATGTCTGAAATACGTATTCAATTTCTTTACCCGGCCATTTGTTGTATATATGCTGTATATATGCTTATAACGAACTACGGTTATAACGAACTAAAATTAGTGGTCCCTTTGAGTTTGTTATTACCATAGCTTACTGTAAATACAAACATTGTTTTCGATTAGTCTCTCTTACAGACCCCCGGAGCACGGGTGGTCCAGTCGTCTAAGGCGCCTCAATTCGCTGTGCAGAGTTGCGTCCCTTGGGCGCGCCAGAAACCTATGATTGTGGGTTCGAATTCCGGTTCGCCCCGATTATGTTTCTAGGTTTGTCAGCACCATACCCGTGCTCGTGGGTTTCACCGAAGTGATAAACGTCTGAGACCTGCGTCTTTTCGGGCTTTCCTCCCACATTAAGCTGACACGCCGCGATATAACTGGAATACTGTAAAAAGCGACTTAAACCCAACTCACTCACTCACTCACTCACTCTTACAGACCCCAGAATATATATTCAATAAAACATTCACTCTCATCCCCTTCTCAGCTCCAGCAGCCAATACTCATCCTCTTTTAACTCTACATAACATAACATCTCAGCACTATGATGCCACTATCATGATGCACCATTACAGCCATACTCCAAAACAATCCACATTCAGCAGCAAGGTGGAACCCTCCGT
This sequence comes from Haliotis cracherodii, assembly GCF_022045235.1. NCBI lineage: Eukaryota > Metazoa > Mollusca > Gastropoda > Lepetellida > Haliotidae > Haliotis > Haliotis cracherodii. The sequence continues at coordinate 63,852,371 of NW_027266264.1, forward strand.
CAAAAAATGACATGAAATTGTTATTGAATTGAAATTAAGCTTGCAAGTCAAGGGGTCCTTGTCATGGCCCTAATGTTGAAAGACTAAGATTCCGGGATCCTTAGATTTAAGCCTGGCAGCCGCAAACATGTCAATTTTAAACATTGCATAGCATACAAAACATGACAAAACCAGGTTTTGGAATTTTGTCTTATCTGGGACAGTATTGTTCTGTCATAATGTCTGATAATGAGATAACCTCGCTGACCTGCACTTCATGACATGCTTCAACAAGGATTTATCTCACATAAACATCAACTTTGGCTGATAAGGATACAAAGCCAATTACAAACTAACTCAACCACTGTTATCATCATATTTCTAAGCCTTCACACTCGTAATATACATAATTGAGGCAAATGAGATTTGCACACCCACTACAGAGCACATAAATTGCGCTTTTCAGGTATAATGGTCAATTAAGGTAACCACTATATCTAATATCGTGTATGTCTGTATGTTTATACCCAGAAGCTACCAAATTGGATTCTAATCCATGAACCGTCAAGATTTATATTGTCATGATTGTCATAAAACGGGTCCTTCCTTGCAAAGTGCATCAAATTTCAGACATTAAAAAAAGACATGAAAAGATTTGGAAAATATCTGTCGATGCCGAGCTGATGGTGCACGTGCTTTGCAAATCCTGCAATCTACCGATGTCGGCAAGGAAAGTTTAAAACCATATATTGATTTTGTAATGCAATTTTGATTGGATTATGCATGTCTAGCCAAAACATAACTACGAAATTCCAGCCTAGTTAACAACCATTTAACTACCTTGCCTCGGTAAGATGATAATAATCTTGTTTTTTGAGAAATCCTCTGGTCAAAGAACCTGTTTATTCATGATTTGAAACTTAAGGAATACTATTCAATAAAAGAAAATAATTCCTGGTTGCATATTGATGACATGTACAGATCAAAAGAATGGTTGAATATTTTGAATAGAACTTTGTTATCAAATAGCAATTTGTTCCATAATCAATGATGGACATTTTCAATCCCTTCAATGCATCGGTACAGTGTAACACTACAGTGTAACAATCAATCATCAGTTAACTAGCACCTGGATGCACCCGGGTCCCAACTTTAACAAAGTGGAAACAAAAGCTGGTCTATGTCACATAAATAAATGATACATTGCTGTAAAAAGTAATAGGAACATGCACACATTATCTTGAGGTACCCAGTTTGATTTCGTAAAATATAAGAAAGCATGACAAATTATAAACAACACATGGATAAGGGATGTAATATGGTAAAAATGAGTGTGATAATGAGTGTGTTCAAAGATCGATTTTGTGTGGACACAAACTTGAAATATTTTGACATGCACTTGGTGCATGTAACCATAAATATCAGGTTGTATTTTTCAATAATAGGTTGCAATGGGGCATGTTTTTCATAGCTAAATCAAGGTCTGTAAACCAGTGTTCGATTATATTAAGCATGAAAAATAAGGGATCCAGGTCATTATAATGATCCAAAATCACAGATTCAGGTGGTCCCTAGATTTACATACTAAAGGTTCAAACCTCTGATCACCGAAATTATAATTTCAAACACAATAAACACAGTCATCTAAACATCACTGATAACAAGCTACTCTTCTGTTTAATTATAAATGCATCTCTTAAAAGAACAGCGTTAGAAATTGGCACTAGCCCTATTAGTCCTTGCCAAACTGTCCAATAGTTAAGGTATCCTAAGGACAAGTAGAAATTTGTCCTTTTTAAGGGTTTTGCTATATTGTTATCATTATGAGGACTAGTGGACTAAAACTGTTAGTTTTTATCGCTGAAGAATCTCAACACATTAAAGTTACATGTACATAGTTCTATTAAAGAGTTACCTTGGAATCATAAAACATAAATTAGACACACCCTAACTACACTGGGAGGGGCAAGGTGTGTCAAGATATTGTATTGAAAAATCTTTGAATGAGAAACATAAGTACGGAACAACTTCATTAACCTTTATTCAAACCCAGGACAGATGCTTTTGTAATCGATTTACCAAACTGAGATACCTTTTCTATCACTATAATTTTCAAATATGTTCACTGTTTCTTGTTCCTGATGAAAATACCTTTTCTATCACTATAATTTTCAAATATGTTCACTGTTTCTTGTTCCTGATGAAAATGAATATGTGTACAAGATTGCAATGTATATAATTAAGGTTTGATAAATTATAACACCTTGTCTTCCAGCCGTGACTAGCTGCAATATTTACTGACTCTATCACTCCAGCTGTGACACGGCCTTATGGGAGATTCCGTTTTAAAAATGAGGAAAACATATTCTATTATGTCGTTTGTCTGAATAAATTACACGAACAAAAACTGTCCACATAATAGCTACACTCTGCTTTCAACTGATGGCAATAGTTGCAGACTGCAGTTCCACAGTCCCAACCCCATCTTCCCGAGGCCAGAGAGTTAACTGACTATAAAAGTCCAGTTTCCCCCTTGCTGAACTAGGCTGGTATCATGGAGTTACATTTTGGCTGGACTAATGAGTTTATGTAGAGTCCAATCAAAATCGGGCATGAAATTGAAATCCAGTTCGTAAACTGTTGTGCAGATTTTGGTCGATTGCAGGATTTGCAAAGCATGTGCACCGCCAACTCGTTGTCAACAGATGTGAGATATTTTCCAAACCTTTTTATGTTTTTAATCAAGGTGCTCGCGTGATTTGATGCACTTCGCGATGTAAGACTAATTTTATCACAATACAGATCTTGATTATCTCAGATCGACTTTCAACAATCAACACCATAAGTGCAAGGTCTGACAAATGCAATTCTTTCATGTAGCAAACAGAACCAGTGTCACAGAAACATCAATTGTCCAAGAGAAATTAAAAAACTGCAACAGCCTTCGAAATTCACACTAGTCCGCTAGCCCAAGTAAAAATCCAATGATAGTTGACATCATCGACTAGTAGCATTTGAGGGCTATAATACTGAACCAGTTCTCAGTGTTTCAGTTATGAAAATACAAATTAGAACTGAATGAAACTGTTCAAGCAGGATTAGCTACAAACTGACGACACATTCCTAAGGCTGCTACAACATGGGCAAACCAAGACAAAAGATCAACCAACTTTTCACATGCATTTTGGGTCACTATCTGTCTGTTCGTTAACTGTGTTTCACATGTCCCAGGAGCAGGTGCATGAAGCTGGTTCAACAGCATTTTATCATTTCTGATCCTGACACAATGTCATGTTTACAGTTATTTGTCTGGAGGACTGTGACAGCAGCAGCAGCACATATGTTGAACTCTGCTGGTAATTAGTATTCAATGGCACACAATCAGCCAGGCAATACAATAACAACTAAGTCGAAACTGCATGGCTGAATATGGAAAAAGCTTAACACAGCCTATTTATTACCCAGATGTTCATCTAAATGCTTGATGCCCACATTTATTGGTGATATTCAAATTATGAAATAACATCCCCAGTTTGTAGTAGAAACATTCGAGGGTAACAGGTGTTGTCCCTATAACTTTAGAACTTATAACAAAAATTGTTCTTGACTGAATGGTTATCGTATCAATTTGATACATTTGACCCAACATGGACCCAATTTGAAATGCTTCCCAAATGTTTTTTGAATAATCCATAATGTTTGGTATATTCGAAACCTTTGGATATTTCAAATAGCACTGAATATTATTAAGCCAGCTCTTTCATTGATATCAGGTAAACAGTCAACAATTACCACAGACAGAAACACAACAACGGCCTTCAATGAAAACAAGTTGATATCCCAATGTTCCCTGCAGTAAACAGGAAGAATAGTGAGAATGGGCATTCTGACACAGTTCACACTGAAGGACACTGGTTGCCCTTTATGTTTCTGATTTCAAAACATGAATCTTAGGAATAACTGGAGACATTAAGTCGCGGACATGCTTTGTATTTGTGTTTTCAGTTGTTATTAATCCATATTATAAAGGAGCCCAGATAATCTCTTCATTTTAGTCTGAAACTGAAGAAATGTGGACTTTCTAAACAATTGTAGACAAGTTTGGGATTTCTTGGATATATTGGTGTCAAGGTCTGTATGAGATACTGAAATAACTGTCCAAAACAATGATTAAACGCATGTCCTACAACAGTGTAGCTACATACTGTCTACAATCTTAAGGGGGGCACAGGTGGCCAAGGTGCCACGATTCGCTGTGCAGAGTTGCGTCCCTTGGGCACGCCAGAAACCTATGATTGTGGGTTCGAATTTTGGTTCACCCCACTTATGTTTCTAGGTTTGTCAGCACCATACCCATGCTCATGGGTTTCACCGAAGTGGTAAACATCTGAGACCTGCATCACTTTGGGCTTTCCTCCCACATTAAGCTGACACACCGCGATATAACTGGAATACTGTTAAAAGTGGTGTTAAACCCAACTCACTCACTCACTCTACAATCTTAGGCACTTGCCCAAAGCAAACATTTCATTCTGTCTTGAAAACTCAGCTATGAGTTCAATAATCCATGTACAATGTTTAAAATTAAGCATAAAAGTCAAGGGGTTCTTGTCATAACACTACTATTAAAATGTAAAAGAATTCACAGAGAGCCTGGATTAAAAAAACATATGAAAAAGTCTCATGGCCTTCAGTGCCAAATTTTATTTCTAACACAGCATATATTAGCAATACATTCTACTGACAACAATCAAGATGATCCCAAAACACAAATTCAGCTGAGTTAACAGAAACGATTTTGGCACAGGCTGAATATACACAGTCCCCAATACACCATGCTGGCTACCTTGGTCACAATAGCTGGCTTAAATAGGTCCTGCTGGTGACGATATCCATGGACTTAACAGCTGACCAAATCATAACAAAACAACCTTGTACAAAACAACCTTAGTGCTACGACTGTTGTAAGTCTGTGTTAATCATATGGGAGTTACGATCACCTTAGCGCTAAGATCGCCTTGTACATGTTGTACAACGGCACTCTGGTTTGTTACAATGTCATTTTTTTATACTATAGTTGTCTTGTTGTCTAAGAAACTGATTCCTTGCTTATACATACAGATTCTGAAAAATAATATCCCCAAACACCTAGGCAAGTCTACAATTCTTTGGCACAACTAGATTTCTTCTGTTTCTGAAATTCAAAACATTCTCTAACAATCTTTGGGCACCTTTCAATTACACTAAAAACACATGAAAAAAAATATCTTATTTTGATCACAGAGAAAAAATGTTAGTCTACTTACTACCTCAGGTTTAATATTATCTCACAATGAATTCCCTTCATAAAAAAAACAGCTACTCTATTAACACTATCATGATGTCTATTTCTTGGAAACTCTTGATTAAATACAACAAGTAATAAGATTCATCCATTTATAAAGGGCTGGTTTATTAGGTTGAATAAGATCTACGGTATTTGCCATATTACATGCCCCTTGCCAATTTCTAGACCAATCTGTAATTAATCTTGAAAAGCACACCGTCCTGAGCCTAATAATTGACATGACAGTGTGTATTTTCTTGTGCACATTACAGATCTATTTAAGAAAAGATAGCTGTGTAGAGAAGGTATGTAACTGTCCGGAAAATATTATTGAAAACACTTTAGTTTCATGGGTGTTTGAACTAATTCTGTTTTATCACCGCATAATCTTGGACATCAAATTTAACTTGGGTATGTTTTTCATATGGACACTTATTACAATGAATACAGTAGGTTGAATAAGATTTACAGCAAATGCCAGGCGAATTTCAGGATGGTCAACATGGTCAATACAAACATTTTTGTGAAAACATTGTGTTATAACTGAAACAAATCTGGGCTTAATATGTTATTGAGAGGCATTTATTATTGTCTATCTGACTAAATGGTTGACTCTTATAATAAATGAATAATTTAAGAAAACATGTTTAATATTTCTCTTGTCTTTGATAATCCTGTTTCACTGATATCATATGATTGAGTCAATATTATGTCACTAAATAACAACAGCTGTAAAAGCAGGCTTAAAGATTAAGGGGATAATAATGTTTAGAGGATAAGTTTCATGCTGAGAGGAATAACAGATAAGTCAGACCCAACAACATAAGACAAATAACATGAAAAAGCCATTTGTTTAATTTGATTTATTGAATATTTTTGCTTATCAATTATAGGTCAAAATTTTAAGTAGAAATCAAAAAGAAATTATTCAGCTCAATATTGATTTTAATTTATTTGACATAAATTGTTGGGGTTAGCTTATTCTATTTAAGTGCAATGCGTTGACAACTTCACAGTGAGATGTACATGCATTTACTTCTGTCGGCGATAGCATTGTTCTCTTTGTAAGGTGTTTGGAGTGGCTAGAGGCTATAGACAATGCATCTGTTCATGTATTAACTTAACAATTTTGTTTTGTCAATAGTATTTGTTATTTCTCTAGATATTTCTAATCAATGAAAAGTTAAAACGGTTTGGTTCGGATATTATATATAATTTAAACTGTTTATTACTTGGTTTAGGAAAGTGGCTTTTGGCTTTTGGTTGGTGGATTCCCTAAATCCAAAAGAAAATCACCTAATTCAAATCTTATAACAGGTGTTTTTCTCAATCCACTTTCTTCAGCCTTTGGGACCGGAATAAACTTGTACATTGCATAAACTAGAGGAAGCTGATGTCACCTTATTTGGAGAGGCTTTACAGTGTAAAATGATGAAAATGGACAGAGACAAATAGGTTTTGTACAAATATCATTTGAAGGAGTGTGACAAATCATCATTGTTTCAGTCTGAGACATCATATGTTGATAGAGGCAAGTGACCAAATGACACCAAGGGATGGAGCTCCTGCTGCAATCTTGCAAATCTATATTTCTGTTAAAAGCAGATTAAACTTTTGGCCCTACGAAAGTCTGGTTTCGACAGAATCCCTGGTACATCACTGCATGTCAGCTTGATGTAGGAGGAAAACCTGAAGTGATGCAGAGCACAGATATGGTGGTGACAAAACTGGAAACATAATCAGGGGAATCTGCTATTCAAATTCACAATCACAGGTTCCTGGCACACCTAAGGGAGGCAAGCCTGCACAGAGAATTGTGTCACTTCAGACCACTGCGCCACCTGGTCCCTTCTACCATGTCCGTGGGAATTGATGTCACATGACATATTCTCGCCAGTTGACTCCAAAAGGTTTTGGCACAGACAGGGATTTATCTAGGATTCGAAACAAAGTGCCCTTGGCAACTAATTGGGGACAATCAAAACTGTTCAAAATTGCGTTGGTTTTCTTCATTATACATTGGACACTAGTTCTGGGTATTATGAGACAAATCGAATCTTGTACAATGTTGTAAGGAAATATATGTATACACCAGTAAAGCACCTTTCTCAAATATAACTTTAGAGAAGACAAACAGGGGATGTCATTATGACAAATTCACATTTAGATATCAACACTGATCAAGGCAATGCACATTCATTGCATACAATCTGACCTCAATTTCTTCCAAAAAATAAGATTTAACGACAGAATTTAGCACTTTCTTTTGACATATAGTGATGGGTTTAACCAGACAAATGGGATGTTAGATAATGCTGGTCTGTTATTATCTGATAATTATTATTGACGAGTAAAAATCGAAATTGATTTCCTGCCCTGCAGTATCATTTCAGCATGGGACAATACCCATAATATCAACCACTGGTTTCTATATCCCACACTCGATAATTTACAGGCTGCCAATTTTGCGATGATATACAGACTGTAAATGGAATACATTAAACTACAATTATAACAAACTCAAGGGGACCACTAATTTTAGTTTGTTATAAACATATAAACAGCAAATGGCTGGGATAAGATAACACCGTTTGTTATATCTGCCAGTTCGTCATAAACGTAGTTTGTGGACTGTGGCATAAAACATCATAATAATAGTCAACTTTAAACATATAGAAATACATTGCTAATAATTCCCACTGAATCACTAGATCTACAGGATTATAAGAAACGACAATAAATAATGTCTTATGAACTGAAGCAGAATAGCCTACGAATAGTTCTGAGTCATGTCCATTGGCGTTGTATCCTTGGCAAAATGTAAGTAGCAACAAGTTAATCAAATATTCAGTGTTCCTGTTAAGTCGTGAAATACATAATCAAGCATTCGATTGATAGAATTTAACGTTAAGTATCTTTGGCACCAGGTTCAAGTTCCTTTTCCTGATCACACCTATCACCGATGCCGCAAAATGTGGCATTGTAAATGTAAACATAACACAAGATGCACTGGCCTAATGAACACGTTTGATGTATTTGTGGGCTTTGTGTTTTATTTCCCATTATTTCAAATATTTTTTCAAGTTACCCTACACGGCATGTTGATAATCTTCCGAACCTAAAACGATTACACAACATAATGTAGCGCAACCTGTCGCACGGAGGTCAACTGAACTGGAATGTGATGGTGACCCGAATATCGCCGAAGACGCTCAAACATAGCAGTATCTCGTAAAAACTTGCATTGAAAATTTCACGATGCAGCTTATTATAAATTAACTCAAACTTACCTAATTCATCATTGCAAATGTCAAAATGAAACTAAGAACTGGAACTGTTGTTTTGTTGACAAAATTACTTCGGCAACCAAACTTCGGCTCTGTGTTTACAACCATGAAAGGTAGTAATGCTAGTAGCAGGACGACGTATTCCATATGGCAATACTACATCGACCTTCTGTTGATACGACGAAAAATAATTTCGATTAATAAACGCGTTTTCAATTTCTCCCCCTATCATATATTATGTAGCATCTATTTCCAAAGTGGGATTAATTTCGGGCCAATTGGCAGTCCCTCACCACGATGTCTACTAGGTCAAATGTTATTATGTAGTTTATCTATCAGTTTATACTAATTTCACAGAGAAAACATTCACTCATTTCTCTCATTGGTTTAATTTACAGCGTCCAGGCCTGTACTGTTTCAGACATATGATCTCTGGCACCAGGGATATAACCGAGGGATTTGATCGTTTACGGTTGAATTTCCAAATCTGCCTGTCGTGATCGCTAACGGTCGAGTTTGCAAATCTGCTTGTCGCATATCTCAAACGTTTGATCATTAATTGTAATATAAATTAATTTCTACATTACATTGCATTTAACATAAGACAAAGAAGAAGAAAAAGAAGCACTTATGATTTAAAAATATTATTGTAAGATTTACTCTATAGTGACACCTAAACAAATGCAAGATGCATTGTCCAGAGACTTGACTCCCGGGCGTTTTCTGCTGGGGACGTTCACAAAATAATACTAATCAACTCGTTTTCCTGGAAATTTGTTTATCCGGACGATATAACTGTGAACAGTACGGACCGGGTAAACGAGGGTTCTCGACGGACTGTATATCACGGGGAAATTAAACAGTACTACTTAACTTGAATAAAAGACGAGGGGGGAGTTGTTAATCGAACAATAAAACACTTCAGGGAGAATAAATCTCCCTGCAGTGTTTTGATTCTACGATAAACAACGATCACGAGTCGTTTAAATCTTGCATGAGATATAAACAATAATTACAGCTTCTTTTTGGATTTTAAAACAATTCATAACCTTTAAAAATACTAACCCGTATTCTATCAATGATAACTCCCTGAACAAAATCCGATCATGGTGGTATTATATCAGTAATATGCATCTAAATCACGATGGTCTGTCAGCAGTATGATGCATCTATATCACGGTGGTCTATTATCAGTATTATGCATCCACATCACGGTGGTCTGTCAGCAGTATGATGCATCTATACCACGGTTGTCTGTTATCAGTATTATGCATCTATATCACAGTGGTCTGTTATCAGTAGTATGCAGCTATATCACGGTGGTCTGTTAATAGTATTATGCATCTATATCACGGTGGTCTGTCATCAGTATTATGCATCTATATCCCGGTGGTCTGTTATCAGTATTATGCATCTATACCACGGTTGTCTGTTATCAGTAATATGCATCTATATCCCGGTGGTCTGTTATCAGTATTATGCATCTATACCACGGTGGTATGTTATCAGTATTATGCATCTATATCACAGTGGTCTGTTATCATTATTATGCATCTATATCAGGGTGGTCTTTCAGCAGTATGATGCATCTATATCACGGTGGTCTGTTATCAGTATTATGCATCTATATCACGGTGGTCTTTCAGCAGTATGATGCATCTATATCACGGTGGTCTGTTATCAGTAATATGCATCTATATCACGGTTGTCTGTTATCAGTATTATGCATCTATATCACGGTGGTCTGTTATCAGTAATATGCATCTATATCACGGTGGTCTGTTATCAGTAATATGCAGCTATATCACGGTGGTCTGTCAGCAGTATGATGCATCCAGATCCCGGTGGTCTGTTATCAGTATTATGCATCTATATCACGGTGGTCTGTTATCAGTATTATGCATCTATATCACGGTGGTCTTTCAGCAGTATGATGCATCTATATCACGGTGGTCTGTTATCAGTAATATGCATCTATATCACGGTTGTCTGTTATCAGTATTATGCATCTATATCACGGTGGTCTGTTATCAGTAATATGCATCTATATCACGGTGGTCTGTTATCAGTAATATGCAGCTATATCACGGTGGTCTGTCAGCAGTATGATGCATCCAGATCCCGGTGGTCTGTTATCAGTATTATGCATCTATATCCCGGTGGTCTGTTATCAGTATTATGCATCTATACCACGGTTGTCTGTTATCAGTAATATGCATCTATATCCCGGTGGTCTGTTATCAGTATTATGCATCTATACCACGGTGGTATGTTATCAGTATTATGCATCTATATCACAGTGGTCTGTTGTCATTATTATGCATCTATATCAGGGTGGTCTTTCAGCAGTATGATGCATCTATATCACGGTGGTCTGTTATCAGTAATATGCATCTATATCATGGTGGTCTGTCAGCAGTATGATGCATCTATATCACGGTGGTCTATTATCAGTATTATGCATCTATATCCCGGTGGTCTGTTATCAGTATTATGCATCTATACCACGGTGGTCTGTTATCAGTATTATGCATCTATATCACAGTGGTCTGTTAGCAGTATTATGCATCTATATCACGGTGGTCTGTCAGCAGTAATGTACATAAAAATCACGGTGGTCTGTTATCAGTAATATGCATCTTTATCACGGTGGTCTGTCAGCAGTATTATGCATCAAAATCATGGTGGTCTGTTAGCAGTAATATGCATCTATACCACTGTGGTCTGGCAGCAGTATTATGCATCTATATCCCGGTGGTCTGTTAGCAGTATTATACATCTATATCACGGTGGTCGGTCAGCAGTATGATGCATCCATATTTTACGGCGGCCTCCCTACGATGCCACTTCTTCCACGACAAAGGTGGTGACCATTTTTCCAGAATTTCCGCCCATGCATTCTTTGAATTGTATTGATATATAGAGATATTGCAATACTCTTTGATACAACAAGTATAGAAACATGTATGTCGCAAATAACAAAATTATCGCAAACAAGTCGATGTAGCTGCTATTCAACGACTCCGCCTGAGGTCAATTGTGCATTGTAACTAGTAGCTCGGAGAACAGTATCGCGGAATGAAACCACACGTGTTTGGTGTCATGAACCAGCCAGAACGCAGCAACCTGTGCACATATTCATGCAACATGTTTCTCCAACCGACGTTTAAATCTTTGAACCTAACGGTTGGTAAGGAACAAACATTGAGATCAACCGATTCCAATTTACAAAGCATTTTATCATTCATTCAGATGTTGTTTTCTATCTCATTTATCCGTTTAAAACATGCTATGTATGTGAAGTGTTTATTTGATTGGAATATAGATCTGGGCGTAATTCACGTCCCCGTGTGGTTAATTTCAAAACCGTTATCAAATATTTATCAGATTTGGTCATATATTAAGAAAGACTTTATTCTAACAATAAATACAAATATTTGCATTAAACTGAACAGAATTATATCCTATATTTTATGGACGAGTATGTTTTGGTAAAAGTCCGTGACGCGTTCAGACGCGATTATTAACAGACCACCGTCATATAGCGGGAATATTGCTGAGTGCGGCGTTAAACAACAAACCTACCAAACCAACCAACCACAACAATGTCAAGTGTCACAGATTAAAATTTTGGTGTATAAATTCTATAAATAACGCAGCCAAAGAGATGTAACCATAGCTTATTGTTCTTTCCACTATTTCATTGATAAATAATTATATACACTAATAGGGTGGGGATTGTCAATTTCATATTAAAATATGAGTGAAAACAATATGTTCCTCTTCAGAGTCATACATTTTTCGATATAGATAATTGTATAATCAATATGATTGATTCCTGTAAGTCAATCAACATGATATCTCCACATATACCTGAAAACATTCCGGATGTTTCTTAATTCATCAAAGGGGAATAAAGATAATTTCTGTTAACTTTCTCTCAAACATTTCTCTTTGGCAAATTAGGCTCCAATCTGATAGTGACACATAATGTGAACATGCGTTTTAAAATAAACACGACGCTGTATGGTAGGTTTTAGAAACGGATGCAAAAGATATGAAAAACAAATGTGGTAAAAATACACTACAAAAGTTGAAGATAATACATAATATTTCGAACAGAGGCGGATCCTGGATTTTAGAAAAAAGGTTGGGGGCTGTACGTGACACCCAAGTCACGGAATGCCCGGGCGAAGGCGCAGTTTACATGTAAGGTATTTGAAGAAATATTTAAAAATCATAAAAGAACATATAACACGGATACTGCATGATCCATGTATTAATTTTGTTCTTGAAATGTACTATTAATAAATAAGCAGGGTGTCAGATTTCCTTTAAAATATATTCAGTACAGTTAAACGCTTTATCAGCTTAACATTTTAGGGAATCACTGTTTTGTTTGTTGTTCGCGGCACTCCGCAAAATTCCAGCTATATGTCGGGCGTATGTAAATAATCGAGTCAGGACCAGACAATCCAGTGATTGATGTCATGCGCACCGATCAAAGCAATTGGGATACGATGAATTGCATCAACCAAGTCGAGCCTGAACAGACGATCCCGTTAGTCGCCTCTTACGACAAGCATAGTCACCTTTTACAAGCATGGGTTGTTGAAGACCTATTCCAACCCGGATCTTCACGGGTAGCTGATAATGAGGACAATGATACAGGTGACAAAACATGCTTCATTTCAGATGCATGTATGTCCAACATTGGAACGGATCTCTGGCCATTACTCGCTGCATCTGATTAGAGACCACACACGCTTCAGTTCATCAGGGTCAAGGACTCACCGTGTAGAGTTGCGTCCCTTTGACATGCCAGAACCCAATTATCGTTGACTCGAATTCCTGTTCGCCCTGATTTTGTATCTGGGTTTGTCAGCACCATACCTATGCTTTTGGCCTTACCAAAGTTGTAAACGTCTAAGACCTGCATAACTTAGGGCTTTCCTCCCACATCAAACTGATACGCCGTGATATAATTACAGTTGTTAAACCTTTGGTTAAATGTCGAATTTCCTTGGAAATTCGATAATTTCGAGACCCGTGAAGATTCCGGTGTAGAGTAGGTCTTCAGCAACCCATGCTTGCCGTAAAAGGTGACTATGCTTGTCGTAAAAGGCGACTAACGGGATCGGGTGGTCAGGCTCGCTGACTTGGTTGATCCCAATTGCGCGGATCTATGCTCATGGTATTAATCACTGGATTGTCTGGTCCAGACTCGATTATTTACAGACCGCCGTCATATAGCTGGAATATTGCTGAGTGCGGTGTCAAACAACCAACCAACCAACCAACCATAATTTCGAAAATGACTTTGAAACAGATATATATATATGGTCAGTTTGAAGATACCATGCATCACACACGTCTGATAAACGAGAGGAATACGTTTCTGATATACGTGAACAACGACCACTACTTACCTCTCCAAACAGCTGTTATCAATATAGTGCCGTATATGGGGAACCTTCTACACCAGTCCGTCCGATATTGAGGTATCCTCATTTATATTGCTGGAAATCACGAGGCATGTGTTTTGTTAATGTTAAATTTATATGTACATAGTTATATATTTGAAATATACATATGTACATATCATTATTTTCAGGTAATATAAATATCGAACTATTTTTTCTTTTTTTTTCACCCAATAACTTACATGAATACGATTTTGTAAACCTATATATATACTTTCTTATATGATAATAGAGCACGTGCCATGTTACACCCACATGTAATAGAACTGAATAATATAAGTTATGACTTGTGTGTCCTATGTAATATATGGCAACCCGTTGTGATCTTCTAAAACCTAACGATATACCTTTCGTTACCACCTTTAATCCCCCAAACAAGGAAATATTTGTAAACGCTCGAGAGAAACCGGTTTCTTTAAATACGTTTTAAGAACTTCAACAAAACAAATGTCACTAAATAAGCTTTAAGCCTTAATAAAAGTGAAAGACAGAGCCGTAATCCAATCTCATTAAAATCAGATCTTAGTTCTTCTCGTTGACGTTATTCGACACATTGTGGTTTTCGAGGACAGCAGTGGTGATCCCACTGCATTTTTTGTGAAGTGGGGCTCAAAAGGATTAAGAATGGGTAATAAAAAAATGATTACATTTACAAGTGTGTCACACTGTTTTTACGAAACTATTGTAAGAATGTCTCGAAATACAAGAATTCTGACACTCGTTTCGTAAAACCAGTATTACACACATGCTCGTGTGGTAATGTCTATAGATTGCACTGTGACGTCAAAATAACGCAAAGTTATACATGTACGACAAAAAATCACAATGATGAAATGTAAAGTAAACGAAAAACACCATCTTCTACTTTAGACTTTTATGTTATATCTACAGAGATAACTTCACACCACAATGATGCAATGTTTCAATGGTATCTTCACGGAGAAGTGACGTTACTATATTTTGGCGTCACAACGTAACTCTACAAATGTTGTGACGCGGCGTTCCCAGGATGTCAAACTGGTAACTACACAATGACAGTGTTACATTAACAATAAATACAAATGTACTTCAGACATTGCGTTACCTATTTAAAGATGAACACAACTTTTAATGCTGGAGTCTTCTTTAGCTTTTGCACGTCATCAGCTGTATTCATTTAAAGAAAGGGAATATTTTTTAATTGTATTTCCTTTCCTGCTGCGCATTTGTCGATGTGAGCGCTTATGGGGATGCACTTTGTTTGGGGGGCCATCATATGTTGTTTGTGGACGCGCATTACGTCCCTTCAAAGAACTATGTTTGTCCAATATTTTTGTCCAAAGTCAATAAGTGCCGCACTGCGATTTCGAGAGACACAGGGATGTTATCATCGATTTGAAATTGACTTATTTCCTCACTTGATAAGTGTACCCTGAATGTTATTACGTTATCATTACACCAACGCGTTCCAAACACATCCTACTTCGCGGAAATCACGTGTTTCTCATGAAGACATCGTCAGACATGATAGTTTCTGTATAAAGCATAAAGTATAAAGCTAATGTTCCCATAACAGGCCGGGTAAATGTTGGTTTGAAATAGCTGATTATTTGTAATCAGTGTTTGCATTGCATTATAGTGTACGTTGCGCTATGTATACGCCCGGTTGAATATTAAAATATACTCTACAAGGGAACCCTCGGGTACAACGAGCCCTCGCGTCTTTTAATGCGTGGGTACAGGCTGATGTAGTGGTGATGATGAGTGGGTGGTGTTAGGGTGGTTGTTGATTAAATACATGCTATTAGGGAAGTACTATCGCTTCAGGCACTTTCACAGATGGACAGTGGATGTATGGCCCGTTGAATTACCCATAAGCCCTATTGTCCAAACCTATCATCACCAAAGCCTCCATGTAATTAACACGCGAAGGTATTTGTCTATAGAATTGTCTCCCTTTGACTAAAGGCTTCCATGTAACTTGCGCTTATATCAAAACCAAATTGAATCCACCGTTGCTGTATAGCATAGGTAAGGATATGGTGTTAGTGCGTGATTTAACCGCGCACTCGGGAATATTTCATGTATAAGACGGCGGCATATTGATAATTGAGCCTGGACCAGAAAATCAAGTGAATGATACCTTTAACAACTATCCATACACACCGTCTGGGCACAATGGCACGCCATCAACCCATTGATAAAGTCTGACCACCCGATCCCGTTAGTCGTCTCTGGCCACCCGCATGGGTTGCTGGGGATCAATTCTAATCCCAACGAGGTAATGATTAAAGGCCAAGGACCATAACACTTACATGGACCAAGGAACCTAATCACGAAACAACGAAAAACGCAAAGCAAATTGACTACTGCGTCATCATAATCGTTGTAAATTTCAATTTATACATGGTCATTACTTATAGGGCAATATTTTAGGTGTCCCGTGTAGATCTGAGGTAGAATAGATCTTCAGCAACCCATGCTTGCCGTAAAAGGCGACTAACGGGATCGGATGGTCAGGCTCGCTGACTTTGTTGATACATGTGATCGTACTCCAGTATGCTTGGATTGATTCACATAGCAGTTATTTAAAGAACACCAACGCTCAGTCTCTAAAATTGACTCTATAAGTCAGCTCTATCATACTCTATCCGTGACAACCCCAGCAACAGCATCCAGTGGGACAGAATCAAATCCCCTTATACAACCAACCTCAAAGACTTCGAAATCAGAAAACTCCAAGAAACCATCAACGTCAAAAGAATCCAACCATCTATCAACCGTGATCAAGGCTATTACATTCCACATGCTTACCATCAACTCTTCAAAGACCCCAATCAACCATAATCATTTTGTATATACAACAGGCTTACCTGTTAAAATGTTTACTTTATATCAAGTCTTTCGTGTACATAACAGGCTTCTCCACTCAAGTGGAACCATATCCCAGTTTACCCAACTGTATAAACACTGCCTCACACCTGTGTATGTGCTTGTCAACTATACGTTGTACGTGATTTGCATGACAACGATGTTAGAACCTACACCGAAACGCCTCTCCTGATTGTAATAAAGAAGTTGTTCATCCATATATCGTATCCTTACTTAGTCCTCCAACTTCAAAATGACTCTCAAGAGGTGAGGTGAGGTAAAATGGAGTTTAACGTCGCGTCCAAGATTATTGCACTTATATAGCGACGTGCATGCACGTGTGTGTGTGTGTGTCTGCTTGTACTAGTCCGGACTGATGCCGATTATTAGTGCTAGCCCACTGAGATACCATGTCGCAGTTTAACATGAATACCCCATTCAGACGCAGTATACTGACTCAGAGCCGACCAGTCCTTGTTCTAGTCCCAGACAGGGTAACAACAAGTACCATCTTTTAACGTCTTTTGGTATGACGCAGCCGGGGATCGAGCTCCGGACCTTTCCGGGTGGACGCTCTACCACTAGACCACGGGGGCGGTCGCCCCTCCAAGAAGTGACCCTTGTTTTATCACAGTGGAGGGGCGGTAGGGTGGCCTTGTGGGTGAAGCGTCCGCTCGTCACATCGAAGACCCGGGTTCGATTCCCGGCATGAGTACAATGTGTGAAGCCAATTTCAGTTGTTCCCCGCCGTGATATTACTGGAATATTGCTAAAGGCGGCGTAAACTAAACACAGTCAGTTCATCGAATTGGAGATCACATATAATGCCAAGTCAACACTTGAAACCTTATCTGCTCTCACGAGAGAGGAAACCGCATTCATGTGACGAGCGGAAGGTCGGTGGTTCGATTTCGGGTGTCGCTCTAAAAATCGTCAAAAGATGGTACACTTGTTGTAACCCTGCCTGGCGCTCGGCATTTAGGGGATAACACAAGGGCTGGTCGACTCCGAGTCAGTATGCTGTCTGAGTGGGCTATCCATGTTAAACTGCAGCCACGTCTGCATGGACGTCGCTTATATAAGCGCAGTAACCTGGAACGCGATGTTTCAGACCATTACTCCGCACCTCACCGACCTTTGGAGTTATATCAACAAGCTTTGATCTCAACATTGGTGCATATTTGGTGGTAGCCTTGCACAATTCTTTATAGTCTAAATCTATAACATCATGCACTGCGCCCCTCGGCCACATTACCTATCCAACTAAAAGTCACATGCATACCACTCAGAAATATTACCAATACGAGGGCAAAATGGGGATTTTATTGCACTTCATTCTGTTTGGTGATATGTGCAGTGAGAAGTTATCTCCCATGAAGACAGATCTATTGTTTGCCAAACAGGCCTGGTCCTAGTTTATATTGATGGGAATATACTGCTTGGCAAATATTTCTCTGCCTTCATTCGTGTTGGAATTGGCAACACCTTCAGAACTATTATTTTGATCGAATTGAGTTAAAAGCCTATTTGAACAGTGAGTGAGTAGGTCTGAGTGTGTATGTGTGTGTGAGTGTGAGTAAGTGTGCGTGTGAGTGAGTGAGTGAGCTTCAAACACCTATATCTGAAAGCACGAGAGATGGTCAGTGAGCGTGGTGTTACGTACGCCACTTATAAAAGTAATAGTCCAGACATTTCACGACGGAAGACACAAATAATACAGTTGGATGTTCAAACACAGGAGAAGAGATGATTAGTTTCTTAATTGAACAAACAATTAGTTTCTTAGTTGATATGGGTTATGATACCGATGAGTTTAGAGGAGAGTCGTTTCTTAAGAATACATACAGTATGTATTTGATGGTATATATAAAGAGTGCAACTTATTTATCTATGGTCAAAATGGCTAACTCACAAGTTCGAGTGACCATGGTTGATACCGTGCGAGGTGATCAGCACTGCATGCTGAATTCCAAGGCCACGTGTTCCCGCTTGTGTACTGTCTGCTCCCGAACAAGTCCGAAGATACGTACACCAGGACATTTGAACATTTACGTCTAATGGCTAAACAGCAGAATTGTTACTTCAATCCAAGCACTTTCCAGTTAGACACTGCTTCCCTTGGACAAGGTCGACGACCTCTGGCTCCAAGCCATCGCTGACAGTCCCGCGGGTCCCAAGGTCGCAGCCTTCATGGACTACGTCACGACTACGTGGGTGGAAGGACGCCAATTCGGACCTGAGATCTGGAACCACTTTGGTAACCAAGGGCATCACACTAACAATAACGTCGAGGGGTGGAATCATAAACTAAACAAACTTGCCAGGAAGAGCCATCCGAACATTTTTGAAGTTGTTACGCTATTTCAAAGAGAACAATCCAACGTAGAAGTCGCCATTTAACGAATTGAAGCCCACTGGTCAGCACCACCCAGAAAGAGAAGATGCCGGCTGATTGACAACCGTCTTCAGGCTCTGAAAGACAATCTCGTCAACAACGTCATCGGCGAAGTTGAGTACACAGATCACGTTGGTGACCTGATCCACTTGGAGTGAATGACTTGAACACAACGTGTATGCCAGTGCAACCGCAAATTTATTATAGAATGAATTTTTGTATTTACCATTATATTTTAAGATATAAGTTATTGTTGTTTTTGTAGAAATTATAATGTACATCTATGAAATATTAAAGTATTAGATTTATTAAATTTGTTAAATATCAAGTACTTTTGTGCAACTATACTATACTTCAGCATCTAATAAATTACTACTGTACATGTGATTACGGTATACGCATTTCTGTGTTTTTCTTGTAATTTGAGAGTCCCGTGTTTACTGCAGCGTGACCAGTCTTACTGTAGCTTCACGAAAGCAAGAGATTTTTGAGTTGATTATGGCTAGGTTTCGCTCTTCCGGCCCAGAACCCTAGAAACGGGCGTGAGAAGTTACTGATAAAATAAAATGGAAATGGGTTAAAGGGGCGATGAGATACATCAATACTATGCAAAATCAAAAGCTTATACAATTCCCAATGCTCACATTCACTTGATAAAGTTCAGTATTGAAAAATCGTCATCTACAAACATCTATAACGAAACGATATTATTGAACAAAATGTCGGCCTACTACGTATATGCCCTTAAAATGAAAAAGTGACATATCTTGATTCAAACCCGCCGCCATTTCCACTCGTCAGCAAGGTGCGTTCAATATTGACCAATCAGCGCCTTTCTTGTTTTATGCTCGGAGATGCGGAGGGAAATAAAAATGGCCGACAATAACATGTCTGCCGATGGCTACACAGGAACAACGGGTGTTTCTGGGGATGATAGCGGAAATTTGGATGTCGGGGAGGATTTCGACCCAACCTCTGCTGATGTGGAATGCGTTGAAGAACAGGTCGACCAACTGACTGCCCCAGATGAGAATTTGTAAGTGTCGCATTGAGCTTCCGCGGAAAAGATTTGCAAACTTCAGTCGACATTATTTTAAAAATTATCCGGGTAGTCGAGGCCAAGATAATAATTATGAAAAATTCAGTTCCTGATATGGACTTGAGATTTTTGTTTTATATGATTTCTGTTTATATTAACAAATAGTGTCGTTGTTATGCGTCAATAACGGTGGTTATTGACATGACTCGCAGCTCTTTAAATGAGTTGCCTGAGGTGCAAAGTAGACGATAGACATATCGTCTATGTATTCTCGTGCTTGGTAGCCTAGTGTTGCACTGCCATGACAAGTCATAGTATATTCGTAAGAAAATTCCCCTTTTGTTCTTACTTTGAGATGATAAACAATTGTATTCGTGACATCTAGCTAATTGCGGATAGTAGCTGAAAAACTCGCAACTTGGTCTTTCATTTTTATGGGACATCATACAACATCATCAGCCTTTAAGTAAAAACTGAATGACGTAGAAAAAAGCAGCATATATATATGTTTTCACATGTTACTTGTGGAATGTTTTGCCTAACACTGAATTAGTCCAGACATGACGAAGTACACTTATCAGGCTACGAACATGAGCAGGCTGATACCCTTGATTGTGCTTTGTGAACACTATATAATCCAGTATAACAATATGACTACAAACAAATCAAATGCAATGGCAGAAGAAATAAATCATATCAATACCAATTCAGCAAATATATTATATTTAATTTGTGATATAGTTTAACTTTTGCAACTTTCTAGATAAACATGATTAATTCATTTCAGTGAAATAGTTTGAGCTGTCATGAATCTTCGTTATGATTTATCAAAATTACCTCAATAACATTGATGATCTATCAATCTTTTGATGGATCTACATTTCTTTGGCGTATTTTGCATAAACCATTCATCTTCTTCATGTCTATTGATCATGTTGATTGCATGTCACTGCATACTGACAAACTCTTACTTCACTGCAATCACAGTCTGAAACGTTAGCCACAAGTCATAGTCTAGTAAAATTCTGTTTGGTCAAGTAAGCTTAGTAAAGTTAGTAGTCAAGATAATAACTCTAAAATCTACCGATGCTAATAGGTTTACACAGACAGCAATCAGGACCTCAATGTTTATTTATGGACATATGATTCCATGTTGAGACATCATCCTTGAATATCCCTGCTTAATTATTTTTCTGGAGTTATGTTTACTGCTAATTTGGGTGGTGGGCTCATTTGCTTTCTTAGTTTGCTGATCAAGCAGAAAACACATTTTACCACCTGTCTCTGCAGTGATATTGGTGCAATAGTATCCTTTCTCTCTAGTTATAATCATGATAATCATACAGTTTATTGATGTATGATTCTTATCCTAATTCAGTGATTGGCTATGGGATGACTTATTACGTATTATGAAACATGCAGGCTTACGCAATTTGACATGTGATTGACTTACCAACATGACCAATATGTGGACTTATGAATATTAACATCTGTTGAGATTTGACTTTCATCTATCATACTGCACAGCTGCAGGTGACATTAGGCATTTCTTAGAGAAGCTGTATATCATGTATATATTTGTAGATTATCTATTTTGCAAAATATGTTTATAAAACACCTCCAAACTGTGAGGTATATTTTTAAACTCACCAGTTGTAAACATGGTGAAGGCACTGTCAATTTTATGTGATCTATGACAGCAGATTTTTGTTGCTAACCATACTATTTTTGTGAAAGTACAATATTCTTATATTGGGATGTCTTTGAATTCTTCTCCTTTTACCATGTCTACCATGCTACCACCCCATGGCATGTGTTTACTCCAAACTACAAACTGTTATTTCAATTTACCTATGTCACATTGACAGTGTACAATTATCTTTCTGTGCCTACTTTAGAATGTATAATCTGACTATTAATGAAGATGGGGTTAGCTTTGGTTAAGTACTTCTTTGTTCTTTCAGTGTTATGTTTCGGTAGAGGTGCTATAATGTTCACTTGCTTATTAGCAAACATGGGTGGCTGGGCCCACTGATTCTCTGTTTTTTTAAACATTATGTCCTCCCCTCATCCCTGTCTGGTAGCCTAGTGGTTAAACCATATGCTCGAAACACCAATGACCCGGGTTAGAATGTGTGAAGCCAATTTCTAGTGTCCCCCGCTGTGATATTGCTTGAATTTTGCTAAAAGCAGCGTAAAACCATGCTAACTCACTCACTCTCCTCATCCCCAAGTATCTTGGGATGGTGTTTGTTGTTTGATGCATCACTCAGCAACATTCCAGCCATTTGATGGCGGTCTGTAAGGAATTGAGTCTGGACCAGACAATTCAGTGACTGACATCACAAGCTTTGATCTACTCAATTGGTATACAATGATATGCATCAGCCAAGTAAGCGAGCCTGACCACCTGATCCCGTCAGTTGCCTCTTACGACAAGCATAATCGCCTTTTACCGAAAGCATGGGTTGCTGAAGGCCTATTTCACCTCGAATCTTCACGGGTTGAAAGTTCGAAGTGCTGCAGCAATCCTGACCACCTGACAGGAATAGAAATTGAAGCTGGTCCTGTAGTCCCTGCCAAACTGACCAATAGTTAAGGTATCATAAGGACCAGTAGAAATTTAATGTTTTTTTAAGGGTTTTGTTGTATGTTATCATTATAAGGACTAATGGACTAAAGATGTCAGTTTCTGTTGCTGATTTTGCATTAAACTTGATGGCAAAGAGATCCCACTTCATATTTCTATTATGATATCACTGCAACCACTGCCTAATCCGGTTAATTGCCTCTGACATCATGCATGGGTTGCTGAAGACCTTTTCTCTTCCCAGATCTTCATGGGTCGCTGGAATGTAATGTTTTTTGTTTCATCACATTTGAGAATATTGCTGTTACTGGTTATTTTGGAGTAATTTGTTACACAGTAAGGATCTTGATCCAGGGTTGACATGTTATGTTGGACTTTATGCTGTGACAGGTGCTACTCAACCCCCATGTTTCGTATATTTGACTTAGTTTGAGACTGAATGAACAGATGTGAATAATACCGGTACCCAGTTTATCGATGATAATGTTTTGATGATTTTGTATTTATTCAAGGATGATTCAGTTTTAGAAACTGGCATTAGTCCTGGCCAAACTGCCCAAAAGTAAAGGTATCATAAAGACTAGTAGACATTTGCCATTTGTAAAGGTTTTGCTATATGTTATCATTATAAGGACTAGTGGACTAAAACTGTTTGTTTCTAATGCTGTGATTCAGATATCTATGATTATGATGATAGCAAATTCCATTAATATAATATAGAAATAGGAATATCAGGAAGATATGTCAGTATCATGATTATCATATGTGGTCGTTTAACTTCCTTGCTACCTTGTGTATATATCTATATCAGCTGATACATACATAATGTATGCAATGAATGATGTGTGTTGCCAATCTTATCTGCATATGGTAATGATCATATATCATGTCGATTTGTCACTTTATGAATGAGAGCGCCCCGATTCGCTGTGCAGAGTTGTGTCCCTTGGGCACGCCAGAAACCTATAATTGTGGGTTTGAATCCCGGTTCGCCCCGATTATGTTTCTAGGTTTGTCAGCACCATACCCGTACTCGTGGGTTTCACTGAAGTGGTAAACGTCTGAGACCTGCATCACTTCGGGCTTTCCTCCCACATTAAGCTGACACGTCGTGATATAACTGGAATACTGTTAAAAGCGGCGTTAAATCCAACTCACTCACTCACTTTATGAATGAGATAATCTCAGTGTAGCTAAAAATTATAACTCTTTGGCTCATTTCAGCAATCAGCCATTAGACATTGTGCATTATTTCGTACTGCCCTTTGAAAAGTGGTTTTAATATTCAGCTGGTTACTCTAACATTGTCTGAAGAGCCAAATAGTTGGTGGTTAGAAAAGTAGTTGGAACTATGGGTTTTCTCATGAGGGCTATCAATGAAGTATCATGTTCCAGACAGCTGGTGGAGAAGTGTTTTGTTTGTTATCTTAGCTGGCCATAGTGAATCTTCAAGACCTAAACTGTATCACAGAAGACTGGGAGGAAGGGATGGCCGACATGGCAACTTTATATTGCAACTTTATATTGCAGTGACCAACTGGTGTTGTGGACACAGTGAAAAGTTTGAAAATATATCTCTGCTCATACAAGACACATGAGATACATTCTCTGCCTCCACAAGATGCACTTATCCTTATCATTGCTTGTCAGCTGACAGGGTAAAGCTGGATGTTCAAAGATTGGTTGGAATTATTAAAAATCTAATGAAGGGGGGATGTTGTCAGTCTTACAGTCCATGAACCTCTTATTTTCCCTTCTACCCGCCCTTGCTGTAATGCAATAGCCCCAAATGAAGCAAGTCTAGATTTTTCACAGGTTCTGAAACTCCCATTGCACTGGAGCTCCTTTTCAATTTAAATGGATCTGCTTGTTTCTATCCAAATTATATATTTTCCGAGACTAAGTGTTAGTCTAAGATGGATGAGGTTTGCTTCTGTTTGGGACTCACTTGAAGTAGCACATGGTCCCAGTTGTTGCTCACCCAAGCCCGTTGCTGTGCCAACAGCAGCAGATCCGGGGTGGAATAGGTCTTCAGCAACCCATGCTTTCTGTGAAAGGTGACTATGCTTGTCGTAAGAGGCAACTAACTGGATTGGGCTGACTTGGTTAATGCATGTCTTTGCATCCCAATTGCATCGATCGATGCTCATGATCTCAATCACTGAATTGTCTGGTCTGGACTCGATTATTTACAGACTGCCGTCATGTAGCGGGAATATTGCTGAGTGCGGCATTAAACAACAAACAAACAAACCAAACAAAGAAACTTTGAACTTTCATGGAGCATGAAACTGAAACTTTAATTGATTGTCAGCAATAAAGTATCATTAAATCTTTATGATAAAAATACAGTCTGATCTTGTAGCATGTGCCATGGTCACGGTAATACTGAGCATGTTATTTGGGACAGAACGTCTTAGACCTGCATCACTTCGGGCTTTCCACCCACATTAAGCTGACACACTGTGATATAACTGGAATAATGACAATAATGTTAAAAGCGGTGTTAAACCCAACTCACTCACTCACTCACTTATTTGGGATAGTGGGTAGGTCATTCATGCTAAGTTTGGTCAAGTATTAAGCAAGGGTTTTCCAACTATCTCTTTGATTCAGGATTTCATGTTTCCTGAGTTGCTGTGCAGCTGTGATGTACCTGATATTGCATCTAGGTTTCAGAGCTGTTTGTTTGTGGTGATACTAACATGATACCTCTGCCATCAATATGATTCATTCAGTTTCGTTTTGGGTCATAAATAATTGATGAACAAATCGGAAAATAATTGATCATGTGGATGCGTTTCTGGACTAACTGGATTGGTTTGAAGCATCAACCGACCGAAACGGAAAAAGCATTTGTTTCATTATTAAAGAAAATATTTGGTCCGTCATGTCAAAATGATAAACATGCTAAAAGTGTAAATGCACAGGTGTAACATGGGAAGGGTGGACAATATTATTGATGAGCTGATTTCTTCGGACATGCAGAAGTGTGTCATGTGCAGGAGAGGTGCTCTTGTTACTTTATAACATCTGATAGAGAATAGGGAAGTAGTGTAAGTTTAAATGTTCATTGTGAAACCTGTTATCCTCGCATTATGGGTTTTCAGTTGCTAAAGAAACTTTCTGAGTTTTCTTGGTAATCACATGTAAAACAAAAACACCTCTCTCCTGTAATAGACAACTTCATCTTAAATACAAGCCATCATCTGAGTCTTTACAATGTCAGTCTGATGTCACACCCCTTGTTATAGTGCAAGAAATTGCCGGGCGGTCGGGTAGCCTAGTGGTTAAAGCGTTCGCTCGTCATGCCGAAGACCCGGGTTCGATTCCCGACATGGGTACATTGTGTGAAGCCCATTTCTAGTGTCCCCCGCCGTGATATTGCTGGAATATTGCTAAAAGCAGCGTAAAACAATACTCACTCACTCACTCACTCAAGAAATTGCCATAAACATGGCCGTCCGAAAACAAATGTTGTCTGAAAACACATAGTCCACCGCTGTAATATTCTAGAAGTAAGACTTCAAGTACATCATGACCGCCTCCGTGGTCTAGTGGTAGAGCGTCCGCCCGGAGAGCGGAAGGTCCAGGGTTCGTCATACCAAAAGACGTAAAAAGATGTTACTTGTTGTTACCCTGTCTGGTGCTTGGCATTAAGGGGCTAAAACAAGGACTGGTCGGCTCGTAGTCAGTATACTGTGTCTGAGTGGGGTATTCATGTTAAACTGTGGCATGGTATCTCAGTGAGCTAGCACTATAAATCAGCATCAGTCCGGACTAGTACAAGCAGCCACACAAACACACACGTACATGCACATCGCTATATAAGTGCAATAATCTTGGACGCGACGTTAAACCCCATTTCACCTTACCTTACCTCAAATACATCACAGACCCCAGGTTCTCCTTATGTTTCTTCAGACACGGAATAACTGAATACCACCTTCACCCCTGTCTCCCTCCTTCTCTCTATCTCATTCATCCATTCATTCATTTACCAGGGACAGATCATCTAATTATGAGTAGCTCATTGGCCATTGGTTATTCTCTCTTTCTTTTATCTCTTACTATTTCTCCTTCCTCCCATCTTCATTAAATTAAAAAATAAAGTAGTTCATGATTGTGATAAAATATATTCAAATTCTGGAATTTTAACAGTCCCTCACATTAATGATAGCTGTACCAATGTTGTGTATTTAAGCAGTACATCTGTTACACAAACGTCATTCTGTAAATAGCAAATACCTGAAGTGATTGGCAGAATTATATGAATGGACCATGTTGCTTCATGTTATATATAAAAATGTATACCCTGCTTTCAATGGTTGAAATGTTCAGCAATGCTTATCGGTAGACATAATAATAATGATAATGAAATAATAATTGGACATGAAAATATATATGTATTGGGCTTTTGGAAGCATTCTACTGTTGCTATGCTACCCAGCCAGTAAATCTGTACATATCTCTGTGTGAATGAAATAACAGGTGAACAGTTTTTTCCTGGTGGAGTAACAGGTGCTTGCAATGAGTTGATGTAGTATTGTGTACTAGAGTGCTGGCTTCAATCCAAGGCCCCAACGCCCACTCAGTGGACTTCCTGTTGATCAGCTTCTATCTTCTCTCTGCCTTCCCAGATAACATATAACACAACCAGCACATTAAACCGCCACAGTTATCGGGTTACTGCTGAACCAACGAGGAACTAGCAGGACTCGCATCCATAAACAGAGATAATGATAATACCAATGGTGTATACAAAAATGAGGAAAAAATAGACATTTGGTGCTGGAAAGGTGCTAGAATTTAAAGGGATCTTACTTTGTTAAGGTTTTCGGGTCAACTGCAGTATTTGGGTCATCGGGCAACTGTAAGCGATGTAGTCGCAATGTTTTCAGTAAACTTTAAATGACCATGTTAAATGTAAGACACAAAATCTGGAAAGATATGTGTTTGTTTTCAAGAGTGCCCAGGTCACACTCAAGGATGTTTAGGTGTGCCGTACGGACATTTTGAACTGTACAGAAGAAGAAATACTTTTGATCCATATTAAACTTGTCCATTTTACTTGTGTGAAAGTACATTTATCACTGTCGTCATGTGATAAATAGCAGCAGCAGCAGCACACAGTATTTAAAAAGACTGTATTGTAAGTGCTGTTCAGGTACAGAGATCCTTCATTATGATTTTCATTGTGCCATTGGTGCTCTTATACAAAGATCTTCCAACACTGACAATTAATAAAGAAATCCTACGTTGTTTGATGTCCTGTCACTCCAAGACTTGATATCCTTAGACATGTTAATAAATGATTAATTTCCTTTGAAAGATAAAGCCAAAATATGTACATCCTTTCTTTACATGTTCGGAAATACAAAATAGGGGATAACTCACACTTCGTATATTTCATGCTCATATTACAGTATTTTGAGATGAGGGTTATGACAACTATCCACAGACTTTTATTCTGAATTTTGAAGAGTGGACAAGGAGATAAAATTCGGTCCTTATGACTGACCACTGACAATGCCCTTTATGTCCCTTATCTTTAGCATTGTTTAGCAACAAGCCACAGGCCTCAAAGTTTAATTTTTTACCAAGTAGCCATATGGCTACAAGTATTTTTTTCCAGGTAGCCAGTGGTAAAATCAAGAAGTCAAGCCAATATTGTAGGTAGCCAAAAGCACTTGAAATTATCTATTATCAAAAAACTATTATAATATGTACAAGTCATATCACTAGTCTTGGAATTGTATATTAGTGGAAACTGTACTTGATTTTGTTTTTTGTGACCCATTTCTGGTGTCCCCCGCCGTGATATTGCTGGAATATTGCTAAAAGTGGCGTAAAACCAAACTCACTCACTCACTCACTCTTGTGACTCAAACAATGATGCAATTTATGTTACTAGGTAGATATATCCTTGTTTATCCAATGGGCATTGTACAAATTACATTATTTTTTATGTATTTTGGTTCATTGTCGACTTTAAGAGGAATTATTTATGAGTACAATTATGGGCAGACGTGTTCGCCAAGATCTGCTGTTATGTATTTTTGTGTCTACAGATGTGTAGCAATAGAATTAGTCAAGGTAGTCATTTGGCTACCTCTGAATTTTAGACAGTAGACAAACTGAAATTTAGGTTGCACAGGTGACTGTTTTAGTCGCAACTTTGAGGCCTGAGCCAAGGAGATATAATCTGAATATGGTAACCTTTAATTGATCCTTCAACCTGTAAACATGTTTAGGTCAATTATTTCCTACCGAAACATCAACACAGTCAATAACAATAATCTTGTGCAGGGAATTCCATTGTGATGGTTGATTGGGGTGGTGGGGTAGCAATATTCTAGCTATATGACGTCTGTCTGTAAATAATAAAGTCTGGACAGACAATCCAGTGATAAATATCATGATCATCGATACACGCAATTGGGATCGATGACTTGCATCAACCAAGTCAGTGAGCCTGACCACCCTATCCCATTAGTTGCCTGTTACGACAATCATAGTCGCCTTTTGCAGCAAGCATGGGTTGCTGAAGACCTATTCTACCCCGGATCTTCACTTCACTCTGACTGTGCTATTGACACTCAATACAAGTAACGTATAACCCTGAAAATGTTTGGTGAATGTGACACAACAGATGCATTTCCTTCTTGCTGTTTTCCAGGAATTAGGAACCTTTTCTTGGATCATCCCTTTCAGACAGCGAAGTTTACTATTGATGCTACTATGATCGGAAGTATGCAACTCAAAAGAAGTTAATGAAAACCCCATCATTATCCCCCCAGTTAAATAGTTCTTGTTTAACCTAGACCAGGCTAGTTGGGAGCTGGGGCTGTTTGATTATTTGGGATTTTTTATCCAATCATTTTGTTTTGTTTTCATGATTTTTCATGATGAAAACAAGTTGTTTTCCGTTTTCTGAGTGGAACACCAAAACTGTTAAATATTTCTTGTTGAAACTTGCTATCTAGATCAGTCTCGTGGCGAACTTGTGCCTTTTGTTGATTTGGGATTTTTACTTTTTGTCTGAACTGAAGGCATCCAGTGGCAGTGAACCAAAAGTTGGGTACAAGTAGCCAAATATGTCATCTCCTGATGACTCTTGTTTCAGATTACTTAGTGTGAAATCGTCTTGGATAATGTTGTGTTTATTGGAATATTTATCTGTTGAATAGAATTACATCTTGTACATATGCTATTTAACATGTTTAAACTGTTAATTATCCTAACCATGTCATGTTTAATTGAAATGGTTTAATATTTCCTGTAGTTTTCATTTTTTGTTCTCATGTAAGGGGACCTGTGAAGATCCGGAGTAGAATAGGTCTTCAGCAACCCATGCTTGTCATAAGAGGCGATTATCGGGATTGGGTGGTCAGACTCACTGACTTTGTTGAAAAATAAGTCAAATAAGCAGAAAAATTACTCCGTTTGCATTTGTATGGTTTAACAATCTATAAACATAAAAAAATTGACATTCACATCCAAAAAGAACTCCATGTTCCATGACAGCGTGCGAGAACCTCATCAGTGACATCCATAGAGGCCAGATTTCAACAAACACAGTATGAGTAGTAACTTTGGCAATTAACAATAACATGTACTTACTATGTTCAGGAAAGCATTCATTTCAAGCTGTTCTATGGCAAGCCCCACAAACCCCATGTTATTTTAGCAAGACACCAAAAATGCGTCTGAAAAACTTAGATACCGTTACTGAGGAAGAAGATCATGCACATCCATTACCAAAATGGCGGAAAGTTGCCGGTAATTTGTTGTAAAACCTTTTAGCAATATTCCAGCAATATCACGGCGGGGGACACCAGAAATGGGCTTCACACATTGTACCCATGTCGGGAATCGAACTCGGTCTTCGGCGTGATGAGCAAACGCTTTAACCACTAGGCTACCTGACTGCGCCTGGCATGTTTAGGCTGAATGCCTGTGATACAGAATACATGTAGAACTTGAACTCTAGGGTTCTCCATCATGACTATATGAAACATGTCATTGTAGAATATGCCTCATAGATTACCAGCAGAACCTGTGACTATACCAAACCACATGAAGGTACCAATAAGGAAGAGAAATACCCACCAAATAATTGGGAATCTTTTACTGTTCCTGTAATGTTTAACTCTCTATCAACCAAGCGATTTTCTGCTAAATCTTGCTGTGACTCAGGGTAGTTCAATACCAGGAAGTGAATATACAGGGTGTGTTTTAATGTGATTGGGTATTATCAGTTAAAAATTGGATCTGACTGTAGAACTGATAGAGTTGAATGAGGTTCACTTTTTCCTATGCTTGTGTGATGTTAGACATTCAATGGAGAACAGGTAGGATCAATGTCCCACTGAATATGCTAGGGCTGGGACGGGTAACTCGGGTACTTGGGTTGGGTGAGTACTGAGAAGGACCCGGGTACCCACAGAACTACCCGGACCCGTGGTTGGTCTTATGATATATTGTTTGATGACCAAAATGATCTTGAACTATATGGTTACAAGATAGACACAATTTTAGGGATAAGAACTTTTTAATACTGTAAAAAGTACTACAACAGTATTAAGAAGTTGTTATCCATAAAATTGTGTCTATCTTGTCATCCTTCAACTTCTAAGTAATGCCTATCAAACAATTTATATGGTTACACTTCAACAAAAAGTACAAGTCACTAATGTTCGCATTTCTTTCTGACTATGCTCCCAGACTTTTATATGTTTGAATAAACTTCAGTCAACGTCAGTGTATGCATGACCAGATCAATTTATACTTATATCTAAATACATGTCCAGGGCTACAGTCAAACTGTTCCCAATCAGACATTTTGTACCTATCTCTTGAGACCAACAGTGGGAACCCGGGTAGGGTCGGTAATAGGTGGGTGGGTACCCGGGTGATAAATTTGGACTCGTCTCAGCCCTAGAATATACACATGATAAATAACAGGAATGCAAATAATGGGTTTCACACATTCTTATAAAACTTTTTTGTTCAAATTTAAGCAGTAGGCTTAAACACAAAATTACAAAGATGCTAAAAAACAGATACTGTTTTATCTCCTATTTAGTAAATTCGGTCCTCCAACATTTAACTGGAACCAGCTTTGAGACGTTTTGTTTTGCCTTTTTTAAGAGTTGTGTCCCTTAGATGTGCCAGACTCCTGTGATCATGGATTCAAATCCAGATTCACCCTGATGGTGATTGGCTTGTCAGCGCCATACCCGTGCTCGTTGTTTTCGCTAAACTGATAAATATTCGAGCCCAGCATCACTAGTGTTAGAGTATACTATGTGAAGAAAAGTATATGCTATCTCCCTGTAAACAAATATGTTGGAGTAAGTTAGTGTATTTGTCTTTTTAAACAAACTCATAGGACTGATCTGTTATGTTAAGTTACAGGTTCTATTTCATCAGATTGGGGGACGGTGGGGAAGCCTAGTGGTTTAAAAACGTGTTCGCTCGTCACGCCAAAGACCCAGGTTCGATTCCCGACATGGGTACAATGTGTGAAGCTCATTTCTGTTGTCCCCCGCCGTGATATTGCTGGAATATTGCTAAAAGCGGCATAAAACCATACTCACTCACTCACTCATCAGATTGGATTAGGACTGACCTGTCAGGGGACTTATATATTCTTTTTAGCAACTCAGAGCTGTGGTCATGAATTATGGATGGACGGACGGTCCAGTGGTAAATTCTCTACTGTAGAGGCCTGGGTACCATTGTACAAAACAACCTTAGCGCTACGACTCTCATAAGTCTATGTAAGGTGTGTGAGTTATGATCACCTTGCCCCTAAGATCACTTTGTACAACGGCACCCAGGAACGGCACCCAGGAACGGCACCCAGGAACCATCACCTGATTCATCATGTTGCCTCATGATTGGACCATGGTTGGCCCAGGGTGACAGGTCCTACTCTTGTGGTCATACCACACTGGGGGCGGTCGGGTAGCCTAGTGGTTAAAGCGTTCGCTCGTCACGCCGAAGACCCGGGTTCGATTCCCGACATGGGTACAATGTGTGAAGCCCATTTGTGGTGTCCCCCGCCGTGATATTGCTGGAATATTGCTAAAAGCGGCGTGAAACCATACTCACTCACTCATACCACACTGATAGTGACTCATACCATGATCTCATGATGAGGTGACAGATGGTTCTGTGGTACAGGTTCTGCTTCAGTGAACAGGATCTAGGTTTGGATCTGAATGTCTTTCCAGTTATGATCCTTGGTTTGTTGGCACAATACCCATGTTTCTGGGTTTTGAATAATGACTTGGATCTGTCCTGCACTTGAAGTATAAGTATTCCTGTCACTGTTGAGAATAAAGTATAGTTGCTCTTCACTGCAACCTGTTCTGTTGACTTTGGTTTCATGAGAGGTCGACTGTACACTAAATCTGCTGCTTTCCTTCAGATTGGAGTGAAACATTCAGTGTTTAGTGAAATTATAAAAGATCTTATGTTCTATATACAATTGGTTTAACAAAAAAAATGTGATGTAATTTTTGTTGTAGTTCAGGGAATTATTACCCTGATTACATGATAATATGAATTATGAACATGAAGAAAGCAACTGAATTACTGAAAATATTGTTTCATTGTATTGATTTGACCATGTTGACTTGATCATGTTGATGAGTGATTGTTTAGATGGTATTATGATAAAATGTTTTCAAGTATATTTGAATGTCTGTGACTATAATGTAAACTTAGAGATGTCAAGAGTGGACTTTACATCAGTTTGTAATATTTACTGTGTAGTAAGGATGATATGTTTCTTATGATGGTCCCTGACGATGTTGATGGGACTGGAGTGTCAGAGTCGTCTAAGGATATGCAATTTTCTATGCAGAGTTGCTTTTCTTAGACACACCAGAAACCTATGATTGTGGGTTCGAATCCTGTTTCGCCCTGATTATGTCTCTTGGTTTGTCAGCACCATACCCGTGCTCGTGGGTTTTACCAAAGTGGTAAAACGTCTCAGACCTGCATTACTTTAGGCTTTTCTCCCACATCAAGCTGACACGCCATGATATAACTGGAATACTGTTCAAATCTGCGCTAAACCCAAGTCACTCACTTTCTCACTCTGACAATGTTGACATATGCACCACCATTAAATCCCTTTCTTTCCTCTTTCCTAATGCAGCCCATGTGATTACAGAGAGTAAGTAATTTGTATTGTATATGCACTTTTTATGTCCGAGGCATACGTTTTGGTTTGTTTTATTTCCATTTTTGTTGCACAGTGATTTTGATGTTGTATAAACACTGATAAAGAATACTTTAATGTACTAAAACACATTTTTCTCTGTAAATTATTCAGCATGCATGTATTTGGTTTATTTAGCTTCCATGAAGCAAGCTTATTTCAAGTTTGAAATTATCCATGTCAAGCTGACTGAGCATCATTGTGATCATCTACACCGCAGTTTTATGTCATGTCTATATTTCAGCTGTTATGTATGTTTTTTGTTTACGCCTTACTAAGCAATATTCCAGCTATGTGATGGCTGCTTGTAAGAAATTTAATCTGGAACAGACAATCCAGTGATTGATATTTTGAGCAATGATTGACATCATCTGGATATGATGACACGATTAGATGTCACCTAACCTGACCACGCGATCCATTAAGTTTCTCCCAGCATAGGTAGCTTTGGACTATTCTAATCCAGAATACCAAGGAAGCCAGCTGTTCATAGTTGAACATGTTTATCTGCACTATATGGGTTGTCATCGTTTATCATGTTTATCATGTTTATTGTCGACAACATTGTAAGAAATCTGATTCTTCTCATGATACTTTTAGGGTCGTCTAGGCAATGCAATTCATTGTGCAAAGTCGTCTCCCTTAGACAGGCTCCGCTGTCGTGTGTTTGGATTCTAGATTATAATGAGTCTGTCAGCACCATACCCTTACTTGTGGGTCACACCAAGATGGTAAACATCTGTGACGTGTGTTACTTGTTTATTCCTGTCTCACATTAAGCATGTTAAGCTGTCACCGTAATAGGACTGAAATACTGTTCAAAGCGGTTTTGACCTCAACTCACTCACTCACTCACTCAAAGCTTGTTAACAGAGGCATTGACATTAATTGAGATTTCTTTTGTAGAATAGATTTACATTTTGAACTTGTGGAATGAAACTTAGTTTAGAGAAACTTTTACTAACCTATGTGAAAATGATGACTTAAAAATAAAGATTGTGTTTTAACACTAACTTGAAATAGAGTTATCATCGTGCTGTGAAGACAAGGATTCAAGAATGAAGTGCTTTATAACATAAAGATGCATATTCAACCTTTGCAAGTTGCACCGCTGCATGAGAGAACTGAAGATTCCACCTAACAAAAAAAGCATTTGAAAAGAAATCTGATATTGCAGCGATTGATTTGTACCAAGACACTCTGTCAGCATTTACGTGTGTGAATTTTTGTCATGGTATGTAGAACTTTACTTGTCAGCCCATCTTACCATGTTGGGCATATGTCGTCTGTAGCCACTTGGTTCTGGGAGCTGAATTTTCTGAATTTATCCCTTGAAATAACCTTTGATGATATCTCTTAAGTTGAAGCAAACTTAAAATACCATTCTCTTTTTGTGTTTTGGCACCCATTTAGTGGAATAATATAAATTTGAATAGTAATAAAATGTTGTACTTCATCTGAATGGATGCTCGGGATGTAAGTGTACCCGTGAAGATCTTCTTTAGAATAGGTCTTCAGTCTTAAAGGCGACTATGCTTGTTATAAGAGGTGGGGGGCACGGGTGGCCCAGTCATCTAAGGCGCTGCAATTCGCTGTGCAGAGTTGCTTCCCTTGGGCACACCAGAAACCTATGATTGTGGGTTCGAATCCCGGTTCGCCCTGATTATGTTTCTAGGTTTGTCAGCAGCATACCCGTGCTCGTGGGTTTCACCGAAGTGGTACACGTCTGGGACCTGCATCACTTTGGGCTTTCCTCCCACATTAAGCTAACACGCCGCGTTATAACTGGAATACTGTTAAAAGTGGCGTTAAACTTAACTCACTCACTCACTCACTCACTCACTGTCATAAGAGGTGACGAACGGGATGGGGTGGTCAGGCTCGCTGACTTGGTGATGCATGTCATCACATCCCAATTGCGTAGATTGATGCTCATGATGTCTGTCACTGGATGACTGCTGTCATATGGCTGCACTGTTGCTGAGTATGACATTAAACAAACAAACTGTCTGCCTGTCAATACAGTTCTCCTTCTTTCCAAAGAAAGTTTTCATTTTGGAAATTTAATAATGGCTGCTGTGGCACTTGTCAGCAATAAAATGTGTGAAATTAGTTGAATATCCAATTTTATCGATGTTACCATATTAATGATTTATATGAAGCAATGTGCTTCATTATGTGTTTGCTCAAAGTTTGAGATACTCCACCCCCACTGCAATTGGTTTTCTCAAACAAGAGCTCTGACAGATGTAAGAGACTTCATACCTGATATACCTCCTATATATCCTTGGGGAATGCTTTTGACATATGATTGGGTGACATTGAAGGTCAAGTCCATATGAACTCAGTGTCAAAAAGCTTGTGTACACAATAACTTGAGAATTTATAAATGGAATTTTATGAAACTTAATATGCATGATCTCTGAGGCGGTGTCTCGAATGCATCAACTTTTGGATTACCTCTGTTTGAGGTCAAATGATAAAGTATGGTTAATATTTCAATTTTTTTCGGAAAGATTCCTGAAAAATCATCACATCTACCAATAACTTCAGATAGACTTGTGAAGTAAATAGTTGAATTCAGAAAGTACTCTTTTCATGGTATGGAGTCTTTACCTAAGTTTGCAACAAGTTCTTGCATGTGATTGGATGAAATTGAAGGTAAAGGTCAGTGTGTGAAATATGTTGCCTGCCAGGTGAGCAAGCTTGCCATAGAAACGACTAGCCAGTTTCAAATTTCACAAGCTTTAGGAGAACTTTTTAAAAATTGTAATCAACTAAGAGGTGTGCATGAAAAAAATCCTTGTTAAAATTTCATTAGCCAGTCGGGCTATTTTGCACACTGGTCAAGGTGTCACAGGCAGTTCATGGTTGAGATTGTAAGTCAGGGTTATCATGCATGAAGAGCTTATAACTTTGTTAATAAGGTAGCTATAAGCATAGGACATTCTGTTCAAAGCTGATCTGCATTTGGCTCAACTGCTTAAGTGATTGTGGGTTGGAATCGCCCCAATTATGTTTCTAGGTTTGTCAGCACCATACCCGTGCTCGTGGGTTTCACCGAACTGGTAAACGTCAGAGACCTGCATCACTTCGGGTCTCTCACATTTAAGATGACACGCCCTGATATAACTGGAATACTGTTAAAAGTGGCGTTAAACCTAACTCACTGACTACAACATTGGGCATGGCCTGTCCCAAACAGGAAGTGATGTCATTAAACCGGAGTTGCTGATGACATTGTTGTTAAGGTAGCTTGTCATCGTATCCCAATTGCATGGATTGATGCTCATGATGTCCATCACTGGATTGTCTGGTCCAGACTTGATTATTTACAGATCGCCGTCATATAGCTGGAATATTGCAGAGTGCGGCGTTAAACAAAAAACATGATGAGAAAGTTTGGGATTACTGGAGAAGGTGGAGATGTGTCAACTAATTTGGCATGTAATGTCTAGTGGGGAATTGCTTTGTTTGTTTGTTGTTTAACACCGCTTTCAGCAATATTCCAGCTCTATGATTGCGGTCTGTAAACAACTGAGTCTGGACAAGACAATCCAGTGATTGACATCATGAGCTTTGAGACCAAGGGAGGTAGAAAAAGGTGTCAGGCAATACACTTAGCCTTGTAACGGTAATGACAACCTGCCGCTTGATACTCTAACAGTCTGTTACCTCTATCCATTATGTTGATTGTTCATACATAAATTGAAAGAAATATTATGACACAAACTTTTAATAAAACTCTTTAATCCATTCTATTTTTAATTTCTGTTTTATGACAAATATTTGTTTGTTGTTAAACACCGCACACAGCAATATTCCATCTATATGATGATCGTCTGTAAATAGTAAGTCTGGACCAGACAATCCAGTGATTGACATCATGAGCATCGATCTAAACAATTGGGACATGATGCCATGCATCAACCAAGTCCCTGAGTCTGACCAGCTGATCCCTTGAGTCACCTCTTACAGCAGGCATTGGTTGCTAATGATCAATTCTAACAGTTATCTACACAGGTTAAAATATTTGTATGAACTTTGAGAAAGTGTTCAAATTCAGAGGAGATTGATGATAACGTCACCACACATACTTCCACTTGACATCTTCATCCACTTGATCTCACTTTCAGGAAATGAATAGTGATGAAATGCAGAGTAAGGCATATTCAAATGAGACAGGTCTAGTCAACCACTATGTTTGACTGTTATTGTGTTATCATTGCGATTCCATAATTTCCAATATGTCTTGTTTTTTTCAAACTGTCAAAATTCGCGATATAATTTGGTTGCCATGGTAACAACATGTTTCCACATTTACACAGATGACTTGTGATGGTGGGTAGTTTTGCACAAAATGTTAATGTAAAAAAAGCATTTTGGTAAGGTATGGCCACGGTAGAAACTAACATTTTTAGTCCACTGGTCCTTACAACACGTACAATGATAAGATATAGCAAAACCCTAAAATATGCCAAATTTCTACTAATCTTGTGATACCGTAAGTATTGGGCAGTTTGACCAGGTCTTCGGGACGAGTGCAAATTTCTAACGCTGTATGGGCAGTCAGGTTGTCTGAAGTACACCCTTGGTTAACATGCTAAGAATCCATTTGACATTAATTTTGTGTTCAGGATAAATGTAGCATGTCATTTCTAGTGCACTTGCTGAGGCATGTGATTGCATGTCAGGGAACATCTGAGTGGCTGATTTTGAAATAGTTTTCGTTTATCAAGGACCATGTTTTGCCTAAGCCAATTTTCCAATCACATTTGGGGTGGTGGGTAGCCTAGTTGCTAAAGCGTTTGCTCGTCACACCAAAGACCCGGGCTCGATTCCCAGATGGGTACAATGTGTGAAGCCACTGTGGTGTCCCCTGCCGTGATGTTGCTGGAATACTGCTAAATGTGTATAAAACTGTACAATCAAAGCAATATGTTGGCAATTGCCTTATATATTATGTGCTGTTAGACTGAATTTTGTAGTTGTACATCATGTGCACTGTGTATGTTTAAATATGCCAACTGCCACATTCAGTGTTATGATGTCAGGTGAGCTACAGGTTTGATAGCCAAGAGTTCAGTTCGATGTGAGGTTTTTGAATTGCTTTCCCTGAGGGAGTTGGGGGCAGAATAGGTCTCCTGTAGACACCGGTAGACGAGGCATATCGACCCGTGAAGATTCTGGGGTAAATAGGTCTTCAGCAACCCATGCTTGTCACAAAAGGCGATGATGCTTGTTGTTAGAGGCGACTAACGGGACCGGGTGGTCAGGCTCGCTGACTTGGTTGATACATGTCATCGATCCCAATTGCGTGGATCGATGCTCATGATGTCAATCACTGGATTGTCTGGTCCAGACTTGATTATTTACAGACCACTGTCATATACCAGTATCTGGAATATTGCTGAGTGAGGCATTAAACAACAAACAAACCAAACCAAACGAGGCATATCATAGGAGTTGATATTAATAATGATGTTGTACCTGGCTGATTATGTGTTGCCATAAACTGACAGTATGGATTGTTGCTCATGCTGTCAACCATTATTCATGGATATCCAACCCTTGATATTAGTCCTTCTAGTGCGTAGCACAGATTGAGTTCATGAATTGTTACATACAAAATGATTTTGTTCCTTCATGCATGAAATATAAAGTACACAAGTCCTGTGAAATGTTGAGTTTGGCGTCATGGGGGAAAAAATATCTTGTCCTGTAACTATCAATGACTATAATGCTGGTAATAATTGTACACTGATGAGTTAGGTTTCTGCTTACCTGACCTGTTTGGAATTATAATTTCAATATGGCTGCATGGTAGCCATCTTTGATTTAAAAACAATACAAAACTGCTTCTCCTAAACATAAACAAGGTAAAGGGCCAGAAACCTGATACGTTGTGGGTGAGATGGGATTCACATCACCATCATGTCCGACTGATGACAAGCACTCTTCAGTATTTACAAGACTAGACATGAGATACAAGGAATTGGGCATTCGTTACAAGTAATATATGAGCCAGCGAGTGTCATTCATTGTTTGAAACAAATGTCCACTTCTATGCGTTATCTGACTGAAAATACAGAATCAAAGCAACAAGATGCTTTGTCTTACCTTCTATCATGTTCTATTGAAATACCAGCTTCTGATTGGTTAAGGACTGGGCAATTATTTGCCATGTAGCCTGCTAAAAATAATGCCTGCTGAGAAGTCAATCTGAACACAATGATGTTTATCCGAGTGCATTGGGTAAAGGGAAGTAACTCAGTTCGTTTTTCGCCATTTGCTGTGAGTTTTGCTAACTCGGTGAAACCGATCCCTCGGGGCATGTCGTGTGATGTATCCCGTCTGTGAGTTTTTTACCCCATGCCTGATGGGTAGATCACACCATATGCCCCGCAAGATCGGCTGAAACTGATTATGTAATCAGAGTTAAAATACAGCCTGAAAGTTAAAATACAAAATTAAAAATAAGTACAACATAAATATGCTGTATTTCATGCAGTATGTTCATAATACGTGAGAATCATTAATTCCCAGCTTCGATATCCATAATGCATTTGAACTAGCCATTACATTCGTACAGCACTTGCATTTTGTGAGATATGATCGTTGCATCCAGTACATTCATAATGCACATGCTTAGAACTAATGCATGAGCTTAAAACTTGCATTGCAGAAGGTAGGTCTGTGAACTGTCAGTTTTTTACAGATGATCTACAGTTGAAAGAATAGAGTTACCAGTGCCATCATAGTATTCTTTTAATTAGTACATTTTCAGCTTGATTGTTAAGCTATTTACCTGTGTGTCTTGTACAAGTGAAGCCTGACGGACTGGGCGCTGCAGTGATGTCAATAACTAAAACAATGGTGGTTTAAAAAGAGAAGAAGAAAGCCTTCCTTTCTTTCAAAAACATTATTCCCTGATTGAGTTTTACACTGTGACCTATCCATCTAAAAAAATGACTAATTGACTAAAATTAACTCAAAATCACTGGTAGTTTGAAGTTGTTGTTTTTTTGGCATCTTGATCATGTTAATTGGAAATCAAATATGGCTGAATCCAATTTTCAATGTGGCCCCCATGTCAGCCATGTTGAAAAACACATCTATGTCAATAGGTAAGCCATTTTTGTTCAAAATATACAGTGTTCCCTCGTTATTGCGCTCTTCAATATATAGCGTGCGGTAAAGCATGGCTCCCAAAATCTACTAAGATTTTCAATAAACTCAAGTTTTCCAATGACGCGATGTTTCTCCCATCTCAAAAAACATTATCAAAAAACCCCAGTAATACCAGTCACAAATCCGAACTGAAGCATGTGAAGTACGCAGTTTGATCCTATTATTATAATATCTGGTAATAAAAAAAATGTTCATTGTTTATCTGGACTAATGTTTGCAATATATTTTTTAATTATATTCAAAATTTCATTCAATAATTATAATAATGTTTTCAATAATTTTGGCGAAATCATGTGCGAAGTGATAGGTAGATCGCACAACTCACGTTTTTTTTACAGCAACCACGGTCAGATTACCGCTATTGATGCCTTGAAATGAACTTTAGTTGCAAGAGAATGGATACACATATCATAAATGCAGTACCATGACTCGCTAAAAGTCATATTTGAGGCAGTTTGACTATTAAATGTCAACATAACGCTTTCGCAATCGAAGTACATGTAGCGCGGGAAGTCCCTACGGTGACTGGTCAAAATTGTTCCATACGTCAAAAAATATCCTGCATACAATCTGTACCAATGTGCTACGCTTATGGTTCTTATAATTTCAAGTATATATGGTGGAAGCTGCAACTAAAATAGCACGATATTGGAATATATTATTCCTGATAAAATAATAATTTCAGATACAATTTCTTCCGACCATTGCATCAGATTTCTTTAAAGTGGTATCACTGGGTACGTTTTAACTGAATCACCGGTAGATTGGGAGGAAACGTGTGCACAGCTGGTTGCTATTTCCGGCTTAGTTTACGAGAAAGTACACAAGGTAATCTTAATCTCTGCATATAAAACAATGCTTTTGAGAGCATGAAATACATTTTAAATGGTAAATCATCATGTTTCATCGGGTAATAGCAGGGTGGGTACCTGGGTAGTAAATTTGGACTCGACCCAGCCCTAGTTGAAGCACAGCAGCTGAAAGTCCCTCAACCCTGCTCATTGTTCTGCATCACCCAAGACCAGTTGGCCACCAGGCCCAAATTTGGTGGAGAATTAAGGCGTAACACATGAGGCAAGAAGCTGATTTTGGGCCAAAACATGCAGGAATAAATATTTTAAATGTGCAGATTTATTTCCGTTTAATTATTTTTTTCTGACAATCAGTTGCCAGTCATGTGGCTAGATTGTATGCTGAGTACTGATTGATACACTTCCTGTAGAATGGTGAATTATGGGATGCTGTTATGCAACATCTGATATGTGTGCAGTGAGTGAATGTCCTTTATCACTGCAGTCAGCAGCATTACAGCGATGTCACAGTGTTCCGTAAATAGTTGATTCTGGATAGGGTAAACTGGTGGTGAATGAATGTAAAGTGACCCCCGCCATATAGGATGTGATAACGCACAGTCAGTCAAGTTGAAGAACCTCACCATGTGATCCCAAGCTGTGGTGGTTCAGGGGAGTCTGGAGGTCCCCAGCTCCCCATGCATGGTTTACTGAATGCTCTGTGACTTGGTTGATCACAGAGTGCCTCCGTGGTATAGTGGGAGAGCGGAGGTCAGAGGTTTGATCCCCGGCTTCATCATTCCAAAAGACGTTTAAAGATCGTACTTGTCGTTACCCTGCCTGGCGCTCTGCATTACCGGAGATAACAAGGATTGGTCGGATCAGAGTCAGTATACTGTGTCTGAGTGGGGTAGCACTATAAAATCAGTATTAGTCCGGAGTAGTACAAAAACACACACACACACACACCTCACCTCACCTCACCGATCACATATCATCATATCCCAGTTGTGTAAATTGTCGTCATGACGTCAATCACTTGATAATTGATAAACTTGACGCTGATCTACAACACCAAACAGAACAATCCTCAAGCTGGCGGATCAAATCAGGCCTTAAGTCCCCACATGCTCAGTTGGAGAACATTTGTTCCCCGGCTTAGATCATTCAGTACGGAGTGCTGTCATAACTTGTTTATAACTGGCTTATTTTCATTGGAGTTAATTGATGAAGTTGTCTGGTGGTAGATTTTCCTTAGTTTATTAAGATTATTGTTGTCATGTTATTTGAATTTCTGTGTTTTCATGGCGACCCTGCATGATTACTGTTTGTTTTTAACCTTCCTGGTAGGTGCTTCAGTATTTGTCTTTAAATCATGTTAGACCAGTCCGCTTGGTGTGATTGGTCGGTCTACACGGTTAAGTTAATACGAACATACTCCAAACATTGATAAGGACTCATGGTAAAGAATCTTAGTAACATTCAATGAGGATGTCAAATTAACCTCCATACACCCATTAATCTGAGTGCAGCGTTGAAATTTGCGTACGCCTGCTCCTGGACATGTTGAAAGTATGGGAGTTATGAATTATAATGGATTAGATATATATGATATACAGCCATAATTTGTTCATGGATTTGTATATGATAAAGTATTAGGGTTATAATTATTTAGATATACGTCCGTACTCCAACCATATGATTAAGTCTATGTTAAAGTGGGGAAGTAATATGGGTTAGATCATGTGTAGATAGACTATGTATATAATACATAATATAGTGGTGCTAGCCAACCAGTTAACACGCTCTTTTTTTTCAGTTGCAAACCCAGCAGAGATGTGAGGGATAAAAAGGAAAAATGTCTAATCTAAAGGTGTTTTTATGTAGTTTTTATATGCAGCTGTCACGCCGAAGGCCCGGGTTTGATTCCCCACAATGTACAATGTGTGAAGCCCATTTCTGTTGTCCCCTGCCATAATATTTCTGTAATATTGCTAAAAGCGGTGTAAAAACATACTCACTGTATGACAAGCAGTAAAATCACCAGAAACACTGGATACCGAGCTGCATCATATAATATGACTGTGGCCTTAGATAATGAAATGAAATCAGACAAGCCAGTGGTCGGTATTATGAGCAATGATCCACATCTTCGGGGTATGTTGTCCGCTATCATCCAAGTCACTGACTCTGACCTCCCCACACTTTGTGTTGCCATATTCCCCTTGTGTGTCTTAATCTGTGTGAAGA
The DNA here is from genome assembly GCF_022045235.1 of Haliotis cracherodii. NCBI lineage: Eukaryota > Metazoa > Mollusca > Gastropoda > Lepetellida > Haliotidae > Haliotis > Haliotis cracherodii. Next base: position 63,896,788 of record NW_027266264.1, read on the forward strand.
ATTGGAAAAGATAAAACAAAGGTACAATGCTTAGTTGTTAAAACACATTCTCTCTGTCATTGAGGGCAGTATATTAATTTGCCTCTTATCTTCATCTTGGTACAATGTTTTAATCTGAGTGTACACGATATAAGGCTATTCCATTCTTAAGTGTAGAAAAGATAAAGTTCGACTGCATGATCGTTCACGAATATCTACGAACCATCCAAGTAAACAAAGCTGAGACATTCTGGCCATACTTGATGTTAATGTATTATGATGCGCGGTCATTGTGACTGACTTAATGAGGTAGTTCTTAACAGACCTTTATCATCTAATGATGATGTTATTTAAATATATTTGAATATATTAGAAACTGCATCAGATGTCACTGCAGAACAAAGTGAGCATACATTCGCTCATGTCACCTCTCCTTTTGAGGAGGGGTGGCTGAGTTAAAGCGGTTAAAGCATTCGCTCGTCACGCCGAAGACCCAGGTTCGATTCCCGACATGGGTACAAGGTGTGAATCCCATTTCTGGAGTCCCCTGCCATGATATTGCTGGGATATTGATAAAAGCGGCGTAAAACCATACTCACTCACTCACTCACTTATTCTCCTTTTGAGGAACTACTTGATTCAGTGATACAGCTGGTTCTTGTATGTCCGTCCGTGTAAACATGAAGTCACACATACTGAAATAATATTTTGTATAAATCTAGATTCTTTGAGCATGTTGAGGTATAAAATAGTGATGTGAAAAGTTATGGGAATGGACTTTCCCTTTGTGTGAGTTCATTGGAGTATGAACCTTCATGGAGTGAGGGCCAAACAAGCTCCTATGTTCATACAGTTTGGCCCTCACTCTATGAAGGTTCATACTCCAATGAACTCACACAAAGTGAAAGTCCGTTCCTAAATATAGCTGGCCCAGTCGTCTAAGGCGCTGCAATTCGCTGTGGAGAGTTACATCCTTTGGGCACGCCAGAAACTTATGATTGTGAGTTCGAATCCCGGTTCGCCCCGATTATGTTTCTAGGTTTGTTAGCACCATACCCGTGCTTGTGGGTTTCACCGAAGTGGTAAACGTCTGAGACCTGCATCACTTCGGGCTTTCCTCCCACATTAAGCTGACTGACATGCTGTGATATGACAGGAATACTGTTAAAAGCGGCGTTAAACCAAACTCACTCACTCACTCACTCACTCCTTATATATTAAGGAGCAAGCAAACAATAAACCAGAATAACAAACTGATGAGCCTCCTGGGACGTTAATTGTTCAGTCGGTTCCAACTGTTACTGGTCTGCTAGGCTGCTGTCTTGGTTTGTTTGTTGTTAAATGCTGCACTCATCAAAGTTCCAACTATGTGGTGGCAGTTTGAAAGTAATTGCGTCTGGACCAGACATTCTAGTCATTGACAACAGGGGCATCGATCGACGAAATGGAATACGATGACATGCATCAACCAAGTTAGCAAGCCCGACCACCCACATCTTTCCTGGTCGGGGCTCACTGATCAGGAGGATGTTTTTGCACATCAGGGGAAGGGCTTTATACCACAAGGCGGCCATCTTTCCTCAACCAGACAAAATAGGGGCTGGCTAGCATTGAAAGACCACGAGTTTGTACTGGGATTACTGTGAAGGGAATAAATCCACTGTTTTAGAGTCACATGACAGTGATCCACATTTATTATATATCATCAAGTTTCTATATTTCCCTCCTCTGCACATCTGATATGTATCTGATAAAATAGATAAAACTGATGGTGATGCATGCAGACATTATGAGTGGTTAATTTTATGGTAGCAGATTTACACCTGTGTGTATAACTAACATATACCTGATCTGGGCGGTGAAAAACATATATTTACCTTTTACTCCAATTCATTTCAAATTCACATTAATCAGCTGTAAACAGTAAGTGAATATGCCGAAACATACATAAAATATTCACACAAAAATTCAATACAACAAAAGTTTTCCCACACAACTAACTTCATGTAGTTAGAGATAGTTGTTGGAATAACTTTTATTTTTCAGTATTTTTAAATATACTCCTGTATTGCAATATGTTCTGCAATACTTTGCAAGCATGACAGGGAGTTGGGTTCTGTAATTTATCATTGAAAAGAAAAATGTCTCATGTCACATCTTCTGTTCAAATTCAACATGTTCAAGAGACCTGTGTAATGTGATAACTCTCTGATATTTGCATGTGCATTTTAGCAATTCTCAATTCTGAATGGTTGGCTGGAGCAATTTGATGTCACAGTGTTTCATTGTTGAGAACAATATGTATGTTCATGATGTTGTTATCCATTGTTCATGACGTCACAAATTGATAACATTATAACTTTAGTTAAGTTTCCGGGTTTACAGTTAATATGTTTTTTGTTTTGTTTTAAATGACAGGGTATTTTTTGGTATTCAATGATTTTAATTTTATGTTTTATTTGTATATTTCTTTATCATGTTTATTGTGTTTATTTTTAAGATGTGTCAAATAGTGCATATATGATGAGTTTTAAGTACTGTCCTTGCTTGGTTTGTGGAAAATATGCTGGTAATAATAGATGTGTCTTTTCTGTGATTAGAAATGTATTGACTTGATTAAGATGTTTGACAATTTGCTGTCAGATGGTACCATGGGCGTCTGGATCGTCAGACAGCGGAGGTGCGTCTCCAGGAGGCTGGTAAAGAAGGGAGCTACCTCATACGGGAGAGTGACCGCAAGCCTGGTTCCTTCGTCCTCTCCTATCTTGGCAAGGCCAATCAGCTGACACATTTTCGGTAAGTCCTCTCCTGTCTTGGCAAGGCCAATCAGCTGACACATTTTCGGTAAGTCCTCTCCTATCTTGGCAAGGCCAATCAGCTGACACATTTTCGGTAAGTCCTCTCCTGTCTTGGCAAGGCCAATCAGCTGACACATTTTCGGTAAGTCCTCTCCTATCTTGGCAAGGCCAATCAGCTGACACATTTTCGGTAAGTCCTCTCCTGTCTTGGCAAGGCCAATCAGCAGATACATTTTCGGTAAGTCCTCTCCTATCTTGGCAAGGCCAATCAGCTGACACATTTTCGGTAAGTCCTCTCCTGTCTTGGCAAGGCCAATCAGCTGACACAAGAATATTGCACTCATGTAACTTGTATAACAAAGTACATGCACGTGTGTGGTTTCAAAATACAGTGAGATGCCATGCTGCAGCCAAACATGGATACCCAACTAAGACACAGTAAACTGACTCCGAGCTGAATGTATAATCTCCTTCTTGCCATGCACCAGGCAGGGTGACAAGTACTGTCTTTTAATGCCTCCAGCCGTATGACACAGCCGGAGGTCATAGTCTGAAATATGCGTTTGTTATACATTTCCTTATGTACAATAATAAAGAGAAATGTTTCCTGATTGTTAGAATCATCGCCATGTGCGGAGACTACTACATTGGAGGCCGTCAGTTTGAGTCCCTGTCTGATCTGATCGGGTACTACACACAGTGGTCATGGCTCCTGAAGGAGGAACAGCTGCGCTACCCCGTACCCCCACCAGAGGTAGGCCACACCCACACTACCCAGTACCCCCACCAGAGGTAGGCCACACCCACACTACCCAGTACCCCCACCAGAGGTAGGCCAAACCCACACAACCATTTACCCTTATCAGAGGTAGGCCACACCCACACTACCCTGTACCCCCACCAGAGGTAGGCCACACCCACACAACCATTTACCCTTATCAGAGGTAGGCCACACCCACACTACCCTGTACCCCCACCAGAGGTAGGCCACACCCACACAACCATTTACCCTTATCAGAGGTAGGCCACACCCACACTACCCTGTACCCCTACCAGAGGTAGACCAAACCCACACAACCATTTACCCTTATCAGAGGTAGGCCACACCCACACTACCCAGTACCCCCACCAGAGGTAGGCCACACCCACACAACCATTTACCCTTATCAGAGGTAGGCCACACCCACACTACCCAGTACCCCCACCAGAGGTAGGCCAAACCCACACAACCATTTACCCTTATCAGAGGTAGGCCACATCCACACTACCCTGTACCCTTATCAGAGGTAGGCCACACCCACACTACCCTGTACCCCCACCAGAGGTAGACCAAACCCACACAACCATTTACCCTTATCAGAGGTAGGCCACATCCACACTACCCTGTACCCTTATCAGAGGTAGGCCACACCCACACTACCCTGTACCCCCACCAGAGGTAGGCCAAACCCACACAACCATTTACCCTTATCAGAGGTAGGCCACATCCACACTACCCTGTACCCTTATCAGAGGTAGGCCACACCCACACTACCCTGTACCCCCACCAGAGGTAGACCAAACCCACACAACCATTTACCCTTATCAGAGGTAGGCCACACCCACACTACCCTGTACCCCTACCAGAGGTAGGCCACACCCACACTACCCAGTACCCCCACCAGAGGTAGGCCAAACCCACACAACCATTTACCCTTATCAGAGGTAGGCCACATCCACACTACCCTGTACCCTTATCAGAGGTAGGCCACACCCACACTACCCTGTACCCCCACCAGAGGTAGACCAAACCCACACAACCATTTACCCTTATCAGAGGTAGGCCACACCCACACTACCCTGTACCCCTACCAGAGGTAGGCCACACCCACACTACCCAGTACCCCCACCAGAGGTAGGCCAAACCCACACAACCATTTACCCTTATCAGAGGTAGGCCACATCCACACTACCCTGTACCCTTATCAGAGGTAGGCCACACCCACACTACCCTGTACCCCCACCAGAGGTAGACCAAACCCACACAACCATTTACCCTTATCAGAGGTAGGCCACACCCACACTACCCAGTACCCCCACCAGAGGTAGGCCAAACCCACACAACCATTTACCCTTATCAGAGGTAGGCCACATCCACACTACCCTGTACCCTTATCAGAGGTAGGCCACACCCACACTACCCTGTACCCCAACCAGAGGTAGACCAAACCCACACAACCATTTACCCTTATCAGAGGTAGGCCACACCCACACTACCCAGTACCCCCACCAGAGGTAGGCCACATCCACACTACCCTGTACCCTTATCAGAGGTAGGCCACACCCACACTACCCTGTACCCCCACCAGAGGTAGGCCACACCCACACAACCATTTACCCTTATCAGAGGTAGGCCAAACCCACACTACCCTGTACCCCTACCAGAGGTAGGCCACACCCACACAACCATTTACCCTTATCAGAGGTAGGCCACACCCACACTACCCTGTACCCCCACCAGAGGTAGGCCACACCCACACAACCATTTACCCTTATCAGAGGTAGGCCAAACCCACACTACCCTGTACCCTTATCAGAGGTAGGCCACACCCACACTACCCTGTACCCCCACCAGAGGTAGGCCACACCCACACTACCCTGTACCCTTATCAGAGGTAGGCCACACCCACACTACCCTGTACCCCTACCAGAGGTAGGCCACACCAACACTACCCAGTACCCCCACCAGAGGTAGGCCAAACCCACACAACCATTTACCCTTATCAGAGGTAGGCCACACCCACACTACCCTGTACCCCTACCAGAGGTAGGCCACACCAACACTACCCAGTACTCCCACCAGAGGTAGGCCAAACCCACACAACCATTTACCCTTATCAGAGGTAGGCCACACCCACACTACCCTGTACCCCCACCAGAGGTAGGCCACACCCACACTACCCCGTACCCCCACAAGAGACACAGTACCCTGTAACTCACCACAGGTAGGCCACACCCACACAACCCTTTACCCTTATCAGAGGTAGACCAAACCCACACTACCCTGTACCCCATCAGAGGTATTCCACCCCCACACAACCCTGTACCCACACCAGAGGTAGGCCACACCCACATTACCCTGTACCTCCACCCAGGGTAGGCCACACCTACACTACCCTGTACCTCCACCCAAGGTAGGCCACACCCACACAACCCAGTACCTCCACCCGAGGTAGGCCATACCCACACAACCCTGTACCTCCACCAGAGGTAGGCAACACCCACACAACCCTGTACCTCCACCAGATGTAGGCCACTCCCACACTACCCTGTGACCCCACCCGAGGTAGGCCATACCCACACAACCCTGTACCTCCACCCGAGGTAGGCAACACCCACACAACCCTGTACCTCCACCAGATGTAGGCCACTCCCACACTACCCTGTGACCCCACCCGAGGTAGGCCATACCCACACAACCCTGTACCTCCACCAGAGGTAGGCCACACCCACACTACCCTGTAACCCCATAAGAGAGGCCACACCCACCAGAGGTAGGCCACACCCACACAACCCAGTACCTCCACCCGAAGTAGGCCACACCTACACTACCCTGTAACCCCATAAGAGAGGCCACACCCACCAGAGGTAGGCCACACCCACACAACCCAGTACCTCCACCCGAAGTAGGCCACACCTACACTACCCTGTACCTCCACCAGAGGTAGGCCACACCCACACAACCCTATGACCCCACCCGAGGTAGGCCATACCCACACAATCCTGTACCTCCACCAGAGGTAGGCCACACCCACACAACCCTGTACCCCCACCTGAGGTAGGCCACACCCACACAACCCAGTACCTCCACCCGAGGTAGGCCATACCCACACAACCCTGTACCCCCACAAGAGATAGGCCACTCCCACACTACCCTGTACCCCCACAAGAGATAGGCCACTCCCACACTACCCTGTACCCCCACAAGACATAGGCCACACCCACACTATTATGTACCCTCACCAGAGATAGGCCACCCCTATGAGAGATAGAGGATTACACTGTCTTTTGAGTTTATTTTGTGATTATCAGGGTGGAACAATGAAGGAGAAAGGGAATGTCGTGTTATTTACAAGCTCAGGTAAGGAAAACTCAGAAATAGGTGACTAAATCAATAGGCTTTGTTAGAGCTTTTCAACGTCATAGTCTGTAATGCACTTACTGGAGTCACTGTTATTATGTAACCCATGAGGCATGTAGTAATATTACATAGCAGGCCTGGCCACAGCTGGCCCAGTGGTGCATGGTGCAGCGTGCAGCAATTCTCTGTGCAGAGTTGTGTCTCTTTGTTGTGTCAGGATCCTCTGACAGTGTATATGATTCCATATTCACCCTGATTGAACAGTAAACTATGATTATAACGAACACGTTAATTATGAACTGACCGATAAAACAAACTTAATTTTAGTCCCGGACATTTGTTGTACATATTCATTGTATATCCTTGTAACAAAGAATGGTCATTACAAACTAAAATTGGTGGTCCCTTTGTGTTACTGTATGTGATCCATGGTTTCTCGACATCATATCTTTATTCCTGGGTTTTAGCAAAGTGGTATACCTGCTCATCACACAGACATGAATGCCAAATAAGTGTAGTGTTATGTATGTTTCAGCCCGTGGATGACCGACGGCGAGTTGTTGCCATGTTGTCCTACAGGAAGATCCCGGACACAGATGAACTCAGGTCAGTTTTGTCACCTCACCTGTCTGATACTGTTTCCTATCTTCAAGACAGACGATGCAATACTGTCTGGTGTCTGTTTGCAGTGTAGGTTGAGTCATTGTAATTGGTTCTGCTTTGAAATTTGGACGATGATTTTATGTACAGTTAAACCTTGTTATCTTGAAACACATTATCTGAAATGTATCGATATCTCGCACCTCGTTACTTCAAACATATCAATATCTTGAAACTATTATCCACACTGCCTCACTAAATGCATGCATCCATACACCCACCCATCCATCCATCCATACACCCACCCATCCATCCATCCATACACCCACCCATCCATCCATCCATCCATACACCCATCCATCCATCCATACACCCACCCATCCATCCATCCATACACCCACCCATCCATCCATCCATACACCCACCCATCCATCCATCCATCCATACACCCACCCATCCATCCATCCATACACCCACCCATCCATCCATCCATACACCCACCCATCCATCCATCCATACACCCACCCATCCATCCATCCATACACCCACCCATCCATCCATCCATACACCCACCCATCCATCCATCCATACACCCACCCATCCATCCATCCATACACCCACCCACCCATCCATCGATCCATCCATACACCCACCCATCCATCCATCCATCCAACAACAACCACACACACACACACACACACACACACACACACACACACACACACACACACACACACACACACACACACACACACACACGCACACACACACACACACACGCACACACACATTGTTCCTTCATGACTTCATTTCTGGAGATTCGAACATGTGCTCTCAACTTGACAATCGGTTCTGGGAAATACCCACCTGTGCATGAAATGGACTTGTCCAATATTGCTGAGGTCATATTCTATAGAGGGAGTCGTCATTATTAAAATACTGGTAATTATATTTAAAGCTTGTATATTTATCATTATTCTTAGAGAGGCTGTACCTACAATAGACATTTCATATACCTCATGGTTTATTCTCCCTGCAGTGTGTTATTGTATGATAAACAGCTCAGTGATTGTAGTTCTGAAGTTATTTATGTCCATGCCTTGAATGTAGATTTGATCATTCCTTTGAAACTTCAGTTTTGAGAAAGGCGACACATTCATCGTGCAGAATGAGCTTGAGAATGGCTGGCTGTGGGTGACGTCAGTGAAAGATGAGGAGAGTGGTATCATCCCTGCCGCACTGGTTGAAGACCTGGTAGGTCCAGTCAATGTACTCCAGTTTCTTTATCAACAGGAAGTTGTCAAAGGTGTCAAATTTCAAATCTTTAATTCAACTGACCCGTTATATGACATAGTTTTGGAAAGGTCATAAGGATCTTATGTTAGTTGATAGGAATTCCTTTCCAAATTGGGGGCACTGGTGGCCCAGTCGTGTAAGGCACCGCGATTCGCTGTGCAGATTTGTGTCCCTTTGGCATGCCAGAAACCCATGATTGTGTTTTCAAGTCCCTGTTCGCCCCGATGATGTTTCAAGGTTTGTCAGCACCATACCTGTGCTTGTGGGTTTCAGCGAAGTGGTAAACGTCTGAGACCTGCATCACTTCAGGCTTTCCTCCCACATTGAGTTGACATGCCGTGATATAACTGGAATACTGTTAAAAGCGGCGTTAAACCCAACTCACACACTCACCCTTTCCAAATCTACTATATATAAAACCTCCTCGTGGGGACCTGGGTTAAAATAGTTTCTTAGCAGCCCATCGCTTGTTCTGAGTGGGGACAAAATTAGATCAGGCTTGGTGACTTTGTTGACTGCATATCACTCGAACCTGATGTGTTTGAACAATGCTCCTAATATCAACCACTGGTTTGTCTGAATCAGAGTTGTTTGTTATTAGTTTGCCTTGTACTGGTAGAGCGTAAATCACTAACTACAGCCCCAAAGTTCACTCACTCACTCACTCACTCACTCACTCTGTGTGTTTCAGAATGGGACAGACGATCCAGTTGACAGGTGTCCATACTTCCACTGCAATATCACGAAAGATGAAGCCGTCACAAAACTGGGTCATGGTGAGTACTGGGTCACATACCATGTGTTGTCTTTGTGCAGGAATGTTTGTAGCATTTAAAATGTGTACAATAAAAATACAAATAATTGAGACCTGTGAAGATCATGCTTGCCGTAAAAAGGTGACTCTGCTTGTTGTAAGAGGCGACTAACAGCATCAGGTGGTCAGGCTCGATGACCTTATTGATGCATGTCATTGTATCCCAATTGCGTGGATCGAAGCTCATCATGTCTGGTCCATACTTGATTATCTACAGACCGCCGTCGTATAGCTGGAATATTGCTGAGTGTGGCTTTAAACAACAAACAAACAAACAAACAAACACCAAATAATTGAGAGCAATGCAATTTTCAATATTAATGGGATTGCCAGGTGTGTGTTGTAAAAACAGCATACCATTTCTTTAATTTTTTTCAGATTATTATTTTTCATTTATATCAGGTGAATAGAAAGCACTGTAACAATACATTGTTCTGATTACATAGTATGACACCATTGATGCTCATCAACAAACCACTAGTCTCAAGTCTATTTATATTTTGTTCATTCGGGTAAGTTTAGCCAGTAAATGTCAATATAAACACAAAAGTCTGCTAAACTTGATGCCATGAGACTTATTAAGCCTGTGTCCTCGCAGAGTTCATGCTTATTGTGTTGACCTCTTGCTGGTGGCAGCCATCGCTGAATGCTGAGATCCGTCCCTTGTTTCAGCGGGAGCTGGCAGCTACCTGGTGCGTCCCAGTGACAACTCTCCCGGGGCACTCTCACTCTTCTTCCTCAGTGACATGGTCAGACGCTTTCGTATTGAAAAGAAGGGCAAGAAGCTGTTTGTAGGAGGGCGCTACTTTGATAGGTACATCTGTTTACACTTTCTATTTTTTAGGTGAAATGTAAGAGGAGAGTCGAGAAATGGAAATTCATAATCCTTTTTTTGATAGATTCTGTGGTATGGCCCGTGTTTATTGTCTAAAACACAAAACTGGTAAAATATAGATATTTTTTAATATTTGTTTACTTATCCTGCATTACTCCTAAATACGTTTACTGCTTGTTCTTGACAGAGAATTCGATTCCAGACATGGGTAGAACTTGTGAAGCCCATTTCTGGTGTTCCCCGTCATGATATTGCTGGAATATTGCTAAAAGCTCACTCACTCTCGACAGAAAGAGCTGTGAGAGGTCTTGCTGAAGAAGAAGTTGTTGTGATAGGGTTAGCATTTCAGCTGCTTGGAACAACTACTTCTTCAGCTTATTCAACTTCTACTTCTGCTTGTACTTTCTGTCAAGAATAAGCAATAAATGCATTAAGGAGAAATGCAGGATAAGTATACAAATATAAAAGATGTCTATATTTTACTAGTTTTGTATTTTACATAATCATGATAATAAGCATACCATAGGCCATACCACAGAATCTATCTAAAAAGGATTATGAATTTGAAGAAAATCAAAATCAACTGTTCATCAGGCAATAGTTGTTTGCCAGGTGTTACGGCCAATGACTCCTTGTGTTATATCAGTCTGATCGGTATGAAAATATCAGCTGCCAATGTGTGAAAACTGTTACATTTTGACTATATTTGTTGCAACTATTTTGATGTTCCCAACCTAATTCTGTTGTTTTCACTTCACTCAGCCTGGATGGTATTATTGAGCGGTACAGGACAGAGGAGATAGTGGAAGGGTACAAGCTGGTCAACCCAGTATATAGGGTAAGTCTTGCCTACATCCAGGTACTCCTTTTCAACATTCCACCAACTTTTTCCAACATCCCAGTACACCTTCTCCACAGTCATCTAAATCTTTCCAACGTCCAAGGTCACCTTTCCAACACTCATCTAAATCTTTCCAACGTCCAAGGTCACCTTTCCAACATCCCAGGACACCTTTCCAACATTCATCTAAATCTCACCAACATCCAAGGACATCTTTCAAACTTCCCAGGATACCTTTCCAACATACCTTCAGATGTAAAATAATTTCAGATGCAATTTCTTTCGACCATTTCATCAAAATTCTTTGAAGTTGTATCTTTGGACACCTATCTGCCATTCCCCAAATATTTTGAACATCCCAGAACGTCTTTCCAACATCCCAGAATACCTTTCCAACATCCCTCAAAGTCTTTTCAATTTCCCACGACATCTACTGTATTCCCGAAATCTTTTCAGCATCCAAGGAAACCTTTCTAACATCCCAGGACACCTATACGACGTTCCCAATCTTTCGAAAACGTCCAAGGACACCTTTTCAACATCCCTGGACACCTGGCAGTGATTAAAAAAAACCCTGATTTATTTGTGTTGTTTTCAGGATAATATCGATGCATTTGATGGTCATCTGGACAAGCGGTTAACTCTGTCTGAGAGGAACACACTGTATGCATCTATCATGAGGTCGGGACCAAGTTTGCTGAACAATCGTGACGACCGCATTGAGATGACAGGTTACCTGTACAAGAGAAGTGAGTTGCCTCCCTTTGACTTAGCACCACTGTGTCACATGAATACTGTATTTATATCATTTGATGTTTTTATTACATCAACACATATTTTCTGTTCCTCAGTATTATCTTTGTATCATGGTAGTTAACATTTAGGGATAATTTAGGACGTAACAAATGTTATATTTGGGATAACACTTTCTTAGTAAAGTGCTTATTTACTAAGAAAGTGTTTTATCATCCCAAACTGGCTCCCACAGGAGATATCGCTTGTCATTATAAGTGACATCATTGGTTACCATGACGTCACAATCAAATGACTTCACTAATGTCTCTGCTACTGAAGCTGTTAGCAGTACTTTTACACTAAAGACGCTGCTAATTACTGTCTACAAACTGAAAAAGTTGGAAGTAGGATGTTGGAGGATAAATAAAATCTCACCCTCGTGTCTTTTGATATCAAATATATCAACACTCATGGATAAAAGTGGATTTTTTCCACTTTTATCAACTCATGTGAGATTCTCTATATCCCAAATATAACATTTGATACATTTGACCACTTTCTAAAATGTCATTGTGTATTCATAGCTTTCGGCCATGGGAGCATAGCCAATTTACGCTTGTCAGAGGGGTACACAAACTTAGTGATCTAGACTACTAGTTGTCAGACTTTCATTTTTGTGGAAGCCTTGGTGGCTGAGTTGGTTAGATCGCTGAATTTGTGTGCTGGCGATTAGTTAACCTCACTCTTGCAGTGTGGGTTCGAATCCCGGACGGCACTCAACAACCCACAAGTACAAGAATCTATACTTTACAAAGAAAGTGTTATTACAAATATAACATTGTTACATTTGACCACTTTCTAAAACGGCATTGTGTATTCATAATTTAGGACATTTCTTCATTGTTATTAAAGTATTGTTTACAACTTGCAGGTGAGAAGACGAAGAAGTGGAAGTACTTCTACACAATGTTGAATGGAACAGAGAAGCATCTATTCCTGTTTGAGAATGAACGAGTGAGTGTTACCATGGTTAATGTTGAGACCAGTTGCTATAGTGGTTACTGACAAGGGCCTCATTTCTCGAAGCGGCCTTTCAAAAGTATGATTATATATTGGAGTTACAACTGTCACAGAGCTCAGGGAGTATTGTGGAACAGGGCCGGTGTGTCGTGACCATGAGTTGTCTCCCCTTGTCCGAGTGAGTGAATTTATAGTGTTAATGCTTCTGAGGAGTTTCTCTGAGGAGTTTTATGTTGCTACTGTTAATTCTAATTTTGACAGGGTGGTAGGGTAGCCTACTGGTTAAAGCGTTCACTCGTCACACTGAAGGCCTGGGTTCGATTCCCCACATGGGTACAATGTGTGAAGCCCAATTGTGGTGTCCCTTGCCGTGATATTGCTGGAATATTGTTAAAAGGCGACGTAAAATCCAACTCACTCACACACTCTAATTTTGTCTCCAACTTATAGTATAAATGAGGCCCTGTGGTTAATATGTTTGTCTCACTGAACACTTGAGTTTGATTCCTAACATAAGCAGAGTTAGAAATTAGAGGGGGCCTGGGGTCCATAAAATTAGCTCCTATAGTATTTGAATCTAGGAACCCCTAAATCTTCAACGTTTATCATTACCGGGTATGTCTATCATAAGGATACCTTGACATTCATGCTGAAGTTCGAACACTGACCCTATACCACGTACATCCATATTTGTCTTCCCTGCCGTGAAATGTTTCTAACATTCTAACAGCTACTCTCCATCCTAGCTAGTTTCAACTCTTGTTGACTATTTCAGCGCTCGAGACCAAAGGATTTGATAGAACTTCAATACAGCTGTTTGTATCCTGTCCATGACAGCTTCTTTGGAAGGTAAGTCAAGATTTATCTGGCCGTTCTCAGAGGGTTGTGGGTTCGAATCCCGGTTCACCACCTTTATGTATCTAGGTTTGTCAGCACCATACCCGTGCTCATGGGTTTCACCAAAGTGGTAAACGTCTGAGATTTGCATCACTTCAGGCTTTCCTCCCACATTAAGCTGACACGCCGTGATATAACTGGAATACTGTTAAAAGTGGTGTTAAACCCAAATCACTCACTCAGAGGGTGATATTCAGCACTTAGTCTTCAGCAAATGTCAATGAAACTGTCAAATTAGAATTACTAATGATCCAAATCAGGTTACTATGGTCGTAACTTTGGCGAGGTCACTTATTATAGCCCAGACAAAATGTCGGGGGTATATAGTTATACCAAGGTTCCGTCCGTCCTCTTAAACTATTCAGGGGATTCACATCAAACTTAGTACATATAATCTGTGTCATATGAAGGGGTGCAATCAAAAGAAAAAAAATGTTTTTATTAATTTTCCATTTTTTTAATGAATTTTTCAAACCCTAACCCTATCCTAGCTATTTAATTTGTAACTACTGACACGCTCGGCGGGTCGGGGGTTTTAAGTGAGCCACCCTCACTTTTGCACTTGTTTTTTACTGATATAGGAATACAGGGAATATGCTTGAATATTTACTTTTACATAATTGCAGTAAATACAGTATTGAAGTGTCTCTGAAAAGTAGCAAAAAGCTGCCCATGTTTTTTCTCCCAATTTGTCACTTGGGTAAGGATGTTTCACTGTTGTAGTAATCCTTTGTGTAAGTCTATCAGGCAGATGCCACATGGGGATTTGATAAACGTACATCCGGAACTTGTTTCTGTCTGTGTATATTTCAAACCTGTCAACAGTGATCCATCGTAACACGTGACTGTGAGTTGCAACCTGCAGCTTTGACCCCTGAAGGATATATGTGTTCCTCTTAAACACCCAACCCATGTGGACGCCAGGTTAGAATCCATCTCCTGCAACCTATACTAGTTGCGACCTCAGTGGTTGTATCAATGCATTTGTTATTTCTATTTCAGACCCTACTGTTTCCAGCTGGTGTCCAACTACAATAACAACCACGTACAGACATGTTACCTCTGTGCTGACAGCGGGGATGTCGCACAGGTCTGTTGTTGTCATCATCAGTAGCAATGATTTAACCACTATCCAGTGTTGTACAGTACAGGGGTGGTCGGGTAGCCTAGTGGTTAAAGGGTTCGCTTGTCACGCCGAAGACCCGGGTTGGATTCCCGACATGGGTACAATGTGTGAAGCCCATTTCTGGTGTCCCCCGCTGTGATATTGCTGGAATATTGCTAAAAGTGGCGTAAAACCATACTCACTCACTCACTCATTGTACAGTACAGATGTATATCTCAGCTTAATAGAATCATTAAGATACATAAAAACTACCAAATTTACTACCCGGGTACCTAACCACCCTATTACCCGACCCTACCCGACCCTACCCGGGTACCCGCTGTAGGTCTCAAGAGATAGGTAAAACATGTCCGATGGGGAATAGCTTGACAGTACTCCTGTCAAAATAAATTTTGATACATGTATAAACCGATCTGGTCATGCATTCACTGAAGTTGACTGATGGTTTATCATTATGAAAACATATAAAGTCAGAAGGAATGTTTTTTCTAGTTGGAAAGAAATGTGAACATTTATCACTAATAGTGTAACCATAGCGGGTAGTCCTGTAATTACCTGATTCCTACTCAGTACCCACCCGACCCTAGTACCCGAGTTACCCGTCCTAGCCCTAGCTTCCAACATTAAATTAATGACCCAACCAAAACATCTGAAGTAAACTTGTATCAGTGAAACTAACAAGAATATGCACTACAAGAAAATAGCTTTTTTTTGATGCCATATCACATGCCCTGCTTTTGAATACACAGTGTTGAAAAGTAAGGGGTGTCCTTGAGTTTGCTCCTGTAGTGTTTTGAATCTGTTATTATAACTATTCTAAGTGATCGATTCGATTATTTATGACAAAACTACAGAAAATTTATTGACTTATATCTTGATATGGGGGCCATTTGTGGTATCCAGGGTTTGTCATTCAATTTGATACGAAGTTTGACGGTCAATGGTGATCTTGTTTGAGTACGTCTTTCAAAAAGCTCTGACACTCCGTTATGTTTACATTGTCAGTCATTGTTTGAAACTGAAACACCGCCACCTTGCGGGCTATTTATGGTCAGGGTTAGTATTTAAGCCCAACTCACTTGCCCATACCTGTCCTGGCCATATGGATCATCAAGGAGACTTTTTTTCCCATACAGAGATGGATCCATGCCCTGAAGCCCTACTGTAATAACACACCTGTAAAACGGCCAAGGAGCCTGAAGGAGCTGCACAGTCTGTCAATCATCATTTATGAAGCTCACAAACTCCACAACAAGTATCTCAACCACCCGTACGCCGTAGTCAGTCTCAACGAGGTGAAGGTCGGCAGGACAGAGGTCGGCGAGTCAACAAATCCTGTCTGGGAGCAAGAAATTGATCTGGAGTAAGTAAATGTGATGATTGGATATGGGAGTGATCAAATGATAGGTTAGTCTCTCTTACAGATCACAGAGCATATGTTTAATAAAACATCCATCCCCCATTCCATCCCTATTCCCATTCTCAACTATCAGAAAATATTCAACCCATTCTTAACTCTTGGAGACTGGAGGTGAGACTAATAGGTGAAATTGGGTTTAACGTCGCGTTCAAGATTATTGTACTTATATAGCGACGTGCATGCACATTTCTGTGTGTGTTGCTGCTTGTACTAGTCCGGACTGATGCCGATTTATAGTGCTAGCCCACTGAGATACCATGCAGCAGTTTAACATGAATACCCCACTCAGACACAGTATACTGACTCCCAGCCGAACACGCCTTGTTTTAGCCCCTTAATGCCGAGCGCCAGACAGGGTAACAATAAGTACTATCTTTTAACGTCTTTTGGTATGACGCGGTCAGGGATCGAACACTAGACCTTCCACTCTCCGGAGGCGGAGGCGGTCTACTAATACTTGAAGTTTCCCTTCCTAAATATTTTTTTGACTTATGCATATCTTTATATGTGAAATATACATGTATTGGTGGTCCACGTGAATACACACAAGACAATGTCTGGACGACGCAGCCTCGCAAATGACCCAAAGGATAATCAGCACATGCACAGACCTAGATTGCTGTTACAGGTCATATTTGAACACTCACCCTTTCAATGTGTCTGGTTGTGTTTTCAGTGACATCCCGAATGATATCGAAACATTTTCGGTGACACTGTATAACAAGGTGAAGAGGGCAAAAGAAACAAAAGTTGGTGAGTATATTTACCCAGGTCCATCACATACTAGGGAGGTTTCACTGCACAAGTGATCTACATCTGTATTGTAACATGTAGGTATAGTCATTACCGTGAACTAAATGTGTGGGCGTTGTAGTGACCTTTGTCACCTATATCTGTCAGCATTTCGATTGCATCCAAAAGTGGGAGAGATATGACAATTGGTATGAGAGAAAAGGTACAGTTAATCGACGTTAGGATTGTGAAAATATGCAGGAAATACCAAACTGGACCTGGTCATTATTAAAATTTTGGTAATTTTTTTAA
Source organism: Haliotis cracherodii (assembly GCF_022045235.1). NCBI lineage: Eukaryota > Metazoa > Mollusca > Gastropoda > Lepetellida > Haliotidae > Haliotis > Haliotis cracherodii. The sequence goes on from NW_027266264.1 coordinate 63,914,313, forward strand.
AAACTTGTGCCTTTTATCAACGTCCTTCAATAGGATGTACATGTTGTTGATATCTCATATAAGTAATAAACGACTTGTGGTCGTTGTTTATCGTACAATAAAACACTGCAGGCTGCTCACCTCTTGTTTTTTCTCCCTGCAGTGTTTTTTTTGTACGATAAAAGACTCCCACTCATCTTTTATTTCTTAATTAAACATGCTAAATGTATGGGTGTTGCTGTGACATATATCAGTGTAGGTAGTACTGTTAATTGTCAGTGTGGCTAGTACTGTTATCTGTCAGTGTGGCTAGTACTGTTATCTGTCAGTGTGGGTAGTACTGTTATCTGTCAGTGTGGGTAGTACTGTTATCTGTCAGTGATGGTAGTACTGTTATATATCAGTGTGGGTAGTACTGTTATCTGTCAGTGTGGGTAGTACTGTTATCTGTCAGTGTTGGTAGTACTGTTATCTGTCAGTGTGGGTAGTACTGTTATCTGTCAGTGTGGGTAGTACTGTTATCTGTCAGTGTGGGTAGTACTGTTGTCTCTCAGTGTGGCTAGTACTGTTATCTGTCAGTGTGGGTAGTACTGTTATCTGTCAGTGTGGGTAGTACTGTTATCTGTCAGTGATGGTAGTACTGTTATATATCAGTGTGGGTAGTACTGTTATCTGTCAGTGTGGGTAGTACTGTTATCTGTCAGTGTGGGTAGTACTGTTATCTGTCAGTGATGGTAGTACTGTTATATATCAGTGTAGGTAGTACTGTTAATTGTCAGTGTGGCTAGTACTGTTATCTGTCAGTGTGGCTAGTACTGTTATCTGTCAGTGTGGGTAGTACTGTTATCTGTCAGTGTGGGTAGTACTGTTATCTGTCAGTGATGGTAGTACTGTTATATATCAGTGTGGGTAGTACTGTTATCTGTCAGTGTGGGTAGTACTGTTATCTGTCAGTGTTGGTAGTACTGTTATCTGTCAGTGTGGGTAGTACTGTTATCTGTCAGTGTGGGTAGTACTGTTATCTGTCAGTGTGGGTAGTACTGTTATCTGTCAGTGTGGGTAGTACTGTTATCTGTCAGTGTGGGTAGTACTGTTGTCTCTCAGTGTGGCTAGTACTGTTATCTGTCAGTGTGGGTAGTACTGTTATCTGTCAGTGTGGGTAGTACTGTTATATATCAGTGTGGGTAGTACTGTTATCTGTCAGTGTGGGTAGTACTGTTATCTGTCAGTGTGGGTAGTACTGTTATATATCAGTGTGGCTAGTACTGTTATCTGTCAGTGTGGGTAGTACTGTTATCTGTCAGTGATGGTAGTACTGTTATATATCAGTGTGGGTAGTACTGTTATCTGTCAGTGTGGGTAGTACTGTTATCTGTCAGTGTGGGTAGTACTGTTATCTGTCAGTGTGGCTAGTACTGTTATCTGTCAGTGTGGGTAGTACTGTTATCTGTCAGTGTGGCTAGTACTGTTATCTGTCAGTGTGGGTAGTACTGTTATCTGTCAGTGTTGGTAGTACTGTTAATTGTCAGTGTTGGTAGTACTGTTATATATCAGTGTGGGTAGTACTGTTATCTGTCAGTGTGGCTAGTACTGTTATCTGTCAGTGTTGGTAGTACTGTTATCTGTCAGTGTGGGTAGTACTGTTATCTGTCAGTGTGGGTAGTACTGTTATCTGTCAGTGTGGGTAAGTACTGTTGTCTCTCAGTGTGGGTAGTACTGTTATCTGTCAGTGTGGGTAGTACTGTTATCTGTCAGTGTGGCTAGTACTGTTATAACTTATATATCAGTGTGGGTAGTACTGTTATCTGTCAGTGTGGGTAGTACTGTTATCTGTATCCGATGTTGTGTGCAGCGGAAGTGCAGATCCGGCTGTCCCAGCTGGACACGCTGGACCAAGTGGACGACTGGTTCCCCCTCCAGCCAGCTTCCCCCAGCATCAAGGGGGAGATGGGCAACATCAGACTGAAGGCGCACTACCTGCACGAGATCATCATGCCTTTAGAGGAATACACGAGCCTCAAAGAGGTACTGACTTACTGCTGTATCTTGCTCTGATGGTGGATCAAACAGATAAATGGCCATTGCCAAGCCAAATGTAAACCCTGATCAGTGTTCATGTTAATATCACCACTAATACCATTTGAGGGTTTGTAAGATCCTAATTTAAGTGTACCGAGAGGACATGAGGACACCCCATTATGGGGCATAGCAGAATGACCTTTTGCAAACTTTGAAATGACTAACAAGAAGTCATCACAAGCCAGTCAGAAAGCAGCTTGAGGACACCCCATTATGGGGCATAGCAGAATGACCTATTGCAAACTTTGAAATGACTAACAAGAAGTCAGCATAAGCCAATCAGAAAGCAGCTTTCTCAAGCTATACGACACTAGTTTACAAACTGGTGACTCCCATTCCAGACTTTGCTCCGAAAAATATTTTTACAAATTTATCTTTTCAAAATTTGAAAACTGAACCAAAGAACATTCTAGAATGTCCATTAGATCATATATGACCTAGATTGTATGGCATTACTACCCACGGGTAGAACAAAGTCTCTTCCCTTCAAATGTTTATCCCAGTGAAGCGAGAGATAGACAGTGATTTTGACAGAAACAGTTGTACAGCCCACTGTATCAACCTTTTTGAATTTACATGATTAGAAAAAATACATTCTGACTGTCACTTTCCTGATCTGGTAAGAGACGCTATGATTGTTCGGATGAAAGGTCATTCTGATGTGACATGGAATGGGATTACCTCAGTTCTTTGTTCAGCAATGGAGAGAAATGAGATTTATTTTTAAAGAGATTGTGAAATGTAAGTGTTGAGTTAATTATAATTGCATTCTTGTTTGATTTTCAGCTGTTGTTGGGTGATAACTATGAAAATGTTATAACATTATCAAGAGTATGTGCCAAAAATGAATGGTTGGGACTGTCCAAGTCCTTACTAAGGGTCTTCTGTCATGAGAAGAAGGAAGCCAGACTGCTGAGGACACTCAATGATTTAGAGATAGACAAGGAAGGTGAGCTTCTGTACCTGTCCATTGATTAACTTGGTGAAGTCAATCTGTACAGTAGTCACATAGTGTGATTTAGTTGGCCTCCTTATCATAGGTAATAACAACAAAATAGGCCACCTACAGGGGTACACGGGCTAACGGGCCGGCAGTTAGTCAACATCTGACCTATCAGTCAGCCTAAGTTACTCAACTCCTGGTTTGTAAAGAAAACAATGATTGCGTATATAATATATAATAATGTAATATAATAAAATAAAACTTTAAAATAGAAAAAGCTACCAGATTGATTATCTACAGGCCACCTTGATCATGTTGATATTACCTGTGAAGATCCGGGGTAGAACAGGTCTTCAGCAACCCATGCTTGCCATAAAAGGTGACTATGCTTGTCGTAAGAGGCGACTAACGGGATCGGGTGGTCAGGTGCGCTGACTTGGTTGATGCATGTCATTGTATCCCAATTGTATAGATCAATACTCATGATGTCCATCACTGGCTAGTCTGGTCCAGACTCGATTATTTACAGACCTTCATATAGCTGGAATATTGCTGAGTGAAGCGTTAAACAACAAACTAACAAATAAAAAATCATGTTGCAATGACTGTAATATTGCTGACAGCGTTGTAGAACAACAAACAACAGACCAAGACAAGGTTCATCTGTAAAACAAAATAATAATGTCAAAAGAAGATAAATGGAATAAAAAGTGTACATGGTGATCTTGAAAGAGATATTAAAAACTGTCATTCTCACTCAGTTATCATATGTTGCTTGATGTGACCAGTTGAAGTGTCCCAGCTGTTCCGAGCCACGTCTCTAGCCACGGCCATGATGGACCAGTACATGAAGATGACCGCCACCACCTTCGTCCAGATTGCTGTCAAGGACTTGGTACAGAAGATAGTTGACAGCAAACAGTCATGTGAAGTAAGAACATTTCCTGAATACATCTCGAAACATTCTTGTTCAGATGATGACGATGTGTAGAATTATCTTGACCTGAAGTGTTGCATGGTGTAGAACAGTGGATACATCGTCACATAGGACACATAGAGGGGTGATTAGGTAACCAAGTGGTTAAAGCATTCTCTTATCCAGGGACAGCCACTTGTCAGTCTGTGACTAGCGGAAATCTTCAGGGACTTGTTGATTTCTCTTGAAAATCTATTTATTTTACATGAACTACTAGTCTGAAGTGAACTGTGGACTAGTTGTATTTGACCTTTGTGGGAATACTGCTTAAAACAGCATTAAAGCAGCATTAAAGCATACTGACTCCAGCAGGCCTACAATATTAGGGACCTGTGAAGATTCCGGGGTAAAATAGGTCTTCAGCAACCCATGCTTGCCGTAAAAAGGCGACTATGCTTGTCGTATAAAGGCGATTAACGGGATCGGGTTGTCAGGCCCGCTGACTTGGTTGATGCATGTCATCAATCCCAATTGCGTGGATTGATGCTCATGATATTAATCACTGGATTTTCTGGTCCAGACTCTATTATTTACAGACCGCCGTCATATAGCTGGAATATCGCTGAGTGTGGTGTTAAACAACAAACCAACCAACCAACCAACCTATATTAGGGCCCTATGTGAAGGGGCTGAAAAAGTCACCAATAGAAACCCTTGATTACCATAGGAGTCAACTAATGAACATTGTTTTATTACACTGTGTGACCTGGTTGACAATGCATTCACTGTGCAGTTACGTCGCTTGGCATGCCAGAGACCTATGATCATGGGTCCGAACCCCGGTTCACCATGGTTTGTCAATGTCAGCACCATATGTGCCCGTGGGTTTCACCAAAGTGGTAAATGTCTGTGACATGTATCACTTCGGGATTTTCTCCCACATTAAGCTGACACACAGTGACGTAATTTGGATACTGTTCAAAGTGGTGTTATACCCAACTCACTCACTCACTCATGTACAATGCATCAACAGTGAGGAATCACAGTGTTTGATCGCAAAGGCTGGAAATAATATAGTGTATGCAGAAACAGGGAGAGTCTGTAGCACCTTCATGTTCGATATGTGCCGTTTAGTCAGATGAGTGATTGAATGAGAATTATTTCGTTTTATCTTCATGAGTTGACTTGAGTCATCTATGACTTTCAGCTTAATCCAGCATTTCTAGAAAACCCGTCAGATGCCAAATCTAACCAGGAGTATTTTCTCAGCCTCCTCAACAATGTCATAGAATCCATCTTCAAGGCAACAGAGTACTGCCCCACGTAAGTTACTAGCAATGTATTAACTCTTTGGATATAAAAAGTAAGTGATTACTTGAGGGTTTTTGCACTACATTAAGAAGTAAATTTAGATAATTTTCTTAAAATATTTTCATCTGGTAGTTATGTTGTTTTTTTAGAAAGGAGCTGATTTAAAAATATACTATTTATTGACCCGAATGTGAGTCGTAGTATAGCGAGTAGGGAATATACCATCATGCCTTCACAAGATCAGAATATAATGGGGATCTGGTGTAACATTATTATGGACTGGCTGATTGATAGTTGCTCATACTGTCCATCACTGGTTTGTATGGTCAGAGTAGATCATCTATTGGCTGCTGTGATATTGTCGTAATATTGCGAACTGCAGTGTAAAACAACATTTGCTGACTCGCTATTCAATGATAATGGCCACTAACCAGAGTGTATTTTTTCAGAGTGTTGAGATAACCAGAGTGTAATGTTTCCGGGTGTCGAGGTAACCAGAGTGTAATGTTTCAGGGTGTCGAGGTAACCAGAGTGTAATGTTTCCGGGTGTCGATGTAACCAGAGTGTAATGTTTCCGGGTGTCGATGTAACCAGAGTGTAATGTTTCAGGGTGTCAAGGTAACCAGAGTGTAATGTTTCAGGGTGTCGAGGTAACCAGAGAGTAATGTTTCAGGGTGTCAAGGTACCCAGAGTGTAATGTTTCAGGGTGTCGAGGTAACCAGAGAGTAATGTTTCCGGGTGTCGATGTAACCAGAGTGTAATGTTTCAGGGTGTCAAGGTAACCAGAGTGTAATGTTTCAGGGTGTCGAGGTAACCAGAGAGTAATGTTTCAGGGTGTCAAGGTACCCAGAGTGTAATGTTTCAGGGTGTCGAGGTAACCAGAGAGTAATGTTTCCGGGTGTCGATGTAACCAGAGTGTAATGTTTCCGGGTGTCGATGTAACCAGAGTGTAATGTTTCAGGGTGTCGAGGTAACCAGAGAGTAATGTTTCCGGGTGTCGATGTAACCAGAGAGTAATGTTTCAGGGTGTCAAGGTACCCAGAGTGTAATGTTTGAGGGTGTCGAGGTAACCAGAGGGTAATGTTTCAGGGTGTTGAGGTCACAAGAGTGTAATGTTTCAGGGTGTGGAGGTCACAAGAGTAATGTTTCAGGATGTCTCTAGGTAACCAGAGTGTAATGTTTCAGGGTGTCGAGGAAACCAGAGTGTAATGTTTCAGGGAGTTGATGTAACCAGAGTGTAATGTTTCAGGGTGTCAATGTAACCAGAGTGTAATGTTTCAGGGTGTCAAGGTAACCAGAGCGTTATGTTTCAGGGTGTTGAGGTCAGAAGAGTAATGTTTCATGGTGTCGAGGTAACCAGAGTGTAATGTTTCCGGGTGTCGATGTAACCAGAGTGTAATGTTTCAGGGTGTCGATGTAACCAGAGAGTTATGTTTCCGGGTGTCGATGTAACCAGAGTGTAATGTTTCCGGGTGTCGATGTAACCAGAGTGTAATGTTTCAGGGTGTTGATGTAACCAGAGTGTAATGTTTCAGGGTGTTGATGTAACCAGAGTTTAATGTTTCAGGGTGTTGAGGTCACCAGAGTGTAATGTTTCAAGGTGTCGATGTAACCAGAGTGTAATGTTTCCGGGTGTCGATGTAACCAGAGTGTAATGTTTCAGGGTGTCAAGGTAACCAGAGTGTAATGTTTCAGGGTGTCGAGGTAACCAGAGAGTAATGTTTCAGGGTGTCAAGGTACCCAGAGTGTAATGTTTCAGGGTGTCGAGGTAACCAGAGAGTAATGTTTCCGGGTGTCGATGTAACCAGAGTGTAATGTTTCAGGGTGTCAAGGTAACCAGAGTGTAATGTTTCAGGGTGTCGAGGTAACCAGAGAGTAATGTTTCAGGGTGTCAAGGTACCCAGAGTGTAATGTTTCAGGGTGTCGAGGTAACCAGAGAGTAATGTTTCCGGGTGTCGATGTAACCAGAGTGTAATGTTTCCGGGTGTCGATGTAACCAGAGTGTAATGTTTCAGGGTGTCAAGGTAACCAGAGAGTAATGTTTCCGGGTGTCGATGTAACCAGAGAGTAATGTTTCAGGGTGTCAAGGTACCCAGAGTGTAATGTTTGAGGGTGTCGAGGTAACCAGAGGGTAATGTTTCAGGGTGTTGAGGTCACAAGAGTGTAATGTTTCAGGGTGTGGAGGTCACAAGAGTAATGTTTCAGGATGTCTCTAGGTAACCAGAGTGTAATGTTTCAGGGTGTCGAGGAAACCAGAGTGTAATGTTTCAGGGAGTTGATGTAACCAGAGTGTAATGTTTCAGGGTGTCAATGTAACCAGAGTGTAATGTTTCAGGGTGTCAAGGTAACCAGAGCGTTATGTTTCAGGGTGTTGAGGTCAGAAGAGTAATGTTTCTGGGTGTCGAGGTAACCAGAGTGTAATGTTTCCGGGTGTCGATGTAACCAGAGTGTAATGTTTCAGGGTGTCGATGTAACCAGAGAGTTATGTTTCCGGGTGTCGATGTAACCAGAGTGTAATGTTTCCGGGTGTCGATGTAACCAGAGTGTAATGTTTCAGGGTGTTGATGTAACCAGAGTGTAATGTTTCAGGGTGTTGATGTAACCAGAGTTTAATGTTTCAGGGTGTTGAGGTCACCAGAGTGTAATGTTTCAAGGTGTCGATGTAACAGAGTGTAATGTTTCATGGTGTCGAGGTAACCAGAGTGTAATGTTTCAGGGTGTTGAGGTACATCTGTGGCTGCCTTCAGAGGAAAGCCCAGCAGAAGTGGCCTGATGATGAAACTGTCAAAACAAGGGCTGTCAGGTACGTGCATACACTAAGAAAATACCATTTCGTATGAACATGCTATTTATGTACAAGTGTCAGTTAGGAAACATCAGCAACTTCGGTCAGACACTGCATTCCTGATAACCTTTTATCCTGTGGGGATTTGGGGTTAGAATTGATCCCTAGCAACAGATGCTGGTCGTTATCATAGACTGGGTTGTCTCACACTCTACTCCGTCATTTACAGGTGCCATAGCTGGGATATTGCTGAGTGTGGCGTTCACGCAAAACAGCAACAGTTAGCCAACATGTAATCAGTAACTGAAGTCTACACTGTTGTTTTCCAAGATTGCAGGGACTTGTTGACAATAGTAGTCAGTAGTGTATCAGAGAAACTGTAGGTATCGAGGACCATGTAGTGATGTCAAACAGTTGTCAACCAGAATGATCCACAACTTCTTTCATTATGAAGGGGCGGTCAGGTAGTCTAATGGTTAAGGCATTTGCTCGCCATGCCGAAGACCGGGGTTCGATTCCCGACATCTGTACAATGTGTGAAGCCCATTTCTGGTGTCCCCCGCCGTGATATTGCTGGAATATTGCTAAAATCGGCGTAAAACCATACTCACTCACTCTTTCATTATGATGATTACTTTTACAGCGGTTTCATCTTCCTTCGGTTGTTGTGTCCTGCGATCCTGACCCCAAAGTCTTTCAATCTTGTCTCAGGTAATAAAACTTTTGTTGTGTTACGATGGTCAGAGACTTACAGGGAATAGTGTCAGGGTTGATTGTTTGCTTGTAATCATTGACAGAACTTTCAGTGCATTGCAATTGTCCCTGGACCTGTGACGTGTATGCCACATTTATACATCAGTAGTCTGCATCGATAGGCTACGGCTTGGAGTATGAAAAAATGGGGCCCAATGCAATGGTGATCGTGATTTACTTTAGCTGCCAGGATGATCAGCTGTTCATGGCTTTAAATCTCACACTGAGAATAACTTGGTGACAATAGGTATTTCTACACCAAGTACCTATCCTTTGGAACTCACTAAACCAGCATCAATGTTCTGGTCCAGATTTCATTATTGCTGCAATTTTGCTGAGTGCGGTGTTAAACAACAAACAAAACATCTTAAGTACATTGTGAATTCAGATATAAGAATGTGTAATAGTTGTTCTTGTTCTCTGTTTTCTTTAGAAAATCCGTCTGAAACAGCTGCACGGAACTTAAAGTTGGTTGCCAAGGCAATACAGAACTTAGCCAACCTTGTGGAGTCCGGCACTAAGGTAGTGTATCGTCAGGCCAGGGCTTGATGTATTCCTGGGTCCAAACCAGGAGATAGGAAGGTCGTGGGTTTGAACCCTGGCCGTGTCATAGTAAAGGACGTTAAGAGATGGTATTTGTTGTTATCCTGCCTGGTGCTTGGCATTAAAGAGCAAAAACAAGGATTGGATGGCTTAGAGTCAGTTTTGTGTGTGTCTGAGTGGAGTATTCATGTTAAACTGCAGCATTGTGGGCTAGCACTAAATAATTGGTAATAGTCTGGACAAGTACAAGAGCAAGCACAGACAGACAGACAGACTCTCCCTCCCTCTCTCTCTCTCTCTCTCTCACTCACACACAAGCACGCACACACACAACACACACACACGCACACACACACACACACACACATGCTGTAACACGATTTTAGTCTGTTAAGCAATATCAAAGTAATGTGTACTTCAGAATCTATTTATTGTTCCATTGAAAGTATAAAAGTATGGCATGTTTGATTTTATGGTGAGTTGGAAGGTCTGACAACAGCCAGGTTTGTCCGCAGGAATCGTACATGGAATCGGTCCAGCCTTTCATCAAGAAGAACAAAGAAAGAGTGGTTCAGTTCCTGGAATCACTATCTGTAAGTCAGCTAATTTAACCAATCAGTATTAGGCAAAACTTTCGAAGTGGAATAAGATAATCTAAAGTGAACTATATTTACGTGCTCACCACAAACATTTGTGCGTATGATAGATTAATTGGCAAAACAGAAGGTTACTATAGATACTGTTGAAGGCAGCATTAAACCAACTCACTCTCTAATGTGTTTTCTCGTAAACTATTTTGAGCTCAGCTGATTGAAAGTCAAGCAACCTATTTTAAGCTCCCCTTACAATGTTGTAGTGCATTGTCCGGTTGTCCATCCTTTTTTTAATTTTTGTATGTTTGACATCTCCTCTGAAACTGCAAGGCCCATGGATCTGAAACTTTGTTCAAATGATCCCAGGTGTGGTGTCTCTACATCGTCATCATGTATTTGAATAACATTTATAATGTCAATAATATTTTCATATCTATCCCTGCATCCCAATAAGCCAATGGTAAAGTCTGGAACATTTTGATAAACTGTTGCCATGTATCAGAACATTATATCCAATTCATGTTCTATCCCAACTATGCCTGGCAGAATATCCCAGTGGACAACACAATTCCAGAGTGCCCTGAGGGAGACCCTGCTCGGGATCTGGCCACCATCCATCAGCTGTGTGCTGCCCATCTTGAAGATCTTCGTGCTCAGAGTGAAGCCCAGGTTTGTACTGAAGGGATAGGACAGTCCCTGACAACCACTGGTTTGTCAGGCCTACATAGATTTACAGGCTACAGGTATAGATTAAATATGACTGACAACAAGCAAATGACACCCAGGAAGATTTAACTGCATGACCTAGTGGTCAAGGCCTTCATGTTTATTGTTTGTTTGTTGTTTAATGCTGCACTCAGCAATATTCCAGTTATATGACGACAGTCTGTAAACAATCTTGTCTGGACCAGACAATCCAGTGATTGACATCATCAGCATCGATCCACGCAATTGGGATACGTTGACATGCATCAACCAAGTCCCGTTAGTTGCCTTTTACGGCAAGCATGGGTTCCTGAAAACCTACTGTATACTGCGTCTGAGTGAGGTATCCATTTTATACTGTGGCTAGTGGGCTAGCACTATATACACAGGACAGGGACCAGCTGGCTTGGAGTCTGTATACTGTGTCTGAGTGAGGCATCCATGTTGTACTGTGGCTAGTGGGCTAGCACTGTATACACAGGACAGGGGCCAGCTGGCTTGGAGTCTGTATACTGTGTCTGAGTGAGGCATCCTTGTTATACGTGGCTAGTGGGCTAGTACTGTATACACAGGACAGGGGCCAGCTGGCTTGGAGTCTGTATACTGTGTCTGAGTGAGGTATCTATGTTATACTGTTGCTAGTGGGCTAGCACTATATACACAGGACAGGGGCCAGCTGGCTTGGAGTCTGTATACTGTGTCTGAGTGAGGTATCCATGTTATACTGTGGCTAGTGGGCTAGCACTATATACATGCAAGCACGTTGCTTTATGTGTCCAATTATATTTCATCTTACTTCTGGGGCGATGGGGTAGCCAAGTGGTTAAAGCGTTTGCTTGTCAAGCCGAAAGCCTGGGTTCGATTTCCCACATGGATACAATGTGTAAAGCCCATTTCTGGTGTCCCCGGCCGTGATATGGCTGGAATATTGCTTTTTTCAACCACTTTTTGAAGAGGCTTGTGGTTGTTATGAAGATACGAGTCAAACCACTGTACACCCATGGAGATGTGGGTTAGAATAGGTCTTCAGCAATCCATACTTACTGTAAAAGGTGAATGTGCTTGTCGTAAGAGGCGACTAATGGGATCGGGTGGTCAGGATCGCTAACTTAGTTAATGCATGTCATCATTGCGTGGATAGGTGCTCATGATGTCAATCACTGGATTGTCTGGAACAGACTCGATTATTTACAGACCATTGTCATATAGCTGGAATATTGTTTAGTGCAGCTTTTAACAACAAACAAACAAAATGAACCACAGTAAAAGATTTGATTTTATTGAGATTGGAATTCTTCTTTCTTGTTTCAGCCTGCCTTGAAGAGGTTCGTGGTTGTAACGGAGAAACTGACCAGCAAGAAAGAGTATATGTGCGGGTCATGACGTCACTCCCCTGCAGCTGACCACAGCGTGTGACAGACTTGAGACCAAACAAGCCAGCGGCCCATTTCATGGTCATGTGACCTGTCTCAATCATGTGACCAGCATTTCTAGATCATCCAATGATATAGGAATCCTCCACAATACAAGCATGTTGTCCAATGTTGAACCACATCACTTTACAACATTGGAGTACAGGTCAAACCACATGATCAGCCATTCAAGATGAGTGTTTCATTCATCCAATAAGGGATCAGTTGGTTGATCACATGACAACAGACAAGGAGAAATGGAGTTGGCAAGTTCTGATTGGCTGGGAAGAAGTGCTAGCAGATTGTCTGCTGACAGACCAATGAATGCCGAAAGGAACATTGATGCATAATATCTTCAGGGACAAGTATTTTCTACTGCAGCAACAAGAAGAGCTGAATAATCTATGTATGAGTGTAGATTTCTTCGTCATCCAAGCATCATCAAACGGTGTATGATGTCAGATACGTTTGGTGACCGTGCCCGGGCAGGCCTGAGCATAGCTGCTGTATGAAATCTGCTTCCGTCACCTTTCCCTACTAGCCTCCAGTCATTCAGATGTAACACTTCATTCTATCTTTATCCTATAAGTGCCAAATTTTTGTATAATTTTCTATATCAATTTTCTAATAATTCATATGTTTGTAGTAATATTTCTGCAATATGATCAAGTTGAAAAAAAATCAAAGATTTTCCAACATGACATGATGTTTGAAAAAATGTGAAATGTATTTTTGGATTGCATTATCAAGATATCAGGATAACAGTTTATCCTCGTTGATGATGAGGAAGTGCTTGGATAACAACAGCATCTGAATCATAATGAGGGTGTTATCACGTATTTGGCAATAGTCAGTGTCAGATAAAACGTATTACATGCTATTTATTTGATTCAATATGTCATCTATATGATGTATAGTAGAATGCATCAATCTACTCACCAGTGCAATGTTGCATGTATCGACTTTGCTGTTTACAACGTCACTAGACATTTCATTGACCACAAGCTACAATTTACCATACTTCATTGCTGTTTCAAAGTCATCATTTTAGTATTTTAGTACAAGCCATAGGAGTCATTACAGTTTTACCTGAGAAAACAATCAAACACTTGCTTTTAAGGATTTTATATTCATATTTTGATATCACAAATATTTACTTTAGATAATTTACATATTTTGTTCATGATAATGGGACAAAATTTTGTAAAGAAATATGCACTTTTTGAAATATTTATTCATGGTGTAATTATCCTCTGAATGTATCATGGTTGTGAAGTTTCTGGGATCGGAGGTCTTTCTGGAGAAAATTCTTGGCAAACATTTACTTTAAGTAAGGGAGTACTGAGCTGTGACATTGTTGTGTATAACCGAGGCAGCAAGTCCATCTCTCTGACTTACTCCACTAGGAGGGTTCGAATCCCAGATTCGCCCAGATTATGTTTCAAGGTTTGTCAGCACCATACCCTTGTTTGTGGGTTGCGCCACCAAAGTGTTTGATGTCTAAGACCTGCATCACTTTGAGCTTTCCCTCCACATCAAGCTGACGCGCCGTGATACAACTGAAATACTGTTCAAAGCGGCAACTCTCTACAACTTGCCACTGTCTTTGATGAGTACAAATAGCATTGGAACGTGAATTTGTATTTTTTAATGATGTATGGTGAAACATGTCTGCGAAAATTTGGACAATACTTTTATCAAATATTCACATTGACAGAAATGTGGAAATAGTGCTATTATAACAGTGCTTAAAGGGTGATAACTCGTTGGGAATTTGAGGGTAATTCGGTAGGATAAGTAGGTAATATATCGACATATACAATACCCAAATAGTCCTGATTATAAACATTGTATGTATGCAGCCCCTTTGTTGCTGATGAAACAGTAGCACTACCAGGACTGGTCATGGACAGATCCTCAACTCCTCATCCAGATCTTTTCATAACTTGACCTGTGATAATAATTTACCAAAGTTGGGTCTTATGAAAATCCAGGAAATATGATCAGTAATTTGACACTTAAATGACCCTCTCCTTAAGTTCGAACTTTGTATAGTTAAACTAAAGCCACCTCACCAAGACCGTGGAAAAGGTTACCAATAGCCATGCTTGTCACCTTGTGGGGATTCCTGGGTAAGAATGGCAACCAATGCTTGTCATAAAACCCTACAACTGTGGATCGGGCGGCTAACCATTCAAACCGGTATTTATCAGACTTGGGTGACAGTGGTTGGTTACTCAGGCCCACCAGTGACAACCAACAGAGAGCAACCACACCGTGGAGCATGTACACACTTTAAGCAGACATAGCCACAAAGTACAAACAAGACACAATGCTCATTAAGAGTACATCGTAATGATTAAAACCAGTCACATTTTGAAGGGCACCAAGCAGTAAATGACATGGACCACAACCAACTGAGTGCATGCGCGTTTGGTTAACTCCATTGAAAATGTGGATGGTTTTTATCATTATGATGCAAACTTTTTTGGGTATTGGTTCTTGTTTTTGTTTCTATTGTAAGTATGTACATATTCCTTGCCGTAAAAGGTGACTATGCTTGTCGTAAAAGGCAACTAACGGGATTGGGTGGTCAGGCTCGCTGACTTGGATGATGCATGTCATCGTTCCCAATTGTGTGGATCGATGCTCATGATATTAATCACTGGATTGTCTAGTCCAGACTCGATTATTTACAGACCGCCTTCATATAGCTGGAATATTGCTGAGTGCGGCGTTAAACAACAAACCAACCAACCAACATATTCAATAGTTTGGTTGCTCTTGGTTTTCATTGGTGGGCCTGTTATTTCTGACAACATTGTGAAACAACATTCACTTACTCAGTCCTCCTCCTACCCCAATGAAGACCATGGGGCAGGTCGGGTAGCCTGGTGGTTAAAGCCTTCGCTTGTCATGCCAAAGACCCGGGTTTGATTCCCGACATGGGTACAATGTGTTGCGCCCACTTTTTGGGTCCCTCGCTGTGGAACATTGCTAAAAGTGGTGTAAAACCACACTCACTCACTCACTCACTCACTCACTCACTCACTCACTCACCCACCCACCCACCCACCCACCCACTCACTCACTCACTCACTCACTCACCCACCCACCCACCCACCCACCCACTCACTCACTCACTCACTCACTCACTCACTCACTCACTCACTTAGGATGGTGCTGAGATTGTGGAATGGGTACCTGTCTTAATTATTCCTAAATATTTCCACGTCTGTCTGTCCTGACCAAGCCCTGGTAGAGGGGCAAGTCATTGTGTTCACAAAGCTAAGTGCAATATGAGGGTGCTTCCTGAGTTCCCTGTGTACCTCATCATGACGTGTCTCGCCACCTGCTGTATCTGGAAGCAGTGTTCCAGTGTTCCAAATAAGTGTGTAGCTGGTCACTTGGCTAGGTAGCTCCTTCTGTCCTACTATATATGTACTAGCCAACAATGGAAACATTGTGGAAACACAGCCAAATCTTGCAGTGAAGAAAACTGGAAACATGGCTACTTTTTTTACCCGACTACATCTTTCTTCATTTATCGTCATTTAAAACTTAACAACTATGACATATTTGTAAACAAAATTAATATAAAGGTATGTTAATTTTTTAATTTTCAAGAAAAGTTTTATATATACACTCGGGTGGTAGATGTGTCATAGCAACTTATCAGCTTATCAAAACTTGCTAGGGACAATATGTGTACCTTGTTGGCACTGATTGTATTTATTCCTACTTGACATCAACTCAGGACCAATCTCTTTGTGAGGGGGGGGGGGGGGCATGGGTGGTCCAGTTCACTCCGATTATGTTTCTAGGTTTGTCAGCACCATACCCGTGCTCGTGGGTTTCACCATAGTGGTTAACGTCAAAGATCTGCATCATTTCGGGCTTTCCTCCCACATTAAGCTGACACGCGGTGATATAACTGGAATACTGTTAAAAGCGGCATTAAACCCACAAGTTTAACTTCTGTATGGTTTTGATAAGCCCCCCGGACCCTGTCAAATTTCTACGCACCTTGAGTGCTTCAACGACACCTATTACAAGTTATACAGTGTGAGAAAAAATGTCTGACTAGACACTAGGATGGTCGGCTTGAAGTAGCCCACACAGGAAATTAGTAGCCGTGGGAAAATATGTAGGCAGTTATTTAGAACACTTGTAGGCAGTGTCGACCGGCAGCAAGTGTGTGTTTTCAGCTGATGTCATGTGGTTAGCTACAGTTAGAAGCATGGACAATTCTAGTCATGCGAAATGTCCTATTTGGAAATTGACCCTTGCTAGGAAAGATGGATAGATATTGTTAAAAATCAAGTGCACATTTCCTGCCAAGGTAAGGGCTTTGTAATTGATGTCCTGGATGCTGTTGAACAAAGCAATCTTAACGTTAAGGGGATCGTAACTCCCGTACCTCAACATAGACTTACGGCAGTCGTAGCGCTGAGGTTGTTTTGTACAACGACACCCTGTTAGATACTGTTTCAATGTAATTGGGATAATAATTGCAAGGTTGATATATACTACTCAAAAGAAGTTAAAGAACCCCCACTTTCTTGTTGCCATAATTAACCTGATTGTACAGATTAACTATTGTCAAATATCAAATTGGGTGTTCTTTAACCTCTTGTGAGTAGTATGCGTAAGGAAATTAGAGCCAATTAGTGGTGTGTGAATGATTGGGAAAAACTTGCCAGACTGCCAATTGGCTGAACGTAGTTTCTCCTCAACATGTTTAAAATATAAGTGTAAAAGGTTCCCAATGCAGGTGTTTGTCTGGGGAATCCATGTGAACTTGTCAAGTCTTAAAGACTTGGATGGCAAGATAATAGTGTCATAGTTTCATATCTATAAGGTAGAATCAGCCGGTTCTGATACCAATATTAGATGATGTGTCATTTTGATTGCTTATTCCTAAGGACATACAGTCTTCCCATCATGTTATCACGTTCGATCTATGATCAAGTGTTTGATAGGCACTTAGATGTTACAAGGACATGGAGACTTGTAACTTTTATAGGTAACTACATGTATTGTTTGTGAATTCGTTTCACGGCTACTTTATGCCCCTTCATCAGTCGAGAGAGCCTGAAATGTTCTTACAAACAATCAATAAGTATTTTATACAGTGTCATGTCTTCATGTCCTAGTGATACACTCAGCTTTAGTAGTTCCTTGTAGTTCAGGATCAAGAATGTTAAGACAACTGCTAAATGAACTTGTCAGTGGAAGAGACAAATTTTATTATGAATGAATATGTATTTTAAAAAGATGTACGGCTCTAAGCCAAAATATTAACATATTGTAATAATTTTTTTATTCATTGTATGTGGTTCATTATATTTTGGAAGGAAGTTTTTTGATGTACAGTGAAGTCTGGTTGTAATGGATGTAGGGGAATCTTACAAGGACAAGGAGATACCATGACATGCAAGATGAAGGTACTTTCAGGACTTGGGACCATTGCTATTTGGGCAGAAGGGGTCGCCGTGTAGGGTACTGAAGAATGTACCCCAGGTACCATTCTGTATACAGAAGTACGGAAATATACATGTATACGGAACAAAACAAGTCTGGGATCATGCATATTTTGGAGGACATTTTTTTGTAGTGGAGACCGAGTACACAATTTCATATAAATATCCCCCAAATATTCCTGATCCCCAACTGGGTTTCACCAAAGTGGTAAACGTCTGAGACCTGCATCACTTCAGGCTTTCCTCCCACATTAAGCTGACACGCCGTGATATAACTGGAATACTGTTAAAAGCGGTGTTAAACCCAACTCACTCACTCACTTTACATGAAAGGTCAAACTGAAAAAGGTCTCTCCTAGAGTACAATTGTGTATTTTTGATTCAGCCAAGGTATATTTCGAGTACCCTACACGCCAACAACCCTTTCAGTGTTACTCATATGTATGTAAGAATTCAAGATTCGTGATTAATATTTTCACACTTAACAATTTCAAATGTTTTTACAGGTAATAATCGAATAAAATGAATTATGTTTGTTTCTGATTCCTAGACAAAATGACCACCTATCCATGTGTTTAAGAATTGTATTAGTTTGTTGGTGGAAATTTACTGTGTTATGGTGATCAGTTAAAATTATTTGTTAAAATTACGGGAAGTGGTTTGCGTGCAGTATGACCAGTATTATTGAGATCTAACGAGTTGTGTGCCATCTCTTGTAAGGCGCCAGCTGGCTGCAGTAGTTGCAGGCCACAAAGGAGGGCAGTTTTCGAAGAATAGTTTATTTATAAAACAGAAATATATTTAATAATCTAGTACAGTTGTAAGACTCAGATCCACGAAGTTAGATTGTGTACATCGCACAATCCTAGACCTACAGAAATGTGTGTGTTATCAGTTGCAAATAATGTCATGCAGATGTGAATTGTGTTTCTCTAATAGCAGGTCCAATAGAGAGGAAGCGGTTTGATGCTCAATTTTACATTGTTGTTTCTGAATTTAAGAAAGTACAGAGATTAAGATATCCCCAAAGTTTAGCAAATACTGCTTTCCTCGCAACTTACCTGCCTAGGATACTTATACTATTCAACTTTTGATAGGGATAACAGATATGACAGTCTGTTTAAATATACACTTGACTTATTATGAGAATCAGATTTTTATATCATAATAAAGAAATCAAAAGTGGAGTCATATTTTGTGGAATCCCAGTATAAATATAGTAGTCAGAACAAATGGGGCGTCCTCGTTTTATTAATCTCGGTTTGAACATGAAGTAGTCTACCACAGAGATCCTTCATAGATCTGAGTCCTACAGAGTTTTTACTAGCAACATTCATGCTCAGGATTTATTTGGTAAGAGTGTTTGTGAGGCATTTATATTCCATTACACAGACTCTAACTCTGTTTTCTTTGAAAGGAAAGTATTGTGTATCTCCTAGTGATCTGCTCGCCACATGTTGCAGTCTACATGTATAGCAAGTGTTTCAAAAGGCATGATGTGTATAATATTGTTATTGTTGATTGTTGTTGCTGCCAACCGAACACTAATTTTATGCCAAAATGTTAATTTTTTCAAAGTGCTGATGAATTTTGTTTTGTTGGTATTGTTCTGATAACCGCCCTTGTGCCCTAAAAACACAGTCTCTGTAGATGAATCTATAGTCATACAAGCTGTTGCCAGAAAGCTCCTCAGTGTTGCAAGCATTGCTAACAAACACTGTACCGTATTCGACGTAATAAGCACTCTGTGTGCTCTCAAAATTAGAAATAGCAGGCTCTTATTAGAATATTATTTTGGTAAAAAAAACAGACTTAAAAAGATAAATATCTTGGTTTATGCTGACAGCCTGAAATGTTTATGTATGACAGATATATTTTTCCAGAATTTGATTCCCCATAATTAACGGTGCATATAACACACGAGTGCGTATTATACGCAAATAAATAAGTCTTTGTGTACATTGATCAATCAGAAGGGGTGCTAATTGGGATAGTTCACTAGCCAATATATTAGCAAATATCGCAGTGGGCACTTATTAGAGTGGGGCGCTTATTACGTCAAATACGGTATTTGATGTTATCTGTTGCTTCATTGCAAAACAGCTGTTTTTCCAATGCTGGTTTTTTATGTTGACAATAATCATTGTTTGCTGCATCATAATTTTTACTGTAGTCTTTCCACTGGATCAATGGATTATCTTACTTGTAAAATATGTAACTGCCAGGCAGTTTTTAAAAAAAACACTTGTTACCATGGTAACCAGAACATGCATTTTATAGGCTTCTGGGAATTGGAAATTTGGGTGCTTGAATGAAACAGTTGCAAACTGTGTTCTGGAAATTTTGCATGTTCTTTACGTTTTGTGGTGAGAAAAACACCTCTTGAAATACCTGGCGCAAGACTCCTGTAGTATGTGTATAATGCAGTGATGTCTCACAAGGAAAGGTGATGTGGATCTATACACTGTCTTCTATAGAGGTGCTGTAGACTGGTTTATGATGTCAGCTGTTTTAGGCTGGTTGGATTGATCTGACTTCCATAAGAGATGAGAATAGTTTTATGCAATAACTGACTATGCATGGCGATACGCAAGACAATTGGGAGATTCTGTTAAACAGGATGTAGTTTTAGGGCAGGAACATTTAATGTTATGAACACACATTACTGAGTGCAACCAAGTTGTGAGATACATGACTCTGTTGATTGCAAGCACCTTTCTGCTGTATGGCTGCCCCTGTGCTCTCTGTAGGATTTGTTATCACTGCCACTCCATAGCAATTTAACTTCCCCTTCTCAAAATGAACAGAAAAGCTGTTAAAAAGATATTTTATTTATTTCAGTATTAATATTATAAATAAGTATTTCAGATCTTTGACTGCTTGATAGAAAAAGAAAATCACCAGGGCTTTTTATTGAACTATTTCATGGTAATTATCTGATGATGTCAATTAACACTAGATGTCTGTGGAGGTGTCGATCTATAGGTATCATATTGCCAACTACAGTCCTCCTCTCTCACTGCAATCACTAGCAAAGGGCTGTTGGACAAATCAGGAATTGGTGCACGACCTCTCCGACACAGCTTAAAGTTAACCTGCAGAAGGCTCCCATACTATGAAATCTGGACTCACTTTAAGTAGTAATAGCCACACAAATTACAAAGAAAGACAGAATCCCCCTAAAGTTAGGATCGTAATGATAAGTGAGGGAGTGAGTATGGTTTTACGCCGCTTGTAGCAATATTCCCACAATATCACGGCAAGGGACACCAGAAATGGGCTTCACACATTGTACCCATGTCGGGAATCAAACCCGGGTCTTCAGCGTGACGAGCGAACGCTTTAACCACTAGGCTACCCGACCGCCTATTGATAAGAACCCAGCACATTTTCAGTGAAACAAACACTGCATGATTTACTGTGCCAGGGTCCATTGAAAATACGCTGGGGACACTTTTCGATGCAAATTCTATGGGGATTGTGTCTCTGTTTGTAATTTTTGTGGTGGCTCTTTCTATTTAAAGGTGTACATATTTCCATAGTTTGGAAGCCTTCTGCAGGTTTTCTTTGGTTGGCCTGATTTTGATGTTGAACAATTTTTCAGCTGTATTCAGGTTGTGAGCATTGTTAGGAAAGCTTGGACTGGGATGTAGCTTGTTGGTACTGTAGATAGTAGTGGAGACACAATCATGGCTCAGGTCACAAGATGGGATCTTTACACAATCACAATGTGCCTTATCCCCCTGTCTTTCAAGTTGTTACTTTCAGTTCCTACTAAAGGTAAGTCGCCATGTAACGTTAGTGTAAACAAGGATATTTTAGGGTAAAGGGTTGTGTAAGGGTACTGGGCTGTGTAGATAAAATACTAAGGTCATGTTTTCCATTTTGACACACGGATGACGCAGTCGTCTAAATCGCTACAATTTGCTGTGTAGAGTTGCATCATTTAGGCTCACCAGAAACATATTATTGTGGGTTCAAATCCCGGGTTTGCCCCGATTAGGTTTCTAGGTTTGTCCGCACCATATGTGTACTTGCCGGTTTCACCAAAGTGGTAAACATCTAAGACCTGCATCACTTCTGGCAGTCCCTCCACATCAAGCTGACACGCCATGATATAACTGGAATACTGTTAAAAGCGGCGTTAAACTAACTCACACACTGGGTCACAAACTCTTTTCTGTTTTGTTCCCTTTGTTTACAGAGGAATTTCCAAAAAATGAAATGTTAGATAAATGACTTAAGTGATATGTTAGGAAAACAGTTCGATTGGGTGATAACATTAATCTGTCATGGTTTCCTAATAAAGTTAAATTTATTTTGTTCTGTTGTGATATTTTGGGTACGTTGATCTGAAAAGAAAATTCATTAGGAAAGAAACAACACATAAGTGATTGACATACATTTGTTTATAGGAAGTTCATCACACTGAGACCAGATTTAGTCACTTTTTGGTCGACTGCACAAAGAAGAAAAATTGTTGTCCTTAAAATATATATGTGTGGGACAAATAACCAAGTATTAATGATAAGAAATTAAACATCCTCAAATATCCAGGGTAGTATTTCCTAATTTTAATGATGAATACACTGGACCCATAAACTACCATAGCTTTGTTTTGAGTCTTATTCTGACACAATGATAAAAAAATGCTCCCAATATAACACTATTCGTAGTAGTTTAATTTTGAGTGTCACACACACTTGAACATGGAATGAATATACCGGGTACACACAATATATGCATGAAGCGGATAACCACAATTTGGCTAATGAGAATTTCCAAATGAATCTTTGCTAACAAATGTGTCTGGTTTATTATTGAACAGAGATATACTACACTGCATGATTGAGGATGGCCCTGCTAGGCTGCTAAAGTCTAGCACCTGTTGTGTTTCATCTTTCTGCGTAGACTCCATTAGCTGTGTCTCCACTGACTACTTCCTTACCATGTTTCTGGGGTAGAATAGGTCTTCAGCAACCCATGCTTGCCGTAAAAGGTGACTATGCTTGTCGTAAAAGGCGACTAACGGGATCGGGTGGTCAGCCTTGCTGACTTGGTTGATGCATGTCATCGATCCCAATTGCGTGGATCGATGCTCATGATATCAATCACTCGATTGTCTGGTCCAGACTTGATTATTTACAGACCGCCTTCGTATAGCTGGAATATTGCTGAGTGCGGTGTTAAACAAACCAACCAACCAACCAATCGACCTTACCATGTCATGGCCATGAACAACTGATGGATGGAATTACAATGTAATGCTGTGTTTGTGTAATAGTTTTTAACAATGTAAGGAGAGCATAAATCTTTGGCCATACATATTTTAAACTTGGTTTATACGAATCTGCTGGGAAATCTTTTTGTAAATTATTGATTTTTTCATAATCTGTTGATTAAGTAGAAGTTAAAAAAGCCAACGTATTTACTGTCGCTACTAATATACTTCAATATACATTATTTAAAATAATATAGTTAAAACCTGTTTAAAATGTATCTTAAAAACTTTAAAACACCACGAATTATAATGGATCACAACTGACCCGTGTCTATAATGGAAGGGAGATAACTCTAAACATTTTTCTTTCCCTGTTTCCCCCCGCCTTCACTTAACATTTTGAGGAAATAAAAAAGAATTGTTTGGAAATAATTTTTTATATATTTTTATATTTATACATGCCTCAATTTTTTGGCCAAAAATCTCTAAACCTAAGAAAAATAAAAATGTCTGGCCCTGATGTTTTAGCAATGTGGTGTTGCAAAACCATTGTTAACATGTCAGTCTTACAAACTTGAGTTGATTTTGCAGAAGAAGACATTTCCCTGCATTAGATAAGATGTATACAGTGACATGTTAGTCTGGACCCTGCCTTGGGGAGAATTGTGTTCTGAACAGCTACATCTATTCATGGAGACCTTTCTCCATAACCATGCTTCATTCATCCAGACATTTGTTATTATGGGGCAGTTTCACTGGAACAGTACTGTCTGGATAAAAAGGGTTACACTATATGTTTTGTATTCATTGTTCCACGTGATATGTCTTGTCTTGGAAGTTCATAGGGGACATTGTTAATCAGTCTCTTGGTTCTAATGACTATCATGGACTAAATATCAGCTTGTCAAGCATATAGCATAATGTCCGATTAATTAGAAACCATTTTATAACAGGTAGCTTATTACTTTGGCAAAAGTGAATGGTCGTAGCACGCTGTAATCTTTATCTATGATATTACATATGTAATTGACTGTTTTGTTCTTGTAAGAGAGGGGCGATGGGGTAGCCGAGTGGTTAAAGTGTTCGCTCATCACGCTGAACACCCGGGTTCGATTCCCAACATGGGTACAATGTGTGAAGCCCATTTCTGGTGTCCCCCGCCGTGATATTGCTGGAATATTGCTAAAAGCGGCGTAAAACCATACTCACTCACTCTTGTAAGAGATACGGGGTGGTCGGGTAGCCTAGTGGTTAAAGCGTTGGCTCGTCACGCCGAAGACCCGGGTTCGATTCCCGACATGGGTACATTGTGTGAAGCCCATTTCTGGTGTCCCCCGCCGTGATGTTGCTGAAATATTGCTAAAAGCGGCGTAAAACAATACTCACTCACTCACTTGTAACAGATACAGTCAAAGTTCAGGGTGTCAGTGGTTGAGTTTCTTTAATTTAACATTTTAAATGTCATGTCTTCTAAGAATGTGCCAAATGAAAATGAGTGCAAGCTAAGTCCCCCATGTCCTCCCCAACCAGTGATCTCCATCTTCATGACCTTGACCCCAAAATGTAAAACTGAGTGTCTACTGGATTCATATGGAGACCCAAGGAGTGTTTTTGATACACACCAGCAGATATCCTTATGGTGTTCAAACCAACATTTAGTAGATTATTTACAAAAAAGAAAAATAATTTGAAGCTCTCTGTCCTCATTAGGGAATAAATGCCTGTGGAGATGGTAGATGAGACAAACCTCTACTCTCTGAAATGAACATATCTTACAGAAAAAAAACCCAGTTGTTAAATCATCTTGATAAAAATATATAAAGGAGCCCAAAGGCTCTCTTCACTTTCAGTAACTGCAGTAATCTAGACTTGCCAAACATAGATTTGCAATGGCTGTATTGGATTTATTTGTATCAGGGTCTGTATGACAGACAAATGGTGGATAGACTTGAGGTTTTAACAGAAACACTAGATCTTCAACATGACATCTTGTCAGAAGTGACGCTATCAAGAAAGTTGTAACAATGTTTTTTCCCATCCACAAGGTGTAGACTTTCTTGTTATAGAACAAGACTTTCTGTTTGTATTGTCTGCTGTGCTTGAAAATTATACTTAATATATTTATTCCCATACTAATTGTATCCATATAATGTGCTGCAGCCTTGGAATTAAGCTGCATGAATTGATATGAGTGATGTAGGCTTAAACGGCGAATGAATATGTATATTACAACTTACAAAGAACATGAGGTATTTCAACTTTGTGGATTGTGTCCCTTTAAGTGCCAAATTAATGTCCTTGATTTTGATCTATGTTGTCTTGTAAAATTATGCATGTTTAATAATAATCATGTGTAATTTAAACCATTTGCTTAGATTATTGATACATTATATGCAACTATTTGAGTTAGTAAGGCCTTATGTACATACTCTATGCAGTAGGTGAGACAACAGTGTATTGTGCTATACAGACCACAGCTGTCTGTGATTGTAGTCAGCATTGGGAACATGTGTTGCGAAGGTACCTCGGATACAGGAGTCGATATCACCTCATTTGTCTTATTTATCGGAGAACAGCAGGAAATAAAAAAATAATAGTTCATGATATAAGAATTGACTAGGGACAGCAGGAGTTTGATAAATTACTCATTAATTTTTAAATATTTCATGTTTGTTTTCAAACATGAAAGTCAATTGGAAAAACACATCAATGACTGTGTAGAATATTTAAATTAGGCCAGTCATAAATAATTCTTGTTTGACTTTCTTTTTTATACAAAACTGACTGGTTAGGGAAAGGGGATTATTATTATTATTATTATTATTATTATTATATATTAAAGTGAACTTGAATCCTCTACAACAATTTCAGATGTATGTGAATTTATTTTTGTTATCCAGTGAATAAAATATGAACTTAGAAACGTTTCCCTCTGCTGACAAGCATCATGGACCGCACTGTGGAGAGTGCTTGAAATAACAGTCTCTCCATTTACAATAAACCATCATCCTTCATCTTCATTTCAGCACATATTTTGTAAAATATTCATTTGTGATCATTTTCTTAATCATCGTTACCTGTAAATGTACTTTTAAGATACAATAAAAATAAGTCAACTTGTCGTCGTTTGTTTGTTGTTGAACGCTGCACTCAGTAATATTCCAGCTTTATGATGGCGATCTCTAAATAATCAAGTACAGACCAGACAATTCAGTGATTGACATTATGAGCTTCGATCCATGCAATTGGGATACGATGACATGCATCAACCAAGTCAGCGAGTCTGACCACCTGATCAAGCATAGTCGCCTTTTATGGCAAGCATGGGTTGCTGAATACCTATTTAATCCCGGATCTTTACGGGTCACTAGTCGGTGTAATTTCATTTATCAACATGACCAAATTCTGGTTTCTGCATTGGTGAAATGTGAGGAAGAAACAATGCATAGAGCAATGCATTCTCCTCGAGAATGGAAGGTCAGTGGTTTTTTCATCATCTGGCCAAGTCAAGTCAAAAGATGTCAAAAGATTATGGTACTTGTTGTTACCCTGGCTGGCCCTTGGCATTAAAGGGACAAAACAAGAACTAGTCTGCTCAATATACTGTATTACCGGTAACTCGGGGTATCCCTGTTAAACAGCAATCTTGTTATCTGATCTAAGTTTTTGCTGCAGCTAAACAAAGATCTGAGGACATCCAATTATGGGTCACATCAGAATGACCTTTCTCGAACTTTGACAGACCACGGAAACGACTAACAAGAAATCGGCATCATCCAAATAGAAAGCAGTTTTCTCGGGCTTTACAGCACTCGTGTCAACCTGGCGACTTCCATTTCAGACTACGCTTGAAAAATATGTTGACACATCGAGTTTATATAATTAGAAAACATATTCCGATTGTCAGTTTCATGATCTCGTAAGCGACGCTTTGATTGGTAAAATGAAAGGTCGTTCTGACGTCACCCATAATGGGATGTCCTCAGATCTTTGTAAAGCGATAGCATGGCATCTGACTGGGTTAGCAGCATAAAACCATCCTAAGTCTGGACAAGTACTAACAGCCACACATGTGCATGCGCATTGCTATATAAGTGTCAATCGTGAATGTCTCGTTGAACCCCATTTCACCTCACCTCCCAGCAGGTCCAGGATTGTGGATGCGTTTAGTGTGGCTGTGAATCCCAGAAATCAATAGCAACAAAACACAGATTTTGCTTTTGAGGTTTATTCAGCTAGATTCCTTCTGCTCAGGAAACAAAACACAGAAATTGATTTCAACATCAGAACATAAAAACAACATACGAACATGTAGACCAATACTTACATTTGATACAAGAGCATGAAAACAACAAATGTTTGATTATCTATACTTTGGTTGTCTCCCCTGTCTAAATAAACAGCAGCAAATGCATTCTTCATAAACATGATTGCAAGATTATGAATTGGGTGTTAAAAAAATGAGACAAAACCCTTTCAATAATCTTAAGAAATTGTACGATTCTGACTATACCAAAAACATGTATTTATGAATAACCATCAAATAGTGATGATCCTAGATATCTTCCGAGCACCACGCAACCAACTGACATTTCATTAGGTGAGCATTTATCAAAACAATCAAATAAATATTTATTATTCTGACAAAAGGAATAAAAACAACTGGTTCCATTTGGCATGACAGATAGACACCATTGATCGTATCCAACTTGGCCACAGCCCTTGGTTATCTCAAGTGGTTAATATGGAAAGAGAGGTGACAACTATGAGTCCTTGTCCTGCTAGAACTTCAATCGTCTCCAACTAACGGCCATGTTGGACCCCTTTTTCTCGATGCAAGAGCAAAAGAGCGTCCACAAGCCCTTTTATCAAAGTCTTGTTTCCACCCTTGCTACATCAAGCCCACTTTCCTGTGCTAAATATCAATAGTCCAATTAAAGAAAGTTCACAAAACCAACATCCATGACTAGTACACCTTTGTATGAAAGAGTTACCGCTGCCTGTCTTTTTCATCTTTTAAACCACACCACCACCCCACGCCCCCCCCCACCCCCAAACGATTGCCTATGTTATATTTGTCGGGGATGAAATTGTGAATGTTTTCGTTATCGGACCAACGAGGTCATAGCCCATGGTAGTTGCCATCTTTGTGAAGCTATACGAGATGAGAACAGTGATCTGATTGGATATAACTTTTTCATTACAAGGGGCACATAATCATAGTCAGACCGACTGAACAAACATGTCTCAAATATGGATTGAACCTAAAACCTCAGAACAGCCTATGTTTCTTTCCTCTGAGAATAACCAATAGTTGCAGTGATGATAAACTCTTAAAAATAGGACAACATGTGAAATATAATAATCCCTTGCCTTGACATTAAGAAAACGAACCCTGAGATTGCATCAGAAATTGCTCACCGATATGCTTCATACAGTCAGTGGCATTGATATGGTATAGTTATAGTTGACACTAAGAAAAACACTCAGTATTGTAAAACTCATGCACAAAAAGTTATTTTGGGCTATTCAGCTGACCCTAAATTGAAATTCTATTTTGTAATTAACCAAATATTCATAATCAGTGATTGCTTGTGAACATTATCTGAAATTTATACATAATTCAACCTATTACTGTAATCAGTAACTGGGCCCCGTTCCTACGACTAGCATTAGCCTGGGTTAAAGTAATGGAAGTTGCAATCAACTTAGACCAACATCCCTTTTTGGAACAGGGGGCCTGAAAGCGACCTTGACTTGTTTGTAACAAATAAAGAAAAACATGTACCTCTTCTTTCTTAAAATGTAAGATGAAAAAAGTAGGTTGTTCAGATGAAAACATACGGTATTGAGACTTCTCGTATTAAGGCCCATGTGGGATTACGGTCATGGGCCTAAACACGGAAATGTTTCCATATCTCGGCCCATGGTTTTAAATTCTGATATTAATTTTGGAGTGATCTTCTTAAATCAATACCTTACTCCCTTAGTTAATATGTGGCGATGCACACATGTCAAATCTTAATGTCCATTCAACAGTAAGTGCAAGTTCAAGTTTGGCATTCTATGATTTGATTGGTTGGTTGGTTTGTTGTTTATCGCCGCACCCAGCAATATTCCAGCTCTATGACGGCAGTCTGTAAATAATTGAGTCTGGACCAGACAATCCAGTGATTGACATCATGAGCATCGATC
Organism: Haliotis cracherodii; assembly: GCF_022045235.1. Lineage (NCBI taxonomy): Eukaryota > Metazoa > Mollusca > Gastropoda > Lepetellida > Haliotidae > Haliotis > Haliotis cracherodii. Next base: position 63,943,231 of record NW_027266264.1, read on the forward strand.
CAAGCAATTGGGATCGATGACATGCATCAACCAAGTCAGGGAGCCTGACCAACCGATTCCGTTTTACGACAAGCATAGTCACCTTTTATGGCAAGCATGGGTTGCTGAAGACCTATTCTACCCCGGATCTTCACGGGTCTGGCCTCCTATGAACTTACTTGATGTTCAAATATAAAATCCATATATTATATTGTCTCAGTTAAAACAACTTAATCATTTTGGCTTGTTTCAGTAAAGGGCTTCTCCTATTTAGGTAAGAAAGTGTAAGCTTCCAAAATTGAGCCCTGGATTCAATTTCGGATAAAATGTTTTACATGAGAAAATGCATTTTGCCATTATTAGCCCCAGGGCTTAAATACAGGAAGTCCCGGTATGTATTACAAGAATGAAACTACCCATGGTAAATCTGTTTAAAAACTGTGACGATGAAATTCCTATGATTGGTTGGTCCCCAGCCATGTTAACAATGGTTCACACACGGACACAGACACAGACACAGACACAGACACACACACTTGCCTGAGACCAGTGGTTTGATTCCCCACATGGGTACAAAGTTTAAATCCTAAGTTTGTTGTTATTACTGGAATATTGCAATAAGCATCATTAATCCCAACTCACGCACTCATTCAAAGACATAACAGTAGATGATGACATCACAATCTGTCTGTCTAAGAAATGCTGACTCAATCAATGACATACATCAACCAAGTCAGCGAGCCTGACCACCCGATCCCATTAGTTGCCTCTAACAACAAGCATAGTCGCCTTTTACAGCAAACATGGGATGAGGTATACCATATTTCTCGATTATATCCTCAGTTACAAGGCTGAATATCCTGGACAGTTCTTCCAAAGGTTTGGCCTAGGGTTCAGCCCCCACCCATAGCCAGATCCTGAGGGTTGAGATCTGGCCACGTAAAATTGTTTCCCCATGTCAATAGATGTTTGAAAAATGGGAAGGAATGAAAAGTAAAAAGTAGAAAAGAACTGATCCATTACTAGATAGAACTAGCGTAGGCTGAACCTTCCCCAGTTCTTAACACCCCTGGATTGAGGTGGGGAATGTTCAGGGGTGTGGAGGAACAGGCCTAGGCTATTACTTCCCCTGGCCAGGGGGGAATGTTTTAGTCTGTTACACAAGACATACATTTCTTTCACTCTTTATCCATTGCGTTTAATTGCAAAGATACTAATGGGTAGAATTCCCTGCTTAAAAAGTATCAACTTCATAATCGAGGTCCAGCATTTAATTGAGATCCCCGCGATTATTCACATGAATAAAACAGACAACACTCAGAAGTCATGATTGTACGTTTGACCGATTCTGATTGCCCCCGATCAGTGTGCGAGAGTGATATGTGGGTATATCTGAGCGCCTGGTACCAACACATGAATATCTACCGGTCCCTTCAGGGATAATTTGAAGTTAAGATAGGTGTGGATCCAGTGATGAGTAGTAAACGCATATTTGTCCGATCTTTCAACACCTTTCAGTTTAAGATGCATGCAAGCCTTCTTCTGCAGGGTGCTGATCTTATCAAAGTTGACACACTGCTGTCGCATCCAGAAATGTTTGGCTGGATCTATGGAGGGGAAGAAGTATTCCGCTGGTGCCAGGTATGTTCCATTCATATGATTATCAGGATAATGGTGTGCGCTTACAAACTGCCGATATGCAAACGTCATAAAATGGGGACCAGTAGAATCCAGAACGTTCCACATGTGGGAGAAAGAAGGGAGGTAATCAATGACCATTTTTAAAAATGGATGTCCCTTACGACACGCGATAAAGGCATTGATGATTAAATGTTCGAAGTTGGAATCAAGAATGGAATGTTCGTATGGTTCCTGTGCCAGGATACATGAATACTTGAAGGTGATTGGATTTAATGGTTTTAAACTCTCTAGATCCATGTCCGCATAAACTCCCCCGTACTCATACAGAATGAAGTAACGTAATGCGTCTGCTCTACGAATTCCTTCCGAGTAGCTGTCAAACACTGGAAGAAAGGAAGGATATTTATCTGAAATGAGTTGCCTTGCGCTCTCATCAGTCCACAGAATGTACGTCCATCCTGGGTGGTTACGTTGCCAGGTTCTCACCCATTTTTCAAACTTCCGGGGTATTTGGGTATCTCTCCATGTCTGATGGATGATTTTTGGAAATCGAGGTTGGCCACTGACAGGAAAAGTTTCCATTTCTTTGATACCGAGTGGTACGAAGTCATCGGAGATTGGGATTGAGAGGTCAGCAAAGTCGCCATGTTCTCGAATTTGTTCGAATTTAATGAGCCAGTGGAGGATGAATATCAATGTGAATCCAAACACGAGAGTCTTACAGGTGGACCGCCTTTTGTCTTCTCGGAGGAAGAGGCTGCAGCAGAGATTCAGCATCCTCAGGAAGCGATGTCGTGCTGGAACATAAACAAGTGAGCGAGTTAGTTTTTTCAGTGAGTGAGTGAGTGAGTGAGTTATACACTATTTCAAGCAGTCATATCACAGGGATCAGCCTGATGTGGGAGGAAAGCATGAAGTGATGCAGGTCTTAGCCGAATATCTCTTTGATGAAACTTACAAGCATGGGAATGGTGCTGACAAACCCAGAAACATAATCAGGCATATCTGATATTCAAACAAAGGATTACAGGTTTCTGTTTGCAATTCTGGTCACCGAAATCAGAGACCATGTCATAGAGGCCCTCTATCATATGGTTTCTGCTGAAATGCAGCGCCTTTAAATTGATGGAGGAGCTCCCCACCAAGTGGTTATCAAATAATGAAAACATGAAGCCATTTGAATCTGTTTTGATTGAACTAGTTTTTTAAACTAATATAATTAATTGAGACATTGATGATTAGACATTTGAAATGTTGTCAAAATTGCCTTCCATCATCTCTGATCTCTTCATACTGAATTGGGTTGTATTCATTTATTAGTTTAATTTGGTTCAAATGCAGCAGCAAATGTCTCGGTTATTGTGAGTGAGTATTGTTTTAGTGCACTTTTAGAAATTTCCCAGCAATATCACAGCAGGGCAAACAGGTGTCACATATTTTAACTACCGTATTTGACGTAATAAGCGCTAACGGCGATATTTGCTAATATATTGACTAGTGAACAATCCTAATTAGCACCCCTTCTGATTGATCAATGTACACAAGACTTATTTATTCACGTATAATATACACTCGTGTGTTATATGCACTGTTAATTATGGGCAATGAAATTCTGGAAAAATATATCTGTCGTACATAAACATTTCAGTCTGTCAGCATAAACCACGAAATTTATCTTTCAACTGTTTTTTCCACCAAAATAATATTCTAATAAGGGCCCCCCTATTTCTAATTTTGAGAGCGCCCTGGGTGCTTATCACGTTGAATACAGTATGTGGTGATTTGAACCCAGGCCTTCATTATGATGCAATTTTTATTATCATCACATGAACCTCAATATTGACCAATTTGGCTGGTGATAAAATTTGACCTGTTTACACAAGCCCCGTATACAAACAATATCATGTCAAGTTATTGTCAGAAAACAATCTAAATCCAAGGCTTATCACAGCCCTGATAGACTTGGGCTGGCTATCTGAAGCAAGCCTAAAGTACACATCACATGTCTCCCACCAGAGTACAAACGTAAGCTCCTTTAGATCCATAATATTTCTTATCTCGAGTGAATGACTTTTGACATCGTTAATACTGACCAATGGCTATCAGACTTGACCAACAAATTGCATAAGCCAACATGCAACATGTTTTTACATTTGTTGCATTTATCATGTTTATGGCATGGAAAGTCCTGTTTTAGCACCTTTGTCACATGACCTTGACCTACATGATATTTGACATGTTGGAACCCATAATGCAACAAAATGAGTGTGAGTGAAAGTTATTACCATTGATTACTGGGAAACTAAGTCCCCATTAACTTGCTTGTGAATACCTCGGCTGGTTATTGAACTAGACCTGCCTTTTGTGATTCATTAACGATTCCGAAAGAGAAATCTGGAAAATTCCATCAACATCTGGAATCCTAGAATGACTGGTGTTGTCACCAGTGTATCTGATCCATAGGGGTATTACCAGTTGAGCTAATACTCTGGCATGAGACAATGCATCACATCAGACTGCTTGACTAAACAGAGATATTCAATTTTCATTTTGTGATAAAGTGTCTGAGGGTGCTGGTAGGGTTTACCTGGTGTATATACATAGATCTATCTATCTATCTATCTATCTATCTATCTATCTATCTATCTATTAGGGCTCTATCACAAATATTGGGAAATGAATACGAATATTAATTCACGAATACAATTACAAGTCAGCAGTTGATTGTTATGTTCAGTGAAGCAAAATATTTGACATGGTTTGTTAATTATTAATATATTATAAATTTCTATACAGCACTTATCCAGGTGCTAGTATCTGCTCAAATGCGACAATAACCAGTGACCACAATACTGTACGATTGCATGATCATAATTCTAATTCATAAATATTTGATTCTAGTGGCCACGAATAACGAATTCAATTCATGAATGGATACAGTTTGATTCACCGAATGCGCAAGTGAATCGTAAAAGCCCTACTATCTACTCCTCAAAAGAAGTTAAAGAAAACTTGATTCCTTCATATGAACTACATATTAACTAACGTCATATGAACAAATCGGGTGGTCTTTAACTTCTTTTGAGTAGTATATTTGTTGGGGACTCTCGGTGACACATTTTGGGGTTTCCTTGTCTTCATACATGGGGATTTCCTTGGTTTTATACAAAGGGATTCCCTTGTCTGTTTACATGGGAATTTCCTTGTCTGTATACATAGGGATTTCCTTGTCTGTATACATGGGGATTTCCTTGTCTGTATACATGGGGATTTCCTTGTCTGTATACATGGGGATTTCCTTGACTGTATACATGGGGATTTCCTTGTGTGTATACATGGGGATTTCCTTGTGTGTATACATGGGGATTTCCTTGTCTGTCTACATAGGGATTTCCTTGACTGTATACATGGGGATTTCCTTGTGTGTATACATGGGGATTTCCTTGTGTGTATACATGAGGATTTCCTTGTCTGTCTACATAGGGATTTCCTTGTCTGTCTACATGGGGATTTCCTTGTCTGTCTACATAGGGATTTCCTTGTCTGTACACATGGGGATTTCCTTGTCTTTGTACATGGGGATTTCCTTGTCTTTGTAAATGGGGTTTTCCATGTCTGTATACATGGGGATTTCCTTGTCTGTCTACATAGGGATTTCCTTGTCTGTCTACATGGGGATTTCCTTGTCTGTCTACATAGGGATTTCCTTGTCTGTACACATGGGGATTTCCTTGTCTTTGTACATGGGGTTTTCCATGTCTATATACATAGGGATTTCCTTGTCTGTATACATGGGGATTTCCTTGTCTGTATACAAGGGGATTTCCTTGATAGTGTTGAAACTTAATGACTGAGTGAAGAAAATCTGACATGGCCTGTCCAAACATTTATTGCACTTCTGATAAGAACAGACATTGTAGATAAATCTTGAATACACGTTTCAATATCACAAGCTTCAATCATTACAACGATATCCTTTCATCCCCTGTTTTTTTTCATTGCCTCTTATAAACCCTGCTTATAAACCCTGTACTTTTACGTGTAAGGGACACAATATTTTGTATCCAGTTAAGACCCTGGATTTTGGCTTGATGCTGCTTTGAACAGTATTTCAGTCACATATAACATTGTGGGGCTAAATTATAAAAAAAGCTTTGTCGGTTGATTTATTGAAGAAGTAAGATCAAACACTTCCAACTTTATTTTGGGATACACCTTTAGAGTGTCACAAGAGCTGGTGCAAAAAAATCTAGGAAAAAGAACAAAGGGAGTATTTTTGCAACATTGTTCACAACAACAATGTTAAGTGCAAACAGTAATGTCAGGACAAACTTCATACAGTCTTTACATTTACTCACAGTTTAACCCTGTACCCTGTGATTCTTATAATTAAGAATATGATTTAAAATTTGCTTAAAACTATTTTTTAACACAAAAACTTTCGTAAATTCACCGACCTGAACAAAATGCCCCCAAATGAAGGAACCAGTCTGCCAGATTTCTGCTTGGTCAGTCAAGCAGTATCAGAGGAGGATGGTTAAATACAAAGGGCCTTCAATGACAAAGGTCAGATTCAGGGTCACTGGGGGTTAGAGGTGGATCATATCTTAAAGTATTATGTCACAAGAAAGAGACCTAGCTCTCTTTGAAGTGGTGAATGTCCCTAGCCAAATGGTGGAGGAATGTCCCCAGCCAAGTGGTGGGCGAATGTCCCTAGCCAAGTGGTGGAGGAATGTCCCCAGCCAAGTGGTGGGCGAATGTCCCTAGCCAAGTGGTGGGCGAATGTCACTAGCCAAGTGGTGGTTGAATGTCCCTAGCCAGGTGGTGGGCGAATGTCCCTAGCCAAGTGGTGGGCGAATGTCCCTAGCCAAGTGGTGGAGGAATGTCCTTAGCCAAGTGGGGGAGGAATGTCCCTAGCCAAGTGGTGGAGAAATGTCCCTAGCCAAGTGGGAGAGGAATGTCCCTAGCCAAGTGGTGGAGGAATGTCCCCAACCTAGTGGGGGAGGAATGTCCCTAGCCAAGTGGTGGAGGAATGTCTCCAGCCAAGTGGGGGAGGAATGTCCCCAGCCAAGTGGTGGAGGAATGTCCCTAGCCAAGTGGTGGAGGAATGTCCCCAGCCAAGTGGTGGAGGAATGTCCCTAGCCAAGTGGTGGAGGAATGTCCCCAGCCAAGTGGGGGAGGAATGTCCCTAGCCAAGTGGTGGAGGAATGTCCCTAGCCAAGTGGTGGGCGAATGTCCCTAGCCAAGTGGTGGAGGAATGTCCCTAGCCAAGTGGTGGGCGAATGTCCCTAGCCAAGTGGTGGAGGAATGTCCCCAGCCAAGTGGTGGGCGAATGTCCCTAGCCAAGTGGTGGGCGAATGTCACTAGCCAAGTGGTGGTTGAATGTCCCTAGCCAGGTGGTGGGCGAATGTCCCTAGCCAAGTGGTGGGCGAATGTCCCTAGCCAAGTGGTGGGCGAATGTCCCCAGCCAAGTGGTGGAGGAATGTCCCTTGCCAAGTGGTGGAGGAATGTCCCCAGCCAAGTGGGGGAGGAATGTCCCTAGCCAAGTGGTGGAGGAATGTCCCTTGCCAAGTGGTGGAGGAATGTCCCTAGCCAAGTGGGGGAGGAATGTCCCCAGCCAAGTGGTGGGCGAATGTCACTAGCCAAGTGGTGGAGGAATGTCCCTAGCCAAGTGGGGGAGGAATGTCCCCAGCCAAGTGGTGGGCGAATGTCACTAGCCAAGTGGTGGAGGAATGTCCCTAGCCAAGTGGGGGAGGAATGTCCCCAGCCAAGTGGTGGAGGAATGTCCCTAGCCCTAACTGGACAGAGGTAAATACACGTCACCTCTGCAAAGCCATAACATTAGCAGCAACAACTATAATAACACAACTTTGGACATTAGAAGCAGACTTGGGGCCACATATGATCCTCTGAGCCGGTCCAGAAAGAACGTTGACCTGCACATAGCCACAATCCAAAATCCTTCACAAAATACACATCTAAGAAACATTGTGGCAAGTAGATGTTGGTTTGTTGTTAAACGACGCACTCAGCAATATTCCAGCTATATGACAGTGGTTTGTAAATAATCGAGTCTGGACCAGACAATCCAGTAACTGACATAATGAGCATCTATCCACGCAATTGGGATACGATGACATGCATCAACCAAGTCAGCGAGTCTGACCACCTGATCCTGTTAGTCGTTTCTTACGACAAGCATAGTCGCCTTTTACAGCAAGCATGGGTTGCTGAAGACCTATTCTACCCTGGATCTTCACGGGGCGTAGACATATACATGATATAATGCCAACATGTGAGAAAATATCATACAAAAACACCAATACGACACGTTACTTTAAAACAATATTTCTTCACTTCAACATGCTCAAAATCAGAAATACTGACAACATTAAAATGGAAATCAAAAACTTCATGAGATAGGTGTCGTGTTTATGTGTTTTTTGAGAAGATGGGATAGTGCATTTGTACTCAAGGAAGTGAATAGAAATACCGATACATCGTGATCTGTCCCAAACAAATTAATTCTAAAAAAGAAACCAAACTAGCTACGAAGACCAGATGCTCTGCTAGAACATCACCAATAGCGCCATATTACAGCCATTAATATACATTACATACAACTAGTATGTGACACGTTAAATAGTTCTGACGGTTGCCGATCTCCCATAGGGTAGCAACTGTAATTACAGAGGAGTTTGAGTGAATTTGGTTTAATGCGCTATAAACAGTATTTCAGTCGTATCATGACACCAGTTTGATGTGGGAGGAAAGCCCAAAGTGATGCAAGTCTGCATCAGATGAAACACACTTGTTTGGATATGGTGTAGAACATATTAGCGAACCGGGACACAAGCCCGTGATCATAGGTTTCTGGCACACCTATGGGACACAATTCTCAACAGTGAAATTCCAGAACCTTAAACAACTTGGCCAGCTGTGCCTGCTTAAATCATGGGCAATATAAGCTGTGTATAAGTATTGATATTGCTAGTAGTGCTTTACATATTGTATTATACACTTTATAGTGCAGTTCATAAATAATACATGCGTTCTCTACAATATGACAACATAAATCAATATCATGCATGTTTGTTTGTTGTTTAATGCCGCACTCAGCAATATTCCAGACGGCAGTCTGTAAATAATCAAGTCTGGACCAGACAATCCAGTGATTGACATCATGAGCATCGATCCATGCAATTGGGATACGATGACTTGCATCATGCAGATACAGAGGGCGGGTTCGCACCCCCCTTTTTATTTCGAAAAAAATCTTTATTACTGTATAAATTACCACCAAAGACAATAAATAGATCTTAATTGTGCACCCCCCTTTTCAAAACAGCTGTATTCGCCCATGTGCATCAACAAAGCCAGCGAGTCTGACCACCCGATCTCGTAAGTCGCCTTTCAGCATGGGTTGCTGAAGACCTATTCTACCCCAGATATTCACAGGTCTGTAACAAAATGCAACAGGCATACAGATATTTTCAAGATGAAACAGAACATGCAAAACAAATTATTGATTAATCTGACGTGTACTAACAGAACAAAAAAAGCCAACAAAACAATCACAGTTTGGCAGTATACAGCAATTTACCTTGAGAGCCCTTCTAAGCCAAGTCATGTAAGGCTGCCTGCAAAGTAAGCCAGTTCGTTTACTCTCTATATGGTTGTGACAGCTTTATGGCAGCCCTGTGATCTTATCAGATATATATGTCATGCTTAATTTATGAACATGCAGATGTGATAACGTTAGCACAGTGAAAGTACTTCTGGGTAATTATTTTTATCGGATTGTGGAGTTGAGTTACATAAAGTGTATAACTGCACCTGGTGTCGACGATGTCCATTGGGGTTCTGTATAACTCGTTACAGGTGAGAGTACTGTATTTCACATACTCATTACCTGGACATTCACAAATCAGAATCTGTTGTTTTCACCATTCAATTAAAAATTGTATTTATCTTCTTTCTAAAACCAAACCTACTATTTTGAGTATTTAGGTTTCAACAAAAGGGTCCTCAATATAGTCTGTCAATCATCATTTTGGCATCTGTTTTTTTCACGATTATTTTGTATTACATGTATACACAGAATCATGTGATAAAAGTTGGTTATTATCAAATAATAATCACGGGCCCAACTTTTATTATATACAGTTTTGTAATATTTCATGTCTGAACATAAAGTTATTTTCTTCATGTTTGCATGTAATCTCGTGACCGTGACATGGCTCTGTTGTGGCGGTAGGAACAGACAATTTACCATCTCACAACAGTGACTTAATGTGTGTCAAACATGCTTGCTGAATACATGACCAACGTCACCTTAAGACCCAGCCCCATGATGAGGAATGTCTCAAAGATATGTAAATAAAAAAATGAGTTTTGACATGAAATATAATTTAAACTACCTTAGTATTTGAAAAATTAACATTATATTTTTTATAATAGAAAAGTTGATAAAAAAAACCTTCTGAGTGGTACATGTACATCAGATGCGCAGTCATCAGACAATCTGTTGTGTCATCATAGTCTTACATCCATAACAATAGGTGGAATGACATCTCTCAATACCTGCCTGTCAAAACTGACGAGATTCTTTTTCTGCTTGAGATTTGGGATGGCCCCCGTTTTGTTTGTCTTCTGCAGGTTTTAATCGCTTATCAGGGGGATACTTAAAATGCTTGTTGCATGCAATGTTCTTTGTGAAACAATGCCGAGATATCAAGGTGAGGTGAGGTGAAATTGGGTTTAACGTCGCATCCAAGATTATTGCACTTATATAGCGACGTGCATGTACGTGTGTGTGTTTGTGTGGCTGCTTGTACTAGTCCGGACTGATGCCGATTTATAGTGCTAGCTCACTGAGATACCATGCCGCAGTTTAACATGAATACCCCACTCAGACACAGTATACTGACTCCGAGCCGACCAGTCCTTGTTTTAGCCCCTTAATGCCGAGCGCCAGACAGGGTAACAACAAGTACCATCTTTTAACGTCTTTTGGTATGACGCGTCCGGGGATCGAACCCCAGACCTTCCGCTCTCCGGGCGGACGCTCTACCACAAGACCACGGAGGCGGTCCGAGATATCAAGAGTGTTTCTCTTTTTGATTCACGTTTGAAAAAGACAATCCACCTTACAAATAATATCATGTTATCTTTTAACAACACATCTCCACATTACACAAGATGTCTCGCTTATACCGATACTGTCGGTACAACCAGAGGTGCATGAAGACCTTGGGTCATGCATGCAACAAGCATGTTTAACACTGCTATGTCATTGTTATTGTTGTGAAATGGTAAATAGTTTGTTCTTACCGCCACTACAGAGCCATGTCGGTGGTCACAAAATTACATGCTAACAATGAAGAAAATATTTTTATTCAGACATGAAAAAGGATAAAACTGGTATTTTTAGGTGATTTTTATTCGATATTAACCAACTATCATCACATGATTGTGTGTTCAATGAAAATAATTGTGAAAAACCAGGTGCCAAAATGATGGTAGACTGACTAAGCATGCTAAGCAAGTCTAAGGCTAACATTAGAATAATTTCAAAAATAAATGTGAAAAAATCCCAAAATAAAAGATGATTTTGCATCAGTCATACCTGCCATCAACAGCTGCAGACTTTCAACAACTGCCACAAAACGAACAGGTACAGCCAGCCATGACCTTGATATAGTTCATGTCAGGTACATGTTTATTGCTTCAGTGCCCATGGATACGAAGTACAGGGTGTGGTGTCAACTATGCAGTGAATGTTAATGAACAATATCCTGCTCCCGTGAACAACACCTGCCTACTGTCTGAACAGGACTGTTTCCCAGGCTCTCTAAGCTACAATAATAACGTTTTTAGTTTGGTGACAATGAGATGTAGCGCCTAGGTACTCAATCAAACGGCAACACTTGCAACATCACTACCCACACTTCTCCACACTATTTGAGGACTATTTTGGGGAGTTTTTTGTTTTGTCTCACACGATATAGTTGCTGGACAGGACATATTTCAGTTTTCCTATAAGCAGATCCAAGTTAAGCACACCAATCATGTTTGACGAAAGACAATGGACTCATTTTGGGCTAACAAATGTAAATTGTTTCCCGAATTGTGCTACATTTTTTGTATTAAAAGTGGCCTAGGGCTGGGACAGGTAACTCGGGTGGTTCCTGAGTAGCTCATGGTTAGTCATGTGATATATTTAATGACAAAAACTCACTATAGCTCAGTGGTTACACTACAAGTCGCTAATATTTGCATTTCTTTCTAACGATGCACACATTCCTTTTGACTTGTATATAGTTAAGTAAAGATAAAGCTTCAGTCAACTTCAGTGAACGCATGATCTGATCGTTTGATACACGGATGTAAATGGTTTTAGCCAGGGCTGCGGTAAAACAATCCCCTTTCAGACATTTTGTTCCCAACACTTGAGACCTGCAGTGGGTAGAGTCGGGTAATAGGGGGTGAGGTACCCGGGTAGAGTCGGGTAATAGGGGGTGAGGTACCCGGGTGGTAAATTTGGACTCGTCCCAGCACTAAAGTGGCCCCTACCTTTTCCAATATGTTGCATTTGAGCTTCCTGAATCGTAGCTGTTTCTGAAGTACACACAGAGGCTAAACTAACTGTAATGTTCTTATTCGTCACATCATTAACATTTTAGAAGTACAGAACTTGAAACTCCTATCTTCTTTAAAGATTTTTTAATTTGTTTGTTGTTTAACGTCGCACGCAGCAATATTCCAACTACATGACTGGTGCTTAAGTTGGCTGAGATTGTTAAGTCCAGACTTGATTATTTACAGGCCACCTTCATATAACTGGAATATCACTGACAGTGGTGTCAAACAACCAATTAATGTGGCTCAATATTCTTTCTATGAATTTCTAATTCTTTAAAATAAAAACGTAAACAAATAAAAATCATCAGCATGGCAATTCTCGCCATAAAAACTGAAATGTCATCTAAGAGAGGAACTGCAGTTTCATAAAGAATGGAAACAAGATTTCTCTCTCTTTCTCCCCCTGACACACATCAAGCTCCCTTGTCTATCCAGACAATTGCCATACTTAATCAGTCTGCCATGTACGGTGCTATCATTGTAATCATAATATATTTCAGGTATCAATATATTTATATGATCACAGTAATTGCTGCCTTTGAATATATTCTAGTCTGTCATACAGACCCTGATACAAATATATCCAATACAGCCCATGCAAGTCTATAATGTTTGGCAAGTCTAGATTACTGCAGTATCAGAAAATGAAGAAAGTCTCTCAGCTCCTTTTTATCATATTTATAACTATAAGTTAACAACTGTTTTTTTTCCTGTAAAATATGTTCATTTCAGAGACTAGATGTTCGTCGAAATATCTTCATAAATTCATATTACTGAATTAGAATTGAATTGAATTTGTTAGAAAGGCTCCACACAAGTTCTACATGATGATGAAATAAATCAATTTTCATTAGCTATTTAAAACTGTTTATGAAATATATAAACCATAACTGATTCAATACTGTACATTGTCAGTTACTATGTCAGTCTTCAATACAAAGGTACATGGTAATACAAGTGACACACTTCATGGACAGCTACAAATTCGTCAAATTCAATGTACACGTACACGTGGACAAAAAGGTATTGACAGCATTCGTAATGAGACAAAAATAAGTAATAAATATTTTGACAGATACGTTAAGGGGAGAGAGCAAGCTACCACCCAATGGTCTTGTCTTCATTCTCCATTTAAAACATGCTCACCCACTGCTGATCAACACGCACTCCTGAATGACGCCTGTGTTAGTCAATGAATGAGATTTAATAACTGTCCTGTTGCAAGCTGACAGTCATGTAATCCGTACTGCATGTAACACACACTGCTGACGAATGTTGGTGATCAATACCCACAGATCCAGCAACTCCAAACCTGTACACAGAATAACCTAAAGAAGAGGGTCCCTACGCTGTAGATCAGTAATGAGGGTCTGCACAGGTGGCCACTCCAGGCAGATTTACAATACTGATTGTTTAACGCTACGCTCAGCAATATTCCAGTTATACGACTTCAGTCTGTAAATAATTGAGTCTGGATAGAAAATGCAGCGACTGACATCGGTGTACTGTTTTGGGATATGATGACATGCATAAACCAGTTCCAGTCAGTATCTAGTCATGGTTACTCAACCACGCCCAAACCTGTATCTTTGAAAGGGTTTTAATGTGGGCAGCTACTTGAACACTGGCTGCCTTTACTGTGGAATGACCTAGCAGGGGTTACAGGGTGAACTACAAGGTAGAAATCAGTGTACCCAAGCAAGCGTTAACTTAGTGAGATTTATTACTATAGTATAAAACAGCAGGATGAAGATTATACTGTTGGTGTACACACAACACAACACATAGAATTCAACTTTTGTTTTCAAATAATAGTTTTTTTTAAACTTAATCACCAGTTTATTCAGGTGAGGCCCTGAAATTGAAAGGATGAAAACGGACTGGGCACAGATCGAGGCCTCGAACATGTCGTGGAGGGAGAAGACTGCAAGCTGAAACAAATCCTTCCATGTTTCCCCAGCTGTATTTGAGATGGCATGCAACATGGTAAGTGGAGCTTTGGAAAAGCATCAAATTTTGGTAATATGCTTTTTAACATTTTTTTAACTGTTAATTTGTCCCATCAAAATATCTCAAGAATCTATTAAAGGATTAATTCCCTCACATTCATTTGAATGTTTTAGGTCAGACAATTGTATTGACAAGCCTGTCATGCCAACAGTTTGAAAGAAAAGTAACAATTAGAAAGAGAGAAAAAGGGTGCTAGTAAGTGGGTGTGTGAGAGAGAGAGAGAGAGAGTGAGAGAGAGAGAGAGAGACAATGCAGTGTGTGTGTGTGTGTGTGTGACAGACTGTGCAGTGTGTGTGATTGTGTGGTGTGTGTGGTGTGATTGTTGTGCATGGTGTGTGTGTGCATGGTGTGTGTGTGCATGTGCATGTGGTATGTTTGTGTGTGTGCATGTGCATGTGGTATGTTTGTGTGTGTGTGTGTGTGTGTGTGTGTGTGTGTGTGTGTGTGTGTGTGTGTGGTTCTTGTGTGCGATGTGTAGTCTGTGTGTACCATATGTGTGTATGTGCGTGCGTGCATGCTCGTGGTGTGTAATTGAGCAGTGTGTGTGATGGTGTGGAGTGTGTGGGTGGTGTTATTGATGTGTGTGGTGTGTGCATGTGTGTGTGGTATGTTTGTGTGTGTGTGTGTGTGTGTGTGTGGTATGTTTGTGTGTGTGGTGTGTAGCATGTGTGTGTGCATGCATGTGTATGGTGTGATTGAGTGGTGTGTGATTGTGTGGTGTGTGTATGTAGTGTTTGTGTGTGGTGTGATTGAGTGTGTGAGTGTGAGTGTAAGTGTGTGTGTGTGCATGCATGTGGTGTGTGATTGTTAGGTGTTTGTGAGTTGGGTGATTGTTGTGTGCGTGCATATGTTTGTTTTCAACTGTTAATTTGCCAAATCAAATATCTCAATAGTGTGTGTGTGTGTGTGAGAGATTTTGTGCAGTGTGTGTGATTGCACTGTGTGTGTATGTAGTGTGATTGTTGTGTGTGTGTGTGTGTGTGGTGTGTCAGTGTTTGGTGTGTAGCTTCTGTATGCGGAGTGTGTGTGTTCATGTGTGTGAGATATGTTTGTTCGTGTTGTGTGTGAGTGTTTGTGGAGTATCATGGTTGTTGTTGTGTGTGTGTGTGAGTGTGTAGCATGTGTGGTGTGTGTATGTGGTGTTTGTGTGTCATGTGAATGTTATGTGTGTGCACGTGTGTGGTATGTAGTGTGTGTGTGTGTGCATGCGTGCATGAGTGCGTGTGTGTGTGTGTACACACCACCGTCCTACAGCAGTAATATTCCTGAATGTGGTGTGAAATAACAAACAAATGGTAAGCTAAATAAAGACCGTCGCCAGATGGAAAGCTAAACATGCATACAAGCCATGTACAGGACAAGACGACTTCCACATAAAGCCAGCCACCGAGCAACTACCAACACCAGGTTTGTGGCTTCAAAGAGATCATGTCATGTACATTTACTTATTTGTTTGTTGTCTTACGTTGCACTCAGCAATATTCCAGCTACATGACGGCAGTCTGTAAATAAGCGAGTCTGGACCAGACAATCCAGTGACTGACATCATGAACATCGATGACATGCACCAACCCAGTCGCTGTGCCTTTCAGCTCACCACAGCTTTTCAAAACAATAGGAAATACTCTTCTCAAATGTTGAGCAGTATATTATCAAGAAGACTGAATACTATAATGGTCTGAATGGCCATAACAAACACTCTCTGTGCTGGTGAAGATCAGTGCTTACAAAACACTAATTAAACATGTTAGTAGAAACAGGAGAACACAACAGAAAACATGACATACAATGCTTGTAATAATATGCTACATAGGCAGGGATGTACATAGCACTCATAGCACTCAGGGGTTTCACAACAGACAATACATGACAAATCCTCTGTTAATTATTACCATTTCTAGAATCAGAATTTTATTTGTTTACCCATTTCAGAAAATATTCTTAGAACATTGTGGGCACAGGTTTTACCTAAGGGCCAATATGGATCCCTGAGCACAACTATGTCAGATATGATTTGTTTCTTAATGAACTGTCAAGGTCAAGGCCGGTATATAATGAAGGAGTAACACCCCCAACCACACCCAAGATATCGTGCAGAGGATGAGCCTGAGGTCTGCTTACATGAGTGATGAGCCCATTTCTGGTGTCCCCTGCCGTGACATTGCTGGAATATTGTTAAAAGCGGCGTAAAACCAAACTCACTCACTCACCTGAGTGACGAAGATGCAATGTTGACAACAGCCTTAGAAATTCTTTTTAAAGACAACTCCAGAGAACAAAAAGAAACTTTATTTCGCTAGTCCTCAGAGTTTGTAACTGGCCTTTTTGAACGAGACAAAAATGTCAACTATGTTTACATTTTCTATCAGTTTTATTCAGTTTCAATTTGTAGGAAAATGAAGCATTGAGAAATGGACAGGGGTTGATCATTTCAGACTAGCGTTTTTTTGTTAAAATCCCTCTGGATTTTCACTAGTCTCTGCAAATAGTCAAGTATAGATCAGACAATCCAGTGATCGACATCATGAGCATTGATCTACCCTGGGATACTATGACATGCATCAAGTCTGACCACCCGATCCCGTTAGTGGCCACATTAGACAAGCATGCGTTACTGAGGACACAATTTAGTGGTCTGGGCAAGCGAACGAGCATGAATTTTCAAAGGCTGTGACAATGCATGTTATCTAAGGCTCCATGAATATTTGCATCTATTGAAAACTCAAGACGCACTGAAATGTGTTAAATAGTGGAATGAACTGAACTGAACCAGTGTGAACTGAACTGAACTGAATCCTGGAAATTTCAGAAGTATACTATCACACAGAGCTCCAGATAAGCTTTTGGTGTTGTGGGTATTTTATCCATGCATTTTTAAATCATTGGGTATCAGTAATTCTATCTGGGTATTCAAATTTCTGTTACCCACTAGTTTTTACACATGTGGGTATTTAAGTTAAATATTTAAAAACAATATTCATCTAGTCCCTGCAAACTGGTGTCGTGTTAGTTAGTGAGCTTTAAAGGACTCAAAAATACCATGATACTTCCACACGAAAGTGTGATGGCAAATGATCATGATGTAACTGTCATCGTGGAGTTTGGCAAGGTTGACAGAATGCCCGTTTATAATTTCAAAATAAGATGCTGATTTGCTAATCGAATACGCAGGGTTACTTCACAATATTTTGATGATACACACAAGTTTTATTTTTGTACCGTATCTGTAATGTTCGTTGCATATTTGATACGCTTGGATTTTATTTTACTGCGTATGTCTGCATTTATGATGCGTATTTTACGCAGATACGCAGCTTATCTGGAGCTCTGATCACATCTACCTATAAAATCACCTTAAACCATACATTCAACCAATCTGTGAAATCCCTGGCCATGGGTTAATGTTAGGGGGCTACTCCAAGTGCAGGTTATGTCTCCAAAGTCACAAACACTACCAGTCAGCATGCCATGACAAAACAAGGTGTACCTTTCACGGCCATGGTGGTCACTACCTCTCTGGCTACTACACTGCAATAGAGAAACCCAAGACAATCAACAAGTAGGACCTCATTCTATATACTGATGTATATCACGGCCATGGTGGTCACTACCGCTCTTGCTACTACACTGCAATAGAGAAACCCAAGCCAATCAACAAGTAGGACCTCATTCTATATACTGATGTATATCACGGCCATGGTGGTCACTACCGCTCTGGCTACTACACTGCAATAGAGAAACCCAAGCCAATCAACAAGTAGGACCCCATTCTATATACTGATGTCAGCCCCAGGGCTAAGCTGAATGTACGTATGGAAATTCCAACACCTGCGAGTGAGTTGGGTTTTACACCACTTCCAACAATATTCCAGTTAGATCATGGCGTGTCACCTTGATGTGGGAGCACAGCCTGAAGTGATTTTCAGGTCTCAGACATTTACCACTTGGGTGAAACCCACAAGCATGGGTATTGTGCTGACAAACCTAGAAACATAAATACAGCACTGTTTTCTGGCACTCCAAAGAAATACACTCTGCACAGTGAATCGCAGCACCTTTAATTCCTGCTACACATATACTACTCAAAAGAAGTTAAAGAACACCCGATTCTTTTATATTACTTTAGTTAATCTGTCTTGGCATGTGAGATTTACTATAGTAATATGAAATAATTTGGTGTTCTTTAACTTCTTATGAGTAGTATACATTACAGTAGAACATGGATCTAATGAACTACAAGGGACCAGACAAATCAGTTTGTTATATACATGTTCGCTCGGAAACGTCTGCCATCTTGGATAAAACAAAACACAATACCGTATTCGACGTAATAAGCGCCCAGGGCGCTCTCAAAATTAGAAATAGGGGGCTCTTATTAGAATATTATTTTGAGTTGAAAGATCGTAAATTTCGTGGTTTATGCCGACAGCCTGAAATGTTTATATACGACAGATATATTTTTCCAGAATCTAATTGCCCATAATTAAGGGTGCATATAACACACGAGTGCGTATTATACACAAATAGATAAGTCTTGTGTACATTAATCAATTGGAAGGGGTGCTAATTGAGATTGTTCACTAGCCAATATATTAACAAATATCGCCGTGGGCGCTTATTACGTCGAATATGGTACATGTAATTGCAGCATTGACTTGTATTAGCAGTGATCACTTCATAATATTCAATTGATAACATTCATTTAATAACATTAAATTCATAACATTTTTCAAACATTGTTACCAAACTCCTCTTTCTATTGCCTGCCATGTTATTGTTAGCATATGCAAGTGAACTGACACTTGGACACAATCTCGTATAAATTCATATGTTTAATGTTTGTTTTACAGACAAGATTATATGAACAGGTAAAATTAACACAATGCAAGTTTAACAAGGGCAATCCGTTACCGCTGATTGTTTTGATTTGCCACGATTGCGTACAGCCAATGGACACTGAGTGAGATTTCTCAGTTCACTATACACATCACTAATTAGTGGTAGATGGGCTTGTCAGTGATCAGATATCAGTTCGCTGTATCCATTAGTTCACCGTAGTGAGTTTGTTATATACGTAAATTTTATATGATATTATACAGGAGATAAATCGGGTATTTTTTAACAGTTCGTTGTATCCGTTTGTTCGCTATATCCATGTTCGACTGTATTCTAATTTCTTTCTTTCATAAATTTAAAACATGGCGTAAGAAACATAGAAATTGAATCTCAAGAACTATGAATACTTAGGTGTGTAAAAGTGCATCAGATTGGATTTAAATATTTTGTTGGTAGGAGGACAATACTGAATAACATCCTTGGTCCAAAGTTCAAAGGGTTTACAACAATACACATTATTGATTAGTATCTGACAATAACTGTATGAGGAAAACAGGCAATGATGAATAATAATCAACACTGCCAATTAGGAGATAAACAAACTTGGTCTTCAATGTAGAGCTGGGCTACCTTTAGAATTAACCTTGTTAATAGAATTTGGCACGGAACGCGCTGTTAAATTTGCATCTCCTTACGGCACAGGTAAAACATTTAGTCCAATGGGTGGTCACTACAGCGGTCAAGTGAAATACATTTATATGCTAATGAAATACAATATTTAGGTTAAGTCTAACTTGTCGATGAGAAAACAGCAAAATACACCAGTTCAGCATGCGTTTGATGCAAATCTCAAACTGTAATATTTTTTACAAAGAGGTTTTCATCTGAAAACTTTCATGTTGTATATAACACGTTTATTTTTATTTATAATATAGCTACCCGTTGAATCGCGAAGAACAATGAAGAACGAGGCAAGGTTTATTTCATGATAAAACGTTGTTCTTTCAAGGCGTCAATTCTGGAGATTAGAACATGAGTTCAAAACTTGAAGACATCATAAATTGGACAATGTTATGTTTGAGAGTGAAGTATCTGGTGAGTTGTTCCCCATAGGTGTAGTTGGGCAACGCAGACAAACACAATGGCCGAACGATTGCATCCATAAGTGGGACAGCTATGAGATCACTTTTGGGAGAACAAGTACAGACAACCAATGTGAAATTTGTGAGAATCTACAGGAAATACCAAACCTAACCCCCCTGTTCATAAAATAGACTTGTCCGACATTGTCGAGGTCAGATTGTATTTAAGGAGTCATCATTTAAATACAGGTGAATAGTTTTTAGCTTGTACATTTAATCAACATCCGTAAAGATGGTGCACATACTGTTGACATCTCATATGAGAAATAGAAGACTCGTTTATCATTGTTTATCATACAATAAAACACTGCTGGGAGAATAAACAATGAGGGGCACAGCGAGTCGTTTATTTCTTAAATAGAGTTCAAAAGCTAAGTTAAGCTTAATCAATTACTCTCCACAAGCATGTGTAGTTCATGCAATCATACATTGTCAGTGTTCCCGCTGGCTCTTGATACTGCCAGTCACGGTGGACGTCCCCTTAATTTTCGTCAGTCTCAACTTTCAACAAATTAAAAAACATATGAAAATTACCTGGTTATAATTCTTTCACCATCATGTTCAATGCAATGATCCCAATTGCTTGGATCGAAGCGCATGATGTCAATCACTGGATTGTCTGGTCCAGACTCAATTATTTACAGATCACCGTCATATAGCTGGAATATTGCTGAGTGCGGTGTTAAACAAACAAACAAACTTCATCTCTGAAGAAACTTAGTTAAATCTACACGTCGTTAACATAAAGTTCAGTCACAATTTTCAGTTCATTTTTTTAAGACTTCAAGATGAAGTCACTACACATATGTTATTAACCTTGAAGTAAACGAAATGTTATTTCCTTGCACTAAAACTCGACAAGAGGAACCCTGATGGTAACAGACAAACTGACTTCATTCGAAAAATATACTTATATGAATTATACAGATTTATAAGGTACTTTATTTGCTGGTCCACAGGGACTGGCAGTCACATGAATTACCGTCCAAGTCTAATTTTACCATTAAAAAAGTGGTAATATTACAATTAAACGAGAACACTGTTTGTCAGTATTATGGGCCCTTAGCCTTTTAACTGTCTGTTTGATCACTGTAAACTGCAGATGTGCCTACAGTTTTTACCGTATAAGCCGAATTTTGAGGACCAGAAAAAAGATTCTGTAGAAAGGGGTCGGCTTATCCACGGGATACACTTTCATGATAGTATTTTTCAGATCGTGATCCGTCAGAAACATTGCCTGAATGACGGTCTGATATATTTTCTCACGGGTTCATAATTCTATATACACCGATTCACAAAATGGCGCTTCGTTGTTGATGGCAACATATAACGTTCATTATGAGATTAAAAAACCCCAAGAGAAACAGCTTCCCACATTATGAAAGTGGATGACTGGTTTGTTAAATCTTTATTAGAAATAATAATGACTTTTTCAATATAATTATAAGGTTTTTCATCTTATATTTTTGAATATCTGCGAGTACCGGCACATGTCTTGCAGTCCAACTTCGCAGTGTTTTTTGCCTTTCACTTCCTGGTTTGGCTTATCTGCGGGTCATATCATTTTCTTTCATATTTCAATGGTCAAGTTAATACCTCGGCTTATCTACGGGGTCAGCTTATCTGCGGTCATAAACTGTACCCTCTGTCCTGTGATGACAGAAGAGTTGATACTGGATATTGGAGAACTTCTCGCACAAGTTTGTTTGTTTGTTTTTCAACGCTGCACTCAGCAATGTTCCAGCTATAGTCTGGAAGTTAATTTAAGGTACTGACGTTTACTACAATATCTGAAACACTATTGGACCTACTCCAGTCAAAGTTGGACGCAGTGTTAGCATTATGCAGATGGCTGTTACAATGAATGCTCATTCCACCCGTGACGAACAGGTCTGGTTGTTGATGAAATATAGTGATAGCTCAATAGACAGATTTTTTATTCATGCACTGATTGTCTTTAAATGTAATATCCAGTTATGTATGACTGTTTACCAAATTTGACTGGAGTAGGTCCATTAGTGTTTCAGATATTGTAGTAAACGTCGGTACCTTAATTAACTTCCAGACTATATATGACGTCGGTCTGTAAATAATTGAGTCTGGGTCAGACAATCCAGTGATCGATGTCAAGAGCATCGATCCACGCAGAGACCATTTATATTTATCGGTATATGGTCTCTGATCTACGCAATTGGGATACGATGACATGCATCAACCAAGTCAACGATCCTGACTATCCGAACCCGTTAGTTGCCTCTTACGACAAGCATGGGTTGCGGAAGTCATATTCCAACACGCATCTTCACGGGTGTCTCGCGTAAGTCGCTGTCAAACGAGGCCTATTCTCCGATGAATCAGAATCGATTGTTTTTCTATCTTGTGTAATTGCGTGGAAGATATATAAATCAATTAATTACCAGTATCAGCGGACCGCATTCTGAAATATCAAACAAAATACAACGTTGAATGTATTCTTTATGTTCCAGCTTAGCAACATGTTCCGGAAGTGCCTCACGATGTTCAGCACCGAAACGGCAAAGTGCCAAAACGGCATATAGGTTAAAACGGTCCCAAGCAATGACTAAAACGGAATGTTCTATGCACAATACTTCTCAACAAGCAAGCACCTTAGCACACATTTAAACTTTAAAACAAAACACGCACCTGAATACTTTCTCCAACATGTACATAATATCTATTTGCAAGTATATATTTTTTGGTTGAAAAATTAGTTTCCCTCGGCAAGCCTAAGAGTTTAAACTTTTATCGACTCGTGTCATTGAAAGAATGATTTTGGGTGATAAATACTGATTGAAACAACTGATTTACATCTAACACAAATACCAAGTGGTAAGATGAGTTTTATCTGCTTCAAAAACATTATGTTGGTACATACACAATTACACGAGCTATGACGACAACGATGACCTCAAAGCTGCAGTGAATTGGTATTTCAGGGTGGCTTTAGAATTTTTTTTTCCTTACTGGAATAGAAAAGCTTCACTAGTGTCTTGAAAAGCAGGGAGATCATGTTGGAAATTAAAATAGAAACACTTTCACATTTGTTGATTTTCTTTGTTAGGCTTTGAACTTTTTGACCAGCCCTCGTACATGTTGACTTTACGGGTCAAGAGATAAGATGGTACTTGCAATTAACAAGACAAAGGTTCCATTTAATGTTCAGAACCAATCTTCTGCATGTATTCGTGCTTGGGAAATCCCAGGTTTTTCCCCATGAACGTGAAAGTAGTCCGTCAGTGTTTTCACGTTTCAAGTATAGCGTCTTAAAATTGTGAAAAACGTATGAGACACACTCCGGCGCAATGACATAGCATAACACCACTGCCACGGGTTAATTTGCATAACACGTGACCGGACTTTTCTCTTGTTTGTTTTCCTAGATGTGAAGTGTGGTAGACGTGTCAAAAATGAAACAGAAGAAAAACATATGCAATATCCTGAATGGACTGTGTGAGATGTGACGAATCGCCACATGGTGCTGGCCTGTGGCAGAGGTATATACCGTGGTACCGCGGCATTTGTGATTTCCGATAGTTAATGCATATCAGTAACCAGGAAGTGCTCACTTCGTAAACAATTTCAATTTCCTCGGGATGTTCCGTCTGCTGTAAGTAAGGCGTTATTAATGCGTTGATACTTACATCTGGCATCATTTTTGATATTGCCTTACCCCCATCTATCAATGGCCAACGATATAACCCGCCGTTCCCCAGTAAACTTTCTCTATCGACCTTGAACTAGATCATCTGCATATTCATGTCAACTAATAAGGTAACGGAAGTTACGTAGTCCGCACATTTTTTCCCGCTCTGTGCCCAGAATCTATTTGGAGATCATAAAGGCCTTAATGCCAAACTTAGAAATACTGTCTTCACTAGTTGCCTAAAGATAAATACATACATTGGGCATACTAGGAGTGCTTTTTATATATTTATTGTTGACTCTTGACATTTTTCCATTTTGTGAAAAATCATGTCATCCAATTTTTTTTATAAACAATCTTAGAATATCATTTCTGATATTTTGTTGTTGACTAATACAAATATTTTTCTCTTACTTTTCGGTAAATATGCATTGAATACCTATTACTGATAACACATTTAGAATTTTACTTGTGCTGTCTTTGCACTTGTCTGGACAAATCACTGATGTCTGACATGATCATACCAAGTGGTTGGTAGAATTATGTCCTCTTTTTGTCCAATTCGGACCTCCATACACAACTTTTCTCTGTACCGCGATACGATGGAGTTCTCTCCCTTGTCAAACAGAGCGCGAGGCCCGGCTTTTACTCGGAGCTACTGATGTAAATAATGAACTTTGTGAGTAAAATATGCGTTGTTTGATAAAATAAATGATATCTGATATAGTGAACACGAATAATCATAAAGGTGAGTGAGTGCATTTTGTTCCGTTTAGCGTACATGACAAGTACCGCGATACCCGGAGGTTATAGCTAGGCTACTATGCTGGCTGTATTGGACACTAGGTAGGAAAAGGCGTAAGAACGTCAAAATGTGTCGCTCTTTTACACATTATGAACGCCAGTTTAGCGATCAGGTGATGGGCCTCTCGTGCAATGGAAAACTCGTATATCGTGTAAACTTCACATTAACAGTTTGCAGGCAAGTACAATACTACCCATGCTTACGGGCTGCATTTGAACCAAATGCACAACATGTCAGCATATTTCTGCAGGCATCCAATTGTCTAGGTATTATCTGTTGTTGAATGGACACAACTGGCTACCGTGATGTCGTCAAATAATTCCGCCTGAAACTCCAACAGCCATCCATATGGACATGGAAGCGACTGGAGGGAATGGTGCTCCATTCATTTGCCATTGTTAAGAGGCGGAGTTCAAGTAAAGACGAGAGAGCCTCCGAGATGATCCAAGATAAGAGTGAGTGAGTTGGGTTTAACGGCGATTTTAACAGTATTGCCGTTATATAACGGCGTGTCAGCTAAATGTGGGATGAAAGAAAGCCCGAAGTGATGCAGGTCTTATAATTAGCAAATGATAAGTTAACTCCATTAACGCGCCGTCCATCATATGCTTTTCAGAGCTAATAAGCCGCCTCTCGTGTTGGCTGTGAATGGCGAGGTGCTTGTGCGTGCATGCATGTAAGACTATTTTGTGCACACCTGTATTTAGTGCTCATTATTTTATGGTCCCCGGGGGACCGTATCAATGCGCAAGGAACTCTGGGTACCTGCAATGTATTTTGTGTTTTTGTCAATTACAAACAATATCATAATGATGAAATGAAATGTGTATACATATGTGAAATACGTACATGGTGATGTCGAATTACTTGTATGTCTACGTAATAGTAGACATGTCCTCGTATTTGGATTTTCGGACGCTTAAATAAACATTCGTGGTTTTCTCGCCAATCACATGTACATCTGTAAAAGATCTTGCTCACTTATGAAAGACAACTGTATCTCAAAACAGGCCATCAACCGAGTATATACAAAGTCCCTATGACACCACACCTCTCGTTACAGCGCGAGTAATAGCTATAATCATGACCGCCAGAAAACATACGACGTCAGACGATATAGTGCTGACAACGAAAGACAGTTTTGACGGGGTCCCGTTTTAGCCTTTTCCTCTATAGGGGAGGTAACTCTAAATATTCCCGATCTAAACAGTTGTTCTCCAAAACCAATCTCATTTATATCAGATCTTAGTTCTCGCTACGGCTAAACAAAGATCTGAGGACTTCCCATTACGGGTCACGTCAGTCCGACCTGTCGCGAACTTTGACCGACAAATGGAATGACCAATCAGAAGGCAGCTTTCTTGTGCTTTACGGCACAAATTTCGAACTGGCGCGCGACTAAGCTTCGAAACATAATTTGACACCTGAACAAAAGAACATTCTGGAATGGCTAATAGATGGTCTAGATTGTATGGATTCAGTCGTTAAACCCGTTACTATCGTTCGGATACATAACCCGTGGCTTGTAACGCTGTATATAAACCCGCTTTCACATAGAAAGGTCATTTCTGGTGTTCCCCTCCATAATACTGGAGAAAGGCTATCGTTCTAAAGCGGAGTAAAAACATACCCACTCACAAACAGTGATCAGCGGTTTTCCAAGTAACCGGCTGTCTACTTTCTTGTGCTGTCGATTCTCAGACGTTTTTCTCGCGATAATTAACAAGATAAGGCTATCCCGACGACGTCATCAAGCGAGTGCACCTGTATTTCGGCCAGGAGACAAATGTGATTGGCTTGTTTGTTGTTTAACGCCGAACTCGGCAATATTCCAGCTATAAGATCGAGCTATATAATCGAGTCCGGACCATACAGTCCAGTGACGTCAAGACATCGTGCTTGATATTAATTGGGATACGATGACATGCATCAACCAAATCAGCGAGCCTGACCACCCGATCCCGTGTGTTTGTCGACTCTTAAAGGGGAAGTGTACACGCAAAAATCACTTTCTTTCTTTTTCTAAACAAAACGCAATTTTAGAATTAGTTAGTATCTGTGTTTGAAAATATACACTCATTTTTTTCACAGTGAAAGTAGGAAGCTCACAGTAGTGTGAAAGTGATATGCCGTTATGAGGCCTTCGTTTTACGAGCGAAATAGGCCTGAGTTATCCCCCTTAGATTATGACGTAATTGGTGCCAATTCAACTGGGTCCCTGTCTATTCTCAACGCAAAAGATATCAAGGACCAGTTTGCGGTAAAACAACATGGTCTACGACTTTCTGCGGCGCAGTGGTGACTCAGCATAACACAATTCTGGCTGGCATCTGAGATGCTAGAATCACAAAACTGTACCTACACCACGTGAAGCGGCTCTAACAAAGCATGATGACGTCATAATGTTTATCAATTGGCACCAATGACGTCATATTGCAAGGGACATAAGCCATGGTGTTTTTGTTATGGAAATAGAACACTTGGTAAATGTGAAAAATATAAATCGTTTTAGTGCAAAAAATATGTTAATTAAATATGATGTTTTTATATTTTTGTCTATGACACTTCTATGTTAACACTTTTAATGTGGAAAAAGTACAAGAAAAAAAGGTTCATTTCCGTGTGAACTTGCCCTTTAAGACAAGCATGAGATGCTGAAGACCAATTCTAACAAATCTAAATGCAGAAACAGCCAGAAAGGTATATCGCGTACATTTCTTTAGTACCCGGCTAGATCTATAAGATAATGATCTCCAAAAAAACCCCAAAGTAAATGAAAATAACAAGCCTTTTAACAGGCACAAAAAAACAATAAATTCATCTTAATTTTACCTCTTCATGAATACTCGTATTGTATGATGTAAATACAGTGAGTTGCCGTGGTTACGACAGACATCCTTCTCCTATGACTGTTCCTATATTCTTTATCACAAGGACATGACTGTAAACCACCAGGAAGTTGAACAGCATGATTTATTTGATGAAAACATACAATTTAAACAATACATGCATTACATGGATCCCGAGAGCAATTACCACCTTTGAACAAAGGTGAAAGGTAATTACAGCATTACATAGAGCGTCATGAACAATACTGATAATAAACGTTTCTACATTGAGATATTTGTATTTGAATCCTTATTTGTAACAAAATATATATACCAACCATATATTTGAATAAATTAATTAGAAAAAAACCGTTTCCTGACGTTATGACGAAGCACAGATTCAAGTTAAAAGAATCACCATTTTAATGTACTTTCGAAATATATTTTTCTTGTGCAAAATAAATAAATAAAAGCGCTTCATGTAAACTACAGCAAGTCCATGTAGGTAGATGATCATATCTGAATAAACTTGATTATTGCATGATCCAAACACCCAGGGCAAACATGCATACACACTTGTATGACATGCTCCCTGAAGTAAGAAGCACCACTTTCAAACCTTAATAAAGATCGTCCAGATACCCAAATACATATTGTCATGGAATCATTGTAGTTTACAACCTGTGCTACGTGATGAACACCTTCACCGTCCCAAGTATTGTTTTCTTGCACATGATACATTCATTCACTTTAGGTGCGCAAGCAGAGCACGTGACAAGATGGCCACAGGGAAGGAACAGTTCACTGACAATCTCCTTCTCGCATACCCTGCACGTGCGTCTCTGTTTCAGAAGTTTGTTCTCCTCAGCCAACCGCCGAGACGAGGGTCTCATTTGAGGATCAGTGCGGGAAGTCGACGATGTTGTGGCTAGTTTTGTATCCGAAGAAGTTAGAGTTGTAAGAGTGGAAGGAGTGTTTTTCTTTGTTGCCTCTTGTTTTGAAGTTGGAACATTGTCTCCAGAAGTGTACTTTCCGTCAGCTTGTGTCGATGGCGTTGTTACAGGCCACAGTAAAGGAGGAGTCACGCCATCTTCCGTTGTCTGACTTGTTAGGTTATTAGCTTTTTCTGATACTCGTCTTTGGTTAGATGCACCAGTAGATGCCGTATTCTGTATGTGGTGTTCAGCACCTGTGGCTTCTTGCCTTGCACCAGTAGATGTGGTATCCTGTATGTGGTCTGCAGCACCAGTGGCGTCTTGGCTTGCACCAGATGGTTCACCAGGCTTCTCTCTGCCAGATTGTTCAGTCTTCTTTTCTTCCACTGTCCTCGTAGCAACTCCGAGTTGGTTCAGGTCTGTCTTGTTGATGAACTGACAGTGTTCCGAGTATCTCTGATGTTCGGCCACAGGATCATGTTCTTCCTCCCAGTCTCTCAGAGTTATCCCACACTGGAAACACGTGACCCGGTCAGCTGACCCGATGTAAAAGAAGCCAGCTGCTGCCAACTCCTCGGGAGTTTTGGGCACATATCTTCTCGGCCAATCAACGAAGGAGTCTAGACGTGCCTGTAGATGTTGGTACTTGGGATGTTTTGGAGGCGGAGTCTGTCCCAGCTTCCGGTACAAGGAGACGATGAAGGGGCAGTGAGTCCTCCTGGTGGCGTGTTCGTGTAGGGCGTCATCTGTGTCCGTCCAGTTGAGGAGCTTCAGACCACAGCGTTCACACTCCACCTTGTCACCGATACCTATAAAGGACAATGCACAAGATAAGGCGATTATTGCGATTTGGGGCTTGATTGCGCATTTTAACAGTACAGGTATTTCAGTTACATGAAGACATGCATGCTTAATGCTTGAGAAGAAGCCTAAAAACGTCACCTGTGGAGTGAGGCCCATTAGCAGAGGGATTGTGCTGACAACGAATCTGGGATTCGAACCTAGCATCAGAATATCCTTAAATTGCTAAGAGACGCATTTAAAAAAATTAATTTCAGCTATTCCCGCGGAAGATGTTGCCTATTATTAGATAACTGACAATGGGATCCTTTGATACTATATACATAAGAGTGTAGATTGAAAGTCATCGTACTGGGCTGTCTGGCCAAGACTCGACTATTTCCAGGCTGCCGTCATAGTATTGCGGCGTTAAACCAACCAACAAACAAACAATCTTTATAACCAGTATTTGTTCTTGTATAAATACTACGTTGAGTACTAAAAGAGTCCTATCGTCTGGAAGATGCATTTGAAGGTGTATAACACATATATCTAATAGCTTGTATTTAATGCCTTGTCAAAATTCAAGCAAGGGTCTAGAAATAGAGCCTAACCTGGTTCTAACGCCCAAGGTTGCCAGAAAGGATTTCCCACCATTAAAATTCCCTGGATATATAACTGGTTTACCGCCAACCTTCCTCAGAACACATGTTCCAATTCCCTGGTTATAATGTCTTTGCCAGCAGCACACCGGGCTCCTATGATCAGGTGATACAAATTACTTTGCTCTGTCCACTCAGTTCACAAATAATATATACGTTATATTTTTTCTATTACATATGTATGTACTGAATACAAGTCTCTACACTACACTGAATTTAATTAAATGTACATGTATTCATGTATGACTTGGTTTTGGCTGAGTAGAAGGTCTTTCCTGGTTATAAAGCCACCCGGGTTATAACGCCAAACTCTTCCTGGAAAATATTGGCACCAGGGTAGACTGCATTGCAAAGGTAGTTCCTCTTACCATTTCAGCAAAGGTGAAAATGTCTCGGTTCCTGATCAGCCTGACGTCTTTCTGTCTAACAAATTCTTGTACTTCATTGTAAACAGAGAAAGATTAACAGCCAGGAGCTGCAGGGTAGCAATGCATGATACAATGTGTGAAACCACTCTTTTTAGTCCAACGCTCTGATAATACTTGAGCACTATTAAACGCAGCGTGAGAACACAGTCTCCTACTTTACTCTGCGAACCACACTAATACAACACCATTCGACATTCCACACAACTTACTGTGAATATTTGGCGTGTTGAGTCCATTGTACGTTTTCGACTGTGTCATGACCATGTTATAGTGTTTCTGAAATACTGTCAAATAGTGATGATACCAGGTGTTCATGAACAGGTGAGTATATCCTGCCTCACCGATGGCACCCGCCACAAGCACAGGCAGGGGCAAGTCAATTGAAAAAACACGGGAACATATAAAAGTCGAAATAGGGAATTGCATAGGTTATCATTTTGGTCATTGAATCGTCACTGAAACACCTTCCACATATCTACCATAAAACGTTTTGAAGGCTTTGCTGAGGCCTTGAATGTTGAAACCCTACTCAACAACTATTGAGCAAGAGTCGCATGAGGCTATTTGAAATCTTCGTTAAAAGAGCATGCTCGAAAGTTGGAATATTGCTTGACAGAATGTTGGCTATTGGAAAGAAG
Organism: Haliotis cracherodii; assembly: GCF_022045235.1. Taxonomy (NCBI): domain Eukaryota; kingdom Metazoa; phylum Mollusca; class Gastropoda; order Lepetellida; family Haliotidae; genus Haliotis; species Haliotis cracherodii. Next base: position 63,974,223 of record NW_027266264.1, read on the forward strand.
TCATCCTTCTTGTCATACAGTCTTCTGGAGAGTCTCTTTGTCCCTCCGAGTCTTTCTGCATAGATCAAAATGTGAAACCGATGAGACGGTTCCACCTGTCTCTTATATTTCTATATCAGGTGCTATATCAGTGGAAGGGACTTAGCTTGTTGACCATAACTGAACGATTCCAGATCATCGAAGATACAGTTAGAGTTTTTCCAAACAAGCAGAAATTCCTATTTATATGCATGCAGAAACAGATCAGCAAGAAACAGGCACAGTTGGTGCCCCAAGGGATGCCTACTTCTTGACCAGATGTCTAATCCTCCAATTTAACTCAGATGTTATTAATGGGAAAGTACAAGCATCGACAAATGACATTTGCTACCACTTTTGACAAATTGTCCTGACCCCCTGAAGATTGAGATGTAACTATATCTATGGTCATAGCTTTTGGTAATACATGTTCCATGGATCAAGGAATAAATATCGGTTTGCCGTCTGCGATAGTGATGTAAACAGTTGAAAAATCAAATCTTTTGACCTCTTTGAATTTGGTTGCTTTCTGAGATTGCAAAAGTTCAAGCAAATCCTTTGAGGTTTTGAGAATCCACATGGTTTTAATTCCACTAGTGTCAAATAATTTCTTGAAGTATAAAGAAGTCCTTCCTTGGTTTTATTAAGTATCATGGTTAATCTTTGAGACGGGGATTTGGTGGTACATTTGCTGGACCCAGTAATATATCTTTCTTTGTGTGGACTTTTATGGTGCATTGTAATCCAGTACAAATTGAACATGTCTTTAGATGTTAGAATAAGTCAAAAGGTGATACCCTGATGCATGGTTTGTGCAGATTTCTTTTCCAGTTAACATACTGACCATATAATGTGGCATTATTTGATATGTCATTTGTACCAAGTTATACCATGTCAATAAATTATCTTTAGCTGAGGGTTTCAAGTGGTCGTCATCAGCATTTCAGCTCAAACACCGCTGCCTGCAGGATGAACCCAAATAAGGCTATGTAGCTCACCTGCATTTTTCTGGAATATCATTTTATTTAAGAACGGTCATACGAGTGCAAAGGAGGATACGCTGAAGAAGTAACAGGATCCTCTAGTACATAGCGTCCCTAACAGTGCATTACATCATATGCAGCAGAGAAGTCACAGGTTGTAGTTGGGACAAATATCATACAATACATAGCAAAAACATTATGCAGACGCCTGGTGTCGACACCGAGTTTAAGTGATCTAATAATATAATTTTCACGGCTATTTTGTCTTACTAATAATTTTGACAGCCGTTTTTTCCAATATTTTAGCTACAACATTGATGAAATAAGAAACAAACGTTCACCTTAATAAATGGAGTTTTGAAGAGATGTCAAAAATGCATTAAAACTATGGATAAATGGAGTTATTTGATGGTTCAAAACCAAAGATGATGCACAAACAAACGCACATTGATTGCTATTTCTATATGTACCTTTCATATAAAAATGATCCTTTTATATACTTCAATGACACTTTCAGTGACCATATCTCTCGCCGCTAATGTTTCCGTTACCAGATCCTGTTGATTACGTTTTTTGATTTGCCAGCACCATACCACTGCTTGTGAATTTCACCAAATAGTTAAAACGCATGCGTCACTTCGGGTTCCCCTCTACCATTAAGCTGACAAGCCTTGATCTAACTGTAATACTGTTCAAAGCATAGCAGTAAGCCCGATCCAGTCGCTCACTCACTCACTCACTCACTGTAGGGGTGTGATCCGCTGCGTGCCCTTCTTCCCCTACTCTCGTCTGGGGTGCGTCTGGGGAAGGGACAGCGGTCTCGTACATCAAGCTTGGTAGGCATCGCATCCGTACGATCATACTAAATCAGAAATTGATGTAGCATATGTACCCACTTAACATGTTCTCCCCAAATAATCACCTTGCGCCACTGAAAACCAAAGATAATAAACAAGGGAGATAACTATGGATATACAACTATATAACATAGACTGTGACGTTTCGGTGTAAATACTAACACCGTTATCAAGCAAGTGATGTATATCAATGTGAAGTAGAAGGTTATACATACATGTGGATAACTGATGTTCATACAAGGTGAGTGAGTGTGAGTGAGTTTGGTTTAACGCCGCTTTTAACAGTATTCCAGTTATATCACGGCGTGTCAGCTTAATGTGGGAGGAAAGCCCGAAGTGATGCAGGTGTCAGACGTTTACCACTTCGATGAAATCCACGAGCACGGGTATGGTGCTGACAAACCTAGAAACATAATTGGGGCGAAACGGGATTCGAACCCACAATCATAGGTTTCTGGCGTGCCCAAGGGACGCAACTCTGCACAGTGAATCGCGGCGCCTTAGACGACTGGGCCACCCGTGCCCCCTCATACAAGGTAATGTTTATACATCAGATACTGCATATAAGTATAAAGCCTGATCGATGTCCATCAGTAGGATTAACAAGGCAGGGTGGGTAAAACAATACAGTGATTGATATGGACAAGTTGATTGGAAGCCAGTATAAGGAGAGAGGGATAAGATTTTATACGTCGCAGTCATTGTTATATAGAAGTTGTATATCCATAGAATTATCTCCCTTGTCCATCATACCAACTTCTATATGCCACTTAAAGAAGTTGCCAAAGATAATAATTTACTGCTATGTCGTGGCTTTAAAAAAAAATCTTCTTAAAATTGATAAAAATTACTGGTCAACAATGTTTGAAAATGTAGAGATCGAGGCTATTTTCGCCCCACTGGAAAAGTGAAATTTAAAAGATATTGAAATATTTTTTTCCCTTTTGCACTACTCCAAACTATGCCACGAACATAAGAATGCTAAAGTAAGTGGACAAACAAAGGCCTTCAAGATGCAACCTACGCATGAGTATTTCCCTGGGCCAAGATGATATTTTACCATGTGTTCAATCGCTATATGATCCTATATATATATATTGTTGCTTGAAGACGCACTCAGCAATACTCCAGCTATATGACGGCGGTCTGTTAATAATTGAGTCTGGACCAGACAATCCAGTAATTGATGTCATGAGCATCGATCCATCATTGGGATATGATGACATGCATCAACCAAGTCAGAGAGCCTGACCACCCGATCCCATAAGTCGCGTCTTACAAGCATAGTCACCTTTTACGATATGTCACCTCGTGGGTATTCATATAAAATCTCTTGGCCTTTACATTACGTATTATATGAACTCCCATGCACACAGGTAAACAAAGCCTGTTTTATCTGGTTTACTTGAAGACATCTGCTCACATCATAACGATTTGTAATTTCTTTGCTGATTTCTGAATTATGAGGGGCACGGAGAAATTCCATTTCGCCCCGATTATGTTTCTAGGATTTTCAGCACCATACCCATGCTCGTGGGTTTCACCATTGTGGTAATTAAACTATTTTAACGTCTTACACATGCAACACTTCGGGCTGACACGCCGTGATTTAACACGAATACTGTTGAAATCGGTATTAAACCCAGCCCTCTCACTCACTCTGAATTATTCAGTCCCTGTGTGCCAAATGGTCCTTCAGAAATTGTAATTCTGTCTGTGTTACAGCCTACACATGGAGAATCAATAGACACATTCACGATGTCTTCAGGTAACGGGAAAGGATTTGGAGGCAGTTCAGGTCAAATTGTCACTAGGTTTGCTGATAAATACCTGTGTATATGAAGCCTGCTTTCGCCAAGGTGTCCCTGTCTTTTCTTCCCGTCCACGCAGCATATGTCCCGAGACGTCGCGAGAAATCACTCTCCCTGGAAATCCCGCTCCAAGCACAAGCTGTCCAGCTGTCTGTCAGGGTAACGGTAGTGTCGGTACCGGCCATTGATGCAATATTCAAGCTTGCGATGTATGCACACGCTGACTTGTCAAGATGAAGCGAACTGTTATATGTGACTGCTTATCTCTACGAAAGCCTCAGAATGTTCTCGGCTGTGACGTGGGGTTATATCGAATACTGAACGCGTGGCGCTATTTATAGAAACAGTTCGTTGGCCCAGCTGATTTGGTAAACGGATACTATGGCTCAGGCTTACTTATCCAGGGATGTCTAGGTAGATGTTAGGAACACAAATGGTATAGGTGCATGCAAAACGACAGTCTGTAACCATTATCTGACTCACTGATTAACGCGTAGACCCTGAAGCAAATATATGTCCAATACTGCACATGCAAGTCTCTAATGTTTGGCAAGATTTCTTTCTTTCTCTCTCTCCCCCTGACACACATCAAGCTCCCTTGTCTATCCAGACAATTGCCATACTTAATCAGTCTGCCATGTACGGTGCTATCATTGTAATCATAATATATTTCAGGTATCAATAAATTTATATGATCACAGTAATTGCTGCCTTTGAATATATTCTAATCTGTCATACAGACCCTGATACAAATATATCCAATACAGCCCATGCAAGTCTATAATGTTTGGCAATTCTAGATTACTGCAGTATCAGAAAATGAAGAAAGTCTCTCGGCTCCTTTTTATTATATTTATAACTATAAGTTCACAACTGTTTTTTTTCTGTAAAATATGTTTATTTCAGAGACAAGATGGTAGTCTAATTAACGCGGTGTGGGTGACGAGGGCAATGTAAGACCCGTGGAGTCAGGTCACAGCCATTGACGGTGTAAACACACATTGAATAAACGATCAAAACAAAACGCTGCATTTCAACATACGGCAAACTATTTGCTTACAAAACTATACGACTAATGAGACGAGAGATGTGGATTAAACATATGAAAGAGGTTTGTATTAAACCTGAAACATCTAGGCTTCCTGTATAGGTGCATGCAGTATTCAGCTAACAATGTCACAGGCCTGTATTTAGTCACACTTGATCCGTAAGTTATAACTCTTACCATACAAGCGCAGGGGACGATAAAGGCCGCAAGGATTACATTAATGTACACAGCATGTGCTTTTCTGTCCAACGTAAAAGGGTTTAACAAAGTGTGATATTTCTTTACTATTTTTATACATGTTGGCTGTACATAATTTTAAACGTTTTAGTCTCTCATAACACTGTATTGAGTGGGCTAAGTAATAAATTATGTTGTTTTATATATGTTTGTAAATTTTATACTATACTACTGGGGTGGGACTCAAATAAACAATTGTCTGTCTGTCTGTCCCCAAAAGAGTCTCATGTGAAGATAACGCTTGGAAGACTCGACTCTTCAGTGCTCTGTCATGATGTGGTGAGATGAGTCTGGTAAACACAGCGGTCACACGGACCTTGAGGTGACTTCGGTATATAGAAGGAAGGTAGATTGTCGCCCTTACACTGTAACGAGTTTCCAGTTAGATGCTTTGAAATGAAGTCTAATTCCACAAAACTATTGATTGTATTAAAAAATGATTATGGACTAAAAGCAGGTAGGTTGTGTTTTGACACCCACTGTTAGCAGCATTCCACAATATAAGGTACGGACGCGATGAAATGACGTCATTTACTGTTGTACCGATGTTGGCAATCAATCCCGGTTCCTCTGCATGAGGAGCGAGCTTTACGACCAAGCAGCTCGACCGACATAGTATTATTAGGCATGGTGTCTTTAGTTGCCATATACGGTGTCATATTAGGTCAGCAGAAAGGCCGAGCCCAATATTTGTTCTGCTAACCTAATATGACACCGTATACGGCAACGAAAGACACCATATAGAATTTATTATGTCGTAAAGTTTACACTCTCTGGCATCCATATCCCACGTGTCATGTCTAAATGAAAACTTGACACTTACAACTGAACGTTGACGTGAAGGGTCAAAGGGAGACTACTCTTCAAACCTTAGAGGCAAAACCTTGTTGAAAATTTTAACTATAATCTTTATCAATAAAGTAAAGAACCTGATCTAAAAACAGATCAATGTCCTTGTGCCATTGATGATAGTAAAACACAAAACAGTGTCAAATAACGAATTTCAGTACTAGAATTTCCATGTGAAATATGTGAGGTGGGCGTTGGAAAATCCAAGATTGCTGTTACTGACGGTATATTGTATCAACCATCTTACATTCTTACTGACGGTATACGAGCTCACGTGGGGGTCAGTGGATCTGCTCTATGATTGGTCAATCTTACTTTGAGGCATAAAATAATAATAATACAAGCACGGATACATTTTTGGGGGTAATAGGGTATGTGTCCTTTGGGATCAGAATTTAATATACAAGTGCCTTAATGGGCATAATCCGCGAAGCAATTCGTGTTTTGTAGTCATGTTATGAGTCTTATCACTAAATGAGTAATAGTTTTTTGAATCATCAACTGGAGATATTGGGTGAGATCAAGCGATATCCCCAAGCATATATCATAAAATTCCATCACAATGCTTTGCGACGTCATTGTTACAAGACGTCACAATGAAAATACATCACTTATCTCTCTATACCCGTGAAGATCCGGAGTAGAAAAGGTCTTCAGCAACCCATGTTTGCCGTAAAAGGTGACTATGCTTGTCGTAAGAGGCGACTAACGGGATCTGGCAGTCAGGCTCGCTGACTTGGTTGATGCATATCATCGTATCCCAGTTGCGTGGATCGATGCTCATGATGTCAATCTCTGGATTGTCTGGTCCAGACTCGATTTTTTATACCCCCATCACACCAAACTAGTTCTCAATATGTTCGTGAAAATGTTGTCGAACGGGCTCCAACTGTATATGGACGTAGTAGCAACTATTTACGAACTTCATGGACGGGCTCGGACGGGGAGGGTGCTCTAGAACTTTGAGTCTGCTCAAAATGTTATCCCGTCCATCCCGTTCTGCAATTAGTCGGATTGACAACGTACTTAAAACGAGAAAGACGTATTACGAACGGAATTGTCGTACTTGCCGAACCTACTAGGGACGTGTTACGACGTGGTGCAGTCGGACATAAATTTCTGTGCGTGTGCACACCGACCGGGTCGACTTCTCTTTCGAGGCATGATGTATACAGTTCGGAGCCATGAACCCGAATGAAGACTGGCTACAAAGCGCTCGCGATCGGTATCCATAGGAGTCGCGCCAGGACGCGAATACACACGCACTTGGGACGAGATGAGGACGTACTGCGAAGGAGTTGGTCGGGTTAAGAATAAGTTAGCTTGGACGTATTGTGAACGAGGTAGAACGAGGTTGAACTGGTTAAGAATGGCTATGAACGTGCACGAACGGCCTCGAAACGTTGTTGGGATGAGGTGAACGGGCACTTTTACACGATCTGAACTGGATACAAACGGACTGCAGACTGGCTAAGAACGAGATAAGAACGAGATAGACGTATTGAGGACTGCTTATGAACGAACTAGCATATTATTTTACGCCAAACTACCCGTTCTACCGCGATTACAGCACGTTCTAGTATTTTGTTTAGAACGGGGTAGAACGGGATAGAACTACTTTGGTGTGATGGTAGCATTGCAGACCGCCGTCGTATCGCTGAAATATTACTGAGTGCGACGTAAAACAACAAACATGATAGAATCTGCCCCTTGTGTAAAATGTCAGCTGGCTTTGAATTTCATTATATATTTGAATGTGTACATTTTGTAAACGAACACTAACACTATTTAAAGACATATTTCTTCAGTAATATTTATTATATTTATCGAAAGACATTGTCCCTGAAATCGTCATCTTACCAAGGCAAGGGCGATAACTCCGGTATAATCAGTTTACACGCCTCGGGCAGATGGGAAATTGTTAAAAAACTAATAATTGCTTTATACTGTTGAAGAAAGGAAATTGTCTGCCACAATTTTACATTGATGCAAGATGTTTTTGTTTTTTTTAAAAAAAGAAGAAGTTGGGCTCATAGTATTAGTGTCAATATATATCTGGTTTTGAAGTGTACCTTAAACAAATATGTCGTGTTCATACAAAATCCCAGAGCGCCACATCTCCCCGCCCGCTGTGGTGACGGATGCGTCCAACTCCCAAAATCGGCTCTGTCATCAAAGAAATGAAAACTGTTGTGGTACAAACATAAATCGTTTTATTGCATTAAAAATTAAATGCCATAAATATAAAATTAATACATATAAATAAATATGAGGTATAAAATATTTCAATAAACAACATTTGTATATAAATAGATCAACAGCATATTTGAATCAGTATTTCAAAAAGAGTTTAAAACCATGCTATTAATTATTCAACATATATCACCAGGTTTCTGAAAACCAGGAGATTATTAAAGTGATACATAATTGACAACTTCTCCTCGTGTCCTTGAGATCTCTGGATACACATATACGGGAGCCCTGACCTTTGGCACAATCTCACATTCTCAACTGAACGATGCGTGAGTGAGTGAATGAGTATTGTTTTACGCCGCTTTAAGCAATATTCCAGCAATATCACGGCGGGGGACACCAGAAATGGGCTTCACACATTGTACCCATGTCGGGAATCGAACCCGGGTCTTCGGCGTGACGAGCGAACGCTTTAACCACTAGGCTACCCGACCGCCCCTTACTGAACGATGAGCGGACCTTCCAGCCCAGACACACGAGGTGAGCGGAGTTCCAGCTCAACCCCAGGGCGTTTTCGTCGTCCGTACACCAGCATTCGGAATACCAAACTGACTGACAGGGTAAATGTAACACATATAAAGTGACGGACAACAACAGACAGACGAAGAGACAATGACGTTGCCCTGGACACGGGCGTGATTACCGGCACAGTCCAGGGGACAATGGATCAAGGCTATATATGTCAATATGGAGCTTAACAATGGTGTAAGCAGAAATTGCAACTAAGTGGTTCAAAACATATGCATGTCATGGCTAAGGGGTAATTACACAAAGCTTGTCCAAAATCGCCTGCTACAGAGACCATATAATATTATATGGTCTCTGCCTGCTATGACTACATTCTACCTCCAGTACTATGCGAAAAAAACTTTCACCGTTCCAAGTATTGTCTTTCCACACACACAACATTTAGTCACTTTTGGTGCGCAAGCAGAGCACGTGACCAGATGGCCACACGGAAGGAAAAGCTCACTGACATTGTCTGTCTTGCACACCCTGCACGTGCGTCTGTCTTTCAGAAGTTTGTTCTCATCGGCAAATCTCCGAGAAGCCGGAAATATAGTGCCTTTAGAAGATGTTAGGACCAGATTTGTACCTGAACAAGTTGGTGTAGTAGAAGGGGAAGATGTTTTAATGCTTCTTGCTTCCAGTTCTGAAGTGGGAACATTAAGTGCACAAGATTGGTTCTGTCCCTCAGCTTGTGTCGATGGTGTTGCAGCCCGCAGTGAAGTGGTCACGTCATCTGTCGTTGTCTGACTTGTTACAGTGGCGTCTTGGCTTGCACCAGATGGTTCACCAGGCTTCTGTCTGCCCGCGTCACTTGTTGGAGAACCTACAGATTGTTCAGTCTTCTTTTCTTCCACTATCCTCGTAGCAACTCCGAGTTGGTTCAGGTCTGTCTTGTTGATGAACTGACAGTGTTCCGAGTATCTCTGATGTTCGGCCACAGGATCGTGTTCTTCCTCCCAGTCTCTCAGAGTTATCCCACACTGGAAACACGTGACCCGGTCAGCTGACCCGATGTAAAAGAAGCCAGCTGCTGCCAACTCCTCGGGAGTTTTGGGCACATATCTTCTCGGCCAATCAACGAAGGAGTCTAGACGTGCCTGTAGATGTTGGTACTGGGGATGTTTTGGGGGCGGAGTCTGTCCCAGCTTCCGGTACAAGGAGACGATGAAGGGGCAGTGAGTCCTCCTGGTGGCGTGTTCGTGTAGGGCGTCATCTGTGTCCGTCCAGTTGAGGAGCATCAGACCACATCGTTCACACTCCACCTTGTCACCGATACCTTAAAGGTGGTACATATGACTCAAATTAAGATCGTAATCAGTAGAGGACGTAACGTAACGCTCTCCCGTCTCGCGTACAAGTGACCACCTGAGAGGTGGACCATGGATTTCTGCATGTTGCACAATAATGTCTCTTCAAGCGTTATTTGTGAAAATAATAAAACAAAATTAAGTACAGTTATTGATCATTCTACTAGTTATCGAATGACATGAAAAAAATGTCATAAGAAAAATAATTAACGGTCAAATTGGGAGAAAAATGTGCAAAAATCGAGCAAAATGTTCTGTTTTTGACAGCGATTTTCTCCTATGTACATATTTTTCAGAAACTAACACGTAGTATTTTCTAAAAGCTTATTCATCGTAAAGTTCCAAATATATAAATTATTTCACGCACACCAACGCACACCCATTTTCCCCCGCGTTGAAACATGTTTACTTTCTTCGAAACTGCGCGAACCGTCTCGCGTACTAGTGACTGGTCGACAAGCCGATAAAGGGAGGTAACCGATGCCTGACTGAAATGTTCAATCGGAACATCCGTCTTGTTACACTAAATCACGGACCTATATAACCGGTTATACAAGTCCGTGCACTAAATGTGTCTGAATCAGAATGATGCTTATAATATGCACGATATTTATTTAGCGCGTAGTTTCGTGGTTAGAACAAGGAGGAAATGTATTTTGATCACGTATTAGGAAAATAATTTTGCAGTGGGTAATATATTTTTAGGTGGAAGTAAAATTGTTGGAAAATATTGGTAATATTTATATCGCAAGCAATTAAATAAACAAACAAAACAATAGGCAGCAACAATAAGGATTTGAAATATTGCATAACAGTTATTGGATAGGGAGTCTCTTAAGCGAAAAAAAAATAACTGGGATGTTTTAAATCCATTTGTGTAAAACGTGTTTTGGAAACAAAACCGCTTTCAGTCTTGGTAGTAGCAACTGTCACCCGCCCAACATATATCCTCAGTTAATGCAATGAGGGAAGGGGTTTCTATGTCGTTTGCATCGAGTTTTTATAACTGAGGCCTTATATAATGTAATAATGGTGAGGTCACAACCACCGGAGATAGTATTATCTGGTACAGGTTTACAACATACCTCTGGGATCAACAGAAAAATGAATCAATTCATTCGAGGACATGGAATTGATGATACAAAACAAACTCGTTTGAAGTTTTGTAAAGCTGCTAACAATCGTTGTCTGAACTCTCAAGACTGAATGTAGTATTGAGCCGTTTTCTTTGTAATATTGTAGCAATGTCAAGACCGAACTCCAAATGCAATGTGTTTCACAAATTATACCGATTGGTGGGAATCGAACCCATGCCTTCGTCATGAGGAGTTAATGTAAGACTTCTCAAGAGTGATTGGTTTAGGCCTCTTTGAACTCATTGGAGGAGACTCGAGAGAGAGTATATCCAATTTACCATCTCACTTTTCTGAGGCATGCGGTAAGCGATTTAGTCAAGTATCATCCGTGCCTATTTGTATTTATGTAGAAAATGATTCATTAATATCAGATATACTTACCTTATTGACAGCACTACCACGTCATCCCGTCATCCTGTAGACAAGCTCCATCCCTGTGGTGTCTTAGAGTAACTGTTATCTGATTGGTAAGGTCATTTCAAACTGATATACGTGACAATGACATGCATATAAGTGTTGATAACGTTATGCATGGTTAAATGGAAAACAGTCATATTTCATCATGCAGGAGTGTCTACATAGAGCAATATATTTGATTATTGCTTCTTTTGTTTGGGAGTTTTAAGGCTGATTATAAAATACAAAATCAGTGTGAGGGGAGATAACACTACAGAGGTGGATTATTCGACTCCAATACATGCGACAGGAAGTGACGTGGCTCTTGTAGTGCTGTCGTGGGATCAATACTGTTGATGACAAAAAACACTCATGCACGGATGATATGTTCATTTAATGAAAATCGTGACGTCAATACATATATAAACATCATATACAAACTATGAACAAATGATGTGTTAAACATATCCTGGTTACGTGCCTGTGTACATGTATATTACTATTGAGTCCGGTTTCATTGATACTGAGTTCGGTTTTATCCGCTTTTATCGCCACTTTGAACACTCACTTCAGTGATACGACGCTTGCTGAAAAGCTGTTTGATTAAGGTTATAACATTCAAGGTCTCATTAAAGCTGCCAAAAGTTCTATGGTAGACAAGTGGAGGACATTTCCAAATTTGACGCGTCGGTGACAAGAATGATGTCCGATATAATTCCCTATTTCGACTTGTACAATATGTTCCCGTGCTTTTTCAGGTGAACAGTTGACTTGCCTTTGCATGATTTTGTGACGGGTGCTACCGTGGGGCAGGATACGTTCACCTTTTTGCGAACACCTGGTATCATCACTATTTGATAGTGATTCATAAACACATGCTCATGGTACAGTCGGAATCGCACAATCGACTCAGATATTTGTTATGAATGTGGAAAGGGTCTTATCACAACTATACTCTTAGCCAAACCGACGATCACAGTTTGGTGCCGACCGTCCAAGGGTGATAATCGGGTCTGATCTTTGATTCGAACCGATGATCAACGGACCCTTGCACAAATGGACACTACCGCTCAGCCAACCGTGTCTCGAAGCGGTTAGAAAAATTGAATGCCAGTTTACAGCTTTGATAGTGAGTGAGTGAGTGAGGCTTTACGCCGCTTTTCGCCGCTTTAAGAAATATTCCAGCAATATGACGGCGGGGGCACCAGAAATAGGCTTCACATTTTGTACCCATGTGGGGATTCGAACCCGGACCTTTGGCGTGACGAGCGAACCACTAGGCTACCCAACCGCCCCAGCTTTGGTTCAATGACAGATAAGATATCTGATTTGGAAGAGAAACGATTGAAAACGTTTGTCAGGTTTAGTATATTTTCAGAGATTCATATTTCGAACACGATAGGGAAATCAATTCCGGAGCTTCTGAGTAACAAGGGGCGGTCGGGTAGCCTAGTGGTTAAAGCGTTCGGTCGTCACGCTGAAGACCCGGGTTCGATTCCCGACATGGGTACAATGTGTGAAGCCCATTTCTGGTGACCCCCGCCGTGATATTGCTGGAATATTGCTAAAAGCGGCAAAAAACCATACTCACTCACTCACTTACACTAACCGTGTGGCCATCCAATGAATGTGATTTCTCCCTGAGTAGGTTACACATAAGCTCCTCCGACAAAACAAACTGATCGTTCTGGAGAAAAGTGCAGCTGGGACCATAACATAGCCTATCACTGTGGTGGATTGTCAAAGGCCTGAAGAAAATATACGTTGTTTCTCATAAAACCCCGATTAGCACAATTCCCCCTCTCAAATATCAGTAGCTATATTCAAACAATAATATTTTCATTTCTAACGAAGCAGCTATATCAGTATTAAAATATGACGAGAAACAATCATATATTTTATTTAGGCGCGAGGGTTAAAAAACAGTTCACATGTACCTGTGAATGCGAATCCTGCTCTTGCTAAAATATGTCTGTCTTTTCTTCCTACCCATCTTTCATCATACGTTCCGAGACGTCGCGCGAAGCTGTCAGTCTCATCCGATGTCCCGCCCCTGTCGCGCGCTGCCCAGGTGTCAGACAGTGTCACTGTTTTGTTTGAGCTTGTCATGGCTGTGATTGTTTCCGATCACAGTAGAGGTTCTGATGATGTTAGTCGGCTAGATGTTATGAAATAACACGCAAGAGCTTACAGCATCGTATATAAAGCAATGGGAATACTTCGATAATAACACGTACGTGATGTTGACTGACGCGACACGTCGTCATAACAGGATGTTTACGGTCCTGGAAATTTACCCGACTATTCGCGAAGGCATATAAATAGAATTGACCTATCTACGTCATGGAACCACTCAGCGTTCTCCATTCATAAACAAACTCATTGCTCAGCCAATCATTATCAAATGCGTCATAATCAAGTGATCTTGGGCAAATTCCATACAATATATGGGAAATATACGTGAACCATTACGCAACGAGTTGACAACTGTTTTAGGTATGCCCGTTTGCGCTAAGACGGAACCCGGTCGCAAAAATGGCCATGAGAGGGACACGAGTCGCTATTCGGCTTGTCCCGAAATAACACGAGTTGGTCCCGAATGGTACGGATGTGTACATACATGCACATACTTCTAAACAAGGGACCTCTGTACTAAATATATAGGTTTTGATACCTGATGACGAATATCACATTGTGGATTTCCGTTAATGTCCATATCTACATCCTTCATTGAACGTGTTAACTAACCTGCATCGTATAATTGACCCTGCAATTTTATATACAAAACCAAGTTACGAATAACTAGGTTCTATCTTTTTACCCTTTTTTAAGACCGGTATAACTACAGTTGCAGCCCGACTTTCAGGAAAAAAACCTGTTGAAGATACACAATGTAATTTTCTGTATTACATATGAACTAAATATGTTTTATATTCAATAAAATACACATTTATTACATAATCTTGGAATAAATTGCTCACTGCATCTCACACCTACATCCCTAAATAACGGAAACAGCGATGACATAACACCATTCTTAACACCCGTATTGCCTTTGGAATATTTCGAAAATTCAAATTCAAGATATGGCCTCTTTAACGTTCGGAAAATTTGTCATGGAATTGTTCGATCTCGTCTTTTACCTTCGAAATCCTTAAGGTGACACTTTGGAAGCATCTATATTTTTTTTAAATCGAAATTTCTCGTTATTTCAATTGATTCAAGTTTCTTTAAAAAAATCAAAAATTGAAATTACGAGTAAATTATTAAAATTGCGACAATATGATTGTAGTAACGCGAACAATCTCGAAATAACGAGAAAGAAATAGAAACAAAGATAAGAAAAAAAAATTGAGAAAAGAATTGAAATTACGAAGAATAATAATTCCAAATTTCGAGTTTTTGAGATATTATTTCAAAGTAACGAAAAAACATGTAATATCGAGAGAAAAAATTCAAATAACGAAAAAAGAATCCAAGCAACGAGAAAATAATTGAAATAACGAGAAAGTAATTGAAATAACAAGAAAATAATCGAAGCAACGAGAACAAATTCTGAATTTGGAAATTCTTTTTGAAATAACGAGATAAACTTAAAATGACGAGAAAATATTCGAAGTAACCAGAACAACTCGTAATTTCCCGAAAATAATCGAAACGAGAAAATGACTGATGCAACAAGAAAAAACAATTCCAATTAGGAAATAAATTTGAAATAACGAGGAAATAATCGAAATAACGAGAAAAAACTCGAATTTTCGAAAACGTAAGTAAATAATTGAAATAAAAAGAAACATTGATTTAAGAAAAAACAATGATTAAGCTAGCAAAGTGGCACCATTAGGCTTTCGAACATATGTGTAATCACCTCTTGTCATCAACCCTTGCACGTGGTTGTGGATTATGAATGTCGACAGCAAGCCGCACAGGATTGACACGTCCATTTCATGTTTTGAAAAACGGTGACTAACATCTACTCACATTGATATAAAACTGTCTTCAAGAAAATCTGCACTCCAACGATGAATACAGCAGCTTGTCATTGACTTTGGCCAAGGCGAGTGACAAGGCGTTCGATCTCAGGTTAGAAAGACAATGTAGGTTGGGAACATTTCAAACATCACAAATACACACCAAATAGCCCATAACACTTAATCCATGTAAACAATTAAATGTAAATAAATAAGAGTGATAAACGACTTTCTCTATTTTAAAGAAATCTCTGACAAAAATATTAATTTTGAATGACGTCTCATGTGTACTTGAGAACTCTGCTGTTTATTAATAAAGTATAACGTGTGAGAACATTTTTTTTTGGCAACTGTGTCGGGGGCAATTTTAATGTCTCGGCTCAACCAGTCTTTGTCGTTGACTCTGCAGTATTGATAAATGCTACTGAGCTTATGGTG
Source organism: Haliotis cracherodii (assembly GCF_022045235.1). NCBI lineage: Eukaryota > Metazoa > Mollusca > Gastropoda > Lepetellida > Haliotidae > Haliotis > Haliotis cracherodii. Next base: position 63,990,037 of record NW_027266264.1, read on the forward strand.
AAATAATTTATTTGTCACTGATGCGTCAGATTTGGAAATGTCCTCCACAAGTCTACCATTAAACGTCTTGGAAGCTTTACTGGGGCCTTGGATGTTGTAACCTTGATCAATCAACTTCTGAGAAATATTTGTGTGACGCTCTTTGAAATTTTGGTAGAAAGAGCATACTCGATTGTTCTTCAAAAGATGTGAAATGTAGACACCAAGCTATGGAACTGCAGGACTAATGCTCCATATAAAGAGAAAGTTGACTACTGGAAAGTTATGAAAACACAATGCCATTTAGAAAGTGGTCAAATGTAACTAATGTTATATTGGGGATAACACTTTCTTAGTAAAGTACAAATTCTAGTACTTTTTTGGGTTGAATCCCGGCCGGGATTCGAACACACACCTGCCAGGGTGAGGCACCTATTCGCCAGCACACACAGTCAGTGATCTAACCCACTCAGCCACCGAGGCTTCCACAAAAATGGAAGTCCGACAACTGGTAGTCTAGATTTACACTTGTCGGGGGGTACTCAAAGTACGTGATCTAGACTACCAGTTGTCGGACTTCCATTTTTGTGGAAGCCTCGGTGGCTGAGTGGGTGAGATCGCTGATATTGTGTGCTGGCGATTAGGTGCCTCACCCTGGCAGATGTGGGTTCGAATCCCGGACGGGACTCTACCCTAAAAAGTACTAGAATCTGTACTTTACTAAGAAAGTGTTACCCCAAATATAACATTAGTTATACTGGAGAGTTGAGGTCATCCCTCGTGTCATTATATCTTGTATTGAGTGTTTTGTCACTCTGAATCTTTATGTATGGATATAAACATGAAACAGATAAAGCTGTCTCACTGGCCTCCTTTATTTCTCGTTCAGGTGGGTAAATCAGTGGATTTGGTCTGGTTTGGTTTGTTTTGTTGTTTAACGCCGCACTCAGCAACATGCCAGCTATATGACGGTGGTCTGCAAATAATCGAGTCCTGGACCAGACAATCCAGTGATTGACATCATGAGCATCGATCCACGCAATTGGGATTCGATGACATGCATCAATCAAGTCAGCGAGCCTGACCACCCGATCCCGTTAGTCGCCTCTAACGACAAGCATATCGCCTTTTATGGCAAGCATGGGTTGCTGAAGACCTATTCTACCCCGGATCTTTACGGGTCAATAATAAGGTCCAACTACATGACCTTTGTTAAAGAGACATTTTTAAAAATGGTTTTATCCAGGAGAAGATTTAAATATGCGCTTCCTGGAAACGTTTTATCAAAAGTGTATATCATGTATGTTAGGCCTATTTCAGAATATGCATCGGACGTCTGGGACAATTGTACTGTAGACTAGAAAAAGTTCAGTTATAATTTTCACATGTTTACCTCAATTTGCACCGAAGTCTAGCTTTTATTATGACACTGGTTGGCTGCCTTTAACTTCTTAACGAAAACATAAAACATTTTGTACATTTAACAAAACTGTCAACAAACAGACACTTGACCTTCACCTAAGACTGCAGTAACTTGTGGAACACTCTTCAAACGGAAATATAGTAGGCTATAAGACACTGTGTCATTATCATTATATATAAACTTAAGATAATCCAAGTTCCTGACAAGGTCCCACAGTTCTACTTGCACGGTGACAGTAAAGTGAAATTCTTCATACCAGGCTACCACATTTATGTAGCTTGCTGAAATCGGATCCTTTACGTGTCAATCTTAGTTTCCACCAATACTGTATTAAATCCCAATCCCAAATATTTATATATATAAATATTTGGCATTAATGATAAACCCAAAAATGGCTTGGAAAAAAGCATGTCGTTCTCTTTCATCATAGGACAGGACAGCTCTCGAAAAACCGAGATTTACACAAAGAGAAAATATCGAAGTTGTCCACCGACAATGTTGTAAATTTGTACAAAATAATAGTTCCCAGTTACCACATCTTGTCACCTATGACTGTGGGAGAGTCCCTTTATGGGAATTGCATCCGATATTGACTCCGTCCGATTTCAATGCCACGTGACAAGTATCTATTTCAATATCTGTGACATGCACAAACAAACCTGCAATAGAACTTACCCAAATTGGAATACACAAATTGGAAATCTGCTTTTGCTGTATGGCTTTGGCGAGAATATATAGATGTCAACTTCTATATTATGAGGAACACAACGTTTCTTACCCCTTCATCAGGTGAATGAATGGCATGAGGCAGAGAGCATATGTACGTACATGTCAGGACAACAAAATTAATAAATAACAAAAGGTGGACAATTACAAAGGGTGGAAACTAACAAGGGAAGCCAACATATGATTGGCGCTGATATGTGATTAGCAATAGTTCTATAGAAGCCAGCACTTTACAGAAATTGGCGCTGATGGTATGGAAGCCAGTACTTAAATTATCATAGATAAATAATAGGTAAATACTGGGCAAACGGGAGGCCAGGGGTAATTAGCACTGACAGGTGAAAGAATGGACATAGCCAGCTGGGTAATTAGGAATAAGTCCCAAGCACTAGGCAGATATGTTCCCTGGTCACGGTTCATGGCTGGCTGGTGTCTCCTGATATCAATGGCAATGTAGATGTGTCTTGATGGACTTGCCGCCAGAGAAAGTGACATCTATGCTGGCTTTGTTCTTGATGAAGCGGCAAATCTGATGTTACAGGGACTTGGTAGGGTATGGTGATTCTGATGGGCGAATGAGCTGGTTTGGGCCTGGGGTCGGAGTTCTTGAGGGTCTTGCGGATGGTGAAGAATTGACTTTCCTTTGTATGTGTTTGTGAAGGGTGCCACCAGTGGTACCTTCACCTTTTCGCGAACGCCTGGTACCATCATTATTTGAAAGTGATTCAAAAACACCTGCTGAAGATATAGTCGGAATCGAAAAATGGACTTTTAGCAACGATTTCAGATGTATTTATTAAATATGCTGAGTCAACAACAAAATGAAATGTTAGTGTAATGTTGGGTGATATTCACATTCGCGACATTTCTCAGTTACCTTATTTCTTACGTGAGAAACGTTTTAACTGTTCCAAGGATTGTCTTCCCGCACACGCTACATTCCGACACCTTGGGTGCGCAGTCAGAGCAGGTGACTAGATGCCCACAGGGCAAGAAAAGCACGCTGACAGCCTCCATCTGGCATACCCTGCACGTGCGTTTTGCCTTCAAACGCCTGTTTTCCAGAGCCAATCGCTGAGAAGTTACTGGGAGCGTGTTTGAAAGGGATTTTGAATGAGGTGGTTGTATTTTGTCATCTTCGGAGTGATGTTCCAAAGCAGATTGCTCACTTCCAAGGGTCGAGGTGGGTCTCCTAAATGATGTTAAGACATCGGGCGATGCATTTTTTGATCTGGTATGACATGCCCCACCAATGTCTCTATTTTGTGTTTGTATGTTATCTGTTGTATTTAGATGTGGACTTGCTCCAACCACCACATTGGGAATACAAGTGTCCAATAGCTGTGTTCTTTTTTCTGTGGCTATTGCTTCCACTGTCCTCGTAGCAACTCCGAGTTGGTTCAGGTCTGTCTTGTTGATGAACTGACAGTGTTCCGAGTATCTCTGATGTTCGGCCACAGGATCATGTTCTTCCTCCCAGTCTCTCAGAGTTATCCCACACTGGAAACACGTGACCCGGTCAGCTGACCCGATGTAAAAGAAGCCAGCTGCTGCCAACTCCTCGGGAGTTTTGGGCACATATCTTGTCGGCCAATCAACGAAGGAGTCTAGACGTGCCTGTAGATGTTGGTACTGGGGATGTTTTGGGGGCGGAGTCTGTCCCAGCTTCCGGTACAAGGAGACGATGAAGGGGCAGTGAGTCCTCCTTGTGGCGTGTTCGTGTAGGGCGTCATCTGTGTCCGTCCAGTTGAGGAGCTTCAGCCCACAGCGTTCACACTCCACCTTGTCACCGATACCTGGGCAATGATATTTATTAATCATATTTTGAATACTAATAATTATTTGGGCCCGACATAATTTCAAAACCAATTCAAAAGACCTTGTTGTTCAATAATTATGATTATTTAAATGAGAACGTCAAACAAATCCCCATATCGCCATTGACCTCCGCCATTGAAACACTTATAACCCACATTACTTATGTGCACAAATAATCATTATGAAGACGTATTATATTCTCCTTTGGTGGCAGCTTTGGGCACCACGTGTCATCCGTCCCGCCTGTGATTCCTACAGGAGCAACTCATGACAAACAGTACTTCTATGTAGTTGTCATCAGGAGGACAAAAGGAATATCTTTTTAATCTTGCATTTATACCACCAGGGGGAGTTGCTGAACTGGATTCATATCCAGAAAGGTTCGACTTAACCCCACCATGAGGGAAATTGAAACGACCCTTTGCAACTTTTAGTACACGCCGCTATTAAGACGTCATAATGTGTTCGGGGCAAGGATGCCCAAGCAGTGTGACGAAGTAATATATGACGTCACAGTACTGATGGCGTGAGGGCAAATGTATAACTGATAGTGATGTTACTGAATTTCCTTCAGTTTAGTAGTATGTGTTTTATTCTTTAATATCAATTCTCAAGTTATGCCTCACCATAATTGCGATTTTTTAGAGAATCTCATTCGTGTCTCAAATGGATGAGATGCTCTAAAATTGTTGATACGAGTGTGAGATTCTTTTTATCATCCAAAATCGTTCTTAAATCTTTTGCACGTTGTAAACAGTAATACCTAGGGCAAGAGGTAAAATATTACTAGCTTCAGTGGCAGAGATTAGTGATGTTCTCTAATTGTGACGTCATGGTAATCGATAGTCACGTTTCAATTTAATCTGTAAGAAGATTTAATTTGATTTGCACCTGAGCGATATCTCTCAAGGGTGGGTGATAAACTTGTTATCGATCGTTCGTCGGGGTTCCGTTCAAAATGTATTGCCACCCTTGTTTTAAAAATAATCTAGGATCCGTTTATTAATTAAAAACATTATTTGAAATTGCCTATCGGTTGGTTTGTGGAAGAGGCGCTGGCAAACAATTTCGCGTTCATAATGATGCGATTGTATATAAAAGAAATCTAGATTCGATCACTAGCGGACAAATCGGATTGCACCTAAAATGTCGTTGTAGAATTGTGAATAATTGAATTCTCATGTTTACCTGTGAAGGCGAACCCTGCCCTCGCTAAGGTGCGTCTGTCTTTTCTTCCCGCCCATCTGTCATCATATGTCTCGAGAAGTCGCGTGAAGCTGTCAATCTCACCGAAAGCCCCGCCCCCATCACGCGCTGCCCAGGAATCTGACAGCGTCACTGTCGTGTCGGTGCTTGCCATTGGAGCTTTATTTTGTTCACTGTAAAACATGTGCGACGAACATTCAACAATGAATTTATGACAATGTTTACAACTTGACAGCTATAATTATATGACGGATAATTATGCTTTTCCCAACAGTTAAATATAGATCGTCGGGCACTGCACAAGATCACACAATTCGATTGGCTGAATAACGTGTAAGGTTGTGCGAATGGGATTTTTATGAATGGCGAACATTTGGTTAATACATATTACTGCCATTGTATAATTATAGATAACCAAGCTAGCTAGAGGGTTTTTAAGAATAACTTTATCTGACCTGAGTATGTCAACGAGGAATTGGATATTTGCCAATCTCATTAAAATCAGATCTTAGATCTCACTATCGCTAAACAAAGATCTGAGGACATCCGTATAACGGGTCACTTCAGAACGACCTTTCATCCAACCAATCAGAGCGTCGCTTACCAGATCATGAAAGTGACAGTCGGGATGTGTTTTCTTATCATGCAACCACGAAATACACGGGGTATTCCGAACGACAGTTACGGGTTTTATGATTATATCCTTACAATCTAGGTCATCTATTAGCCGTTCCAGACTGTTCTTTTTAAAAAATCTTTAATACGTCAAAATGAGTTTCGAAGCGTAGTCGCCAGTTTGAAACTAGTGTCTAAAGCTCGAGAAAGCTGCCTTCTGATTGCCTAATGTCGATTTCTTGTCAGTCATTTCATTGGTCGGTCAAAATTCGCGAAAGGTCGTTCTGACGTGACCCGTAATGAGATGTCCTCAGATCTTTGTTTAGCGGTAGTGAAAACTAAGATCTGATTTAAATAGATTGGATATTGGCTGTCCCCAAGTGACTTACTGTTGGAAATTTATCGACTGAACGATCCCTTACTCATTAGCCAATCATGCTCTTCCACATTTACAATATAGCAAATCAGGTTGTCCCACAAAAACATAATCGGGGCGAGCCGGGATTCGAACCCACGATCATAGGTGTCTGGTGTACCCAGGGGACGCAACTCTGCACAAAAAAATTGTCTTTATTTACATTTTACATTTGTATGTTCACGTGTATGTTTATATTATCCCCCGGATATAGAAATGAGTTTCGTCCGAGTGTGTGTGTGTGTGTGTGTGTGTGTGTGTGTGTGTGTGTGTGTGTGTGTGTGTGTGTGTGTGTGTGTGTGTGTGTGTGTGTGTATGCGTTTGTGTGCGCGCGCGTGTGCGTTTGTGTGTGTGTCAGAAACCGTTAAATATTTCTCTACGAAACTTTACATGTCTATCAGATTGAACTGGTGCCTTTTGCTATTTAGGAATTTTTATAATTTTTTATTTTTTTACGTTCCATGGCAACAAGTTGGACTTAGGTTCTCTAAGGTAGAGTTTGTTTCCGGAGCATAACTCAAAAACTGTTAAATGCTTTCTTACAAAACTTTGCATGTCTACTAGGCACATACTGAACTGGTGACTTTTGCTATTTAGGAGTTTTATAAATTTTTATGTTTTACGTTTCCATGGCAACAAGTTGGACTTAGGTTCTCTAAGGTAGTGTTTGTTTCCGGAGCATAACTCAAAACCCGTTAAATACTTTCCAACAAAAACTGTGCATGTTTACCAGACACATACGGGACCGATGCCTCTTGCTATTTAGGAATTTTAGAATTTTTTATTTTTCACGTTTCCATGGCAATAAGTTGGACTTAGGTTCTACAGGGGTGGTGTTCGTTTCCAGAGTGTAACTCAAAAACCGCTAAATACTTTCTTACAAAACTTTGCATGTCTACCAGGCACATACTGAACTGGTGCCTTTTGATATATATAGCACATTTAGAATTTTTTTATGTTTCCATGACAACAAGTTGGATTTAAGTTTTAATATAGGATTGGTTTACTTAAGTAGTATAACAAATAAACTGTTAAATATTTCCTTGCCAAACATTGCATGTCTATATATAAAGCGCATACTGAACAAGTGCCATTTGATATTAAGGAGTTTTAGAAATGTTTATTTTAGAATTTCCATTGCAGCTATTTTGACATGGGCTAAGAGAAATGTTCTTTCAGTTAACTGGTTTGGGACCATAACGTGTTAAAATCTATTACTGGTGTCCTCTTGGACTCGGTTGATATTCCCAATTACAAACCAACACTCGTGATGAATCATTTATGTATCAGTTTCTCCCCATCTATCTCCGAATATAAAACGTAAATTGTATTAAAGTATTTAAGTTGTACCATAATTTTCTTTTGCTCGTTTTTATACTTTTCGCGCACAATTGAAAAAAAATGAAAAAGAAAGTTAACCGTCTTCATGACTTTATAACTTTTGTTAAGAAAAAGTCAAAACTATCTGAGAACAACAAACGTTATCGAATTTATTACATGACTGCAGCTGAAGCCTCGGGTAAATATTTTTGTGTGTTTGGCATAACAGGTAAATGCCATCAGTATGAATTGACAATTTAAAGGTCTCGCTATTCAAGCCATGTTATTGGAATCATCAGCCACATTCAATGCATCATTGCGTATTCATACTCTCAAAAAAGCGAATCTTTATCACAATGACAAGGTAAATTAATATCCCTCGTATTAAAATGTTGATACCTGTACAACCGGGTCCAGCTGAAGTGAGTTCGTCCTTTCTCCCCTCCCGTCTGTCATATTATGTCTCGAGACGGCGCGTGAATCTGTCAATATCCCCAACATTAACGTCACGTGCTGCCCAGGAATCGGTCAGTCACTGTGGCGACGGTGCTATCCGTATCTGAACTGTCAGCAGATTTTATCGCGTAGTTTTGCAAACGACCTAAAAATATGTCTTAGTAATTTCTATATTAAATAGTCCAAGTCTAAGAGTTGTTGTTCTTTAAATATTTTTGTTTCCAAAATTAATGTCTGACATATTAAATGAAACGAAACGAATTTCCAATTATATAAATTCACAAATTAAACAAATTCACAAAAATATAATTAATATTCTGTCGGGTTGCGATTGCATTGTGAATCCGCAAGAGTTTCATAAGCATGACGGGACAAAACGACCACTTCCGGAACACAAAAAGGTTCAGAAACTCGTCCGGAACACATTTCTGTTGACGCATGTGTCGTGTCAAGATTAATTTTTTTCGGGGATATTATATTTCTTTTTGTGATAATTTATCTTGGATGGATAAAAGTGATTTACGAATCGACCCCAAACTTCAGGTCGGAAGAGAAAGAGAAACAGTGCATAGTTTTCAATATGTTCTTAAAATTACCGCAAGACCTGCCAAATTTATCGATTTCCCAAGCGGATTTTAAGGTCACGAGTACAACACGAGTTGCTCCCCTTGTCTTCCCTTTCGTCACTGTGAAGTAAGTTGACCACCCACAAGAGAAAGAACACGTTGGTTATACCATGTTTATCACTTGAATGGGAATATGTTTGTGTGTTACTGTACAGATCAGAGTCAGCTTTATATCAGCCACTTATCTATCTATCTATCTATCTATCTATCTATCTATCTATCTGTCTATCTATCTATCTGTCTATCTATCTATCTGTCTGTCTATCTATCTCTATCTCTCTATCTATTAGGGCTGTATATCTATCTATCTATCTACCTGTCTATCTATCTCTCTATCTATTAGGGCTGTATATCTATCTATCTATATATATATATATATATATATATATATATATATATATATATATATATATATATATATATATATATATATATATATACTCCTTATTTTATTATTTGAACAATTCATTTATTAATATGACAAAACAATTTTAGGTATTAGTAAAACTGATGTATTTTTCAGTTCAGATTTATGAGAAAATAATCTATTTGGATATATATTTGGGGATTTTAAATTATCAAAAATAAACTTTATCCTGTTTAATTAAGCTTAAGTTATGACATTCTGACCTAAGTGAAACCCCAAACACTCCTTGTCTGCAACCTATTGATAGTATATTGAGATAAAATATTCAATAATTCATTTTATGATATCTAAAAAAATATTTCTTGATATCAATGTATAATTTTTTGACATCTAAAAATCAGCGTATACTGCTGATACAGACAAGGACAGCTTGTTGGTAATGGCTTGTGAAGCATAAACTGACTTCATCTTGTAAAATGATAGATACTTAATCGATTACTTCATTAGCAGGAGTGGTTAATTCAATCAAACAGTGTCTGTATAATGGGGCAATGGCCTTTTTTACTGAATAGTCTGATAGATACCAGGGCATGTATATGAATATCGATTTCTGGAAACGCCGGTGAATTTGCTCAGTGTCCTCCACTAATGGGATTGAGTTGATCGGTCATCAGTGACGTAGTCTTGGTTCCTTTTGCCATTAATGGCAGCATATTAATGTCCTGCGTATTCTTACTTCCGCCATTTTCACCCAATTCAGAGCAGCAGCAAATATTCGTTATTTGACGTGAAGCCAGGGGAGCAGTTGGGGAAAGGGGAATTAATGATATCACAAATTGAATTTACTGATGTCTAAAATTCACCATTTTAAAATCACAAAATTGAAGAATTGATATCGCAAAGTCGATTATTACATATCCAAAAATGAATTATTGATTTATTTTAATTCAGATATCACGTTCAAGTTCTATTAAGTGATATCATAAATACATTTAAAAAATGATATCTAAACTTAATTATTTATATCAGTTTTATTATATCATAATATCGAATTTGTGGTATCAATGGTTTATTTTTTTTCACCCCACGCCACACAATTACCCGATGACACCCAATCAATCAAGTGAGTGAGTGAGTGAGTTGGGTTAAACGCCGCTTTTAACATTTTTCAAGTTATATCGCGGCGTGTCAGCTTAATGTGGGTGGAAAGCCCGAAGTGATGCAGGTCTCAGATGTTTACCACTTCTGTGAAACCCACGAGCACGGGTAGGGTGCTGACAAACCTAGAACCGGGATTCGAACCCACAATCATAAGTTTCTGGCATACCCAAGGGACGCAACACTGCACAGCGAATCGCGGCGCCTTAGACGACTGGGCCACCCGCGAAACCCGCCAGTGAGGAAGGTGTGAAAACAATTAATATAGTTATTTCAAAGTATTGGATGGCATCGGACATCAAGTTAGTTAGCGACGCGTCAATTTTCGTAAATTCCTATGAATGTCTACCATAACAATTCTGGAATGACTTAACAGGTCTTTGGTATCTTCCCAAGGCAAGGGAGCTAACTGACTATACAAGTGGAAACTGGACTTTTATAGTCAGTTAACTCCCTTGCCCGGGGAAGATGGTCTTTGATGATGAATCCAAGGCTGAAAAGGATTCGTGGGGTTGGAAGTCAAGGCAAGGTGCTATATGTGCTTGTGTGTCTCCTTGTGTTATTATAACACCCGTGCGAGGGCTTTTATGATATTTGCAACCCTCATCCGAGGGTTTAAAATCTTATAAAAAACCCGAGTTGAAGTGTTTATCTTTAAGTTACTTATCAACCGAAAAAAAAATCTGAAAGAACACTTATCAACAATATTGTGTTTCCAACACACTTTCCATGAATGTCAGGAAATGGACGTAAAATATCTCTTGCACATGAAATTAAAAGCATTGTTGGTTATTAGAAGTTCGAGCCACTGAATATGCATAGATATTTGTCGTTCGATGTTACATCATTGCAAAATAAATTACTGTCTATAGAATATCCATGGGCCTAAGGCACTTTCTATTTAATATCCCTGGGACAGAGGGGTAAAGTCCCTGCTGTATTGTTCGTCTTTGAAACAATAGCATGAGTGAGTGAGTTGTGTTTAACCCCACTTTTAACAGTGTTCCAGTGGCGTGTCAGCTTAATGTCAAAGGATAGCATGAAGTGATGCAGGTCTCAGTAGCGTGTATGTTGACAAACCTAGAGACATAATCGGCGCGAACGGGATTCGAACCTTCATTCATAGGTTTCTGGCCGGCACAAGGGACAACTGTAAGCTAATGGACACTATCTTAAGTAGCTTTACTCACATTATCTAAATGTACAAATTCAAAATATATTCATCTGGAAGACCAACATGTAATCTATGAATGAATGGCAAAAACCTTCCCAAGTTTAGATTAATCTGTACACCAGCATATGTGGAAGACTTGACTTCCGGGGTAGGACTTTTTATTTCTTATTCGGAACCTCTCGGTTTATTCCATTACCTGTTTACTACCTCTCTTCAGCCATGGTTTAACGGAACTATGTGACACATATCTGACACCTTATCATTACTTGTAAATGCAAATCAAAATCTGATATTGCGTCAAGACAGTAATATGTCATAATTGTTTGAGACCCTTGAAGATCCTTGGTAGAAAAGGTCTCCAGCAACCCATGCTTGCCGTAAAAGGCGACTAACGGGATCGGGTGGTCAGGCTCGCTGACTTGTTTGATGCTTGTCATCGTATCTCCATTGCGTGGATCGATGCTCATGATGTCAATCACTGGATTGTCTTGTCCAGACTAGATTATTTAGACCGCCGTCACATAATTGGAATACTGTTTGAGTGAGTGAGTGAGTGAGTGAGTGAGTTGGATTAAACGCCGTTCTGAACAGTATTCCAGTTATTTGAGCTTGATATGGGAGGAAAGCCCGAAGTGATGAAGGTTTACACGGAGACATTTACCACTTTGTTGAAACCCACAAGCACGGGTATACTGATGGCAAACCTGGAAACAAAAGCCCAACATCATAGGTATCTGGCGTGCCCAAAGGAACCCCCCCCCCCCCCCCCCCCCCCCCACCACCCCCCACCCTCCCACACACACACACTTAATTCATGAAATTCTATATACTACTTTAATTTGAAGAAAAAAACAACCCCACAGAAACTGTCTTCCCCGTGTACACATACATGTTATACTGTATAATATTACATTTTTCACAGTGGACGGCCAGGATTATTTATAACCGACAAAATGCAGGTTAACTGACAGGCAAAATAAAGTATACATCGATTTTTTATGTTGACTTAAATGAAACAAACAAGAAAAGGTTACTGTATTTGATTGTGATGTATTTCATACGGGTATCATATATAATAGTTATGTTTTGGACCTTAAGTTTGCAGCGAGTGTTTTGGCGACAGATTTCAACCAGTGAGTGAGTATGGTTTTACGCCGCTTTTAGCAATATATTCCAGCAATATCACGGCGGGGGACACCAGAAATGGGCTTCACACATTGTACCCATGTCGGGAATCGAACCCGGGTCTTCGGCGTGACGAGTCAACGCTTTAACCACTAGGCTACCCGACCGTCCCAGATTTCAACCAAGTTTTGATAGAATTTATAATGTTTTGGTCAAATCCAATCTTAAGTGTATCTTGAATCTTTTGCCCATCAGTTTATTATTGCAGGAAAGGACAGCGTTTTCGTCTTTGGGCGTTTTAGTAAATTACGCTTCATGACACAAGAATTTTGTTGGACACTCTAAAACGACACCATCATGACTGACACATTCTTAAAACTCATACCTTTTTCATGCATATTACTATTAGGTGAAAAACGTTTTGACTGTTCCAAGTATGGTTTTGCCACAAATTATACAATCTGTTATCGTTGGCGCACAGCCAGAGCACGTGACCAGATGACCGCACGGTAAGAAGAGTACACCAACAGCCTCGTTCCGACACATCCTGCACGCGCTTTTCTCACGGAGACGCTTGTTCTCGACAACCAATCGCTGAGAGGTAGGCGTGACAAGTGAACCTTCTCGTCCTGGCTGCGATGCCTGTGGATCTGTGGAACATGAAACAGATGGGTGAGTCTTTGGCAAAGTGTCAGTTCCTCCAGCCGTCGGTTGTATAGGAGATGATCTTGATACAGAGGAATCTGCTTCAGGTATTTGACAATTCTGCCTGTCTGTGTCAGTTCGTCCATTGTGTTCTATCTTCTTTTCTTCCACTGTCCTCGTAGCTACCCCGAGTTGGTTCAGGTCTGTCTTGTTGCTGAACTGACAGTGTTCCGAGTATCTCTGATGTTCGGCCACAGGATCATGTTCTTCCTCCCAGTCTCTCAGAGTTATCCCACACTGGAAACACGTGACCCGGTCAGCTGACCCGATGTAAAAGAAGCCAGCTGCTGCCAACTCCTCGGGAGTTTTGGGCACATATCTTGTCGGCCAATCAGCGAAGGAGTCTAGACGTGCCTGTAGATGTTGGTACTGGGGATGTTTTGGGGGCGGAGTCTGTCCCAGCTTCCGGTACAAGGAGACGATGAAGGGGCAGTGAGTCCTCCTGGTGGCGTGTTCGTGTAGGGCGTCATCTGTGTCGGTCCAGTTGAGGAGCTTCAGACCACAGCGTTCACACTCCACCTTGTCACCGATACCTGGGTAAGAAAAAAAATAATATCAGAAAAGTAAATTGATTAAAAGCAATAAAAGCGCCAAACCCTTTTCCATTAGAAATCAGAGTCGATGGCACGATTCCGACTATATCATGAGCATGTGTTTATGAATCACTATCAAATAGTGATGACGCCTAATGTTCGCCCCACAGGTGGCACCCATTACGAACACATGCTAATCCAATAAATGTACACCGTTGATAGCTTCAAGATGTATCAGAAGTCATTGAGTTACAAGCGATATTTTGTTAGTTTTCTAACATCATTATAAGACATATTTCGCCGTCTCCAAGTCTCCATCGACGCTCATGGGCCTGTATTATTACTCGGTCAACGGATCAGTCTGCATGCACATCTATATTTCTTCCTCCCCGGGGAGTATTAACCCGATAATACAACCTTCTAGCTTTCTTCCCACATGCAGCCGACACGCCGTGGTATACCAGGAATACTGTTTAAAGCGGCGTTAAACCCAACTCACTCACGTGCACGAGAGTGAGTGAGTGAATATGGTTTAACGCCGCTTTTAGCAATGTTCCAGCAATATCACGGCGGGGTACACCAGAAATGGGCTTCACACATTGTACCCATGTCGGGAATCGGCGATGTGAAAGGTGAGATCTTGGTTTGTAAAAATAAAGCGCATATTTTCTGTTTCTTATGAATAAAATGTGGTGATAATAAAACACATGATTGATGTTTCTCTCTAATATCCGTACGTAATGGAGGTGAGGTGAGGTGAAATTGGGTTTAACGTCGCGTCCAAGATTATTGAACTTACATAGCGACGTGCATGTACGTGTGTGTATGTGTGTGGCTGCTTGTACTAGACCGGACTAATGCCGATTTATAGTGCTAGCTCACTGAAATACCATGCCGCAGTTTAACATGAATACCCCACTCAGACACAGTATACTGACTCCGAGCCGACCAGTCCTTGCTTTAACTCTTAATGCCTAGCGCCAGACAGGGTAACAACAAGTACCATCTTTTAACGTCTTTTGGTTTGACGCGGCCGGGGATCGAACCCCGGACCTTCTGCTCTCCGGGCGGACGCTCTACCACTAGACCACGGAGGCGGTCCGTACATAATCGACATAACAATAACACATGCATTAAGCAGGTAAGAACAGGCATTGATACTGGTTACACTTTTCACGGACGTGTCTGATAATTGGCACCTCAGACAACTGGGGCTTCTGGAGGAGAGAACCCTGTGAGATTCGCTCTGAAAGGACCGGGGCGGTGGGGCAGCCTGGTGGTTAAAGCGTTCGCTGGTCACGCCTAGGGCCCGGTTCTATTCCCCACATGAGCACAATGTCTGAAGCCCATTTCTGGTGTCCCCCGCCGTGACATTGCTGGAACATTGCTAAAAGCGGCGTAAAATAATACTCAGTCAATCATTCTGAAAGGACCACGAGCAATCGCGTGTATCCATTGCAATTATACAATAAAACCCCACATAAAATACACCGGAATTAGTTGAAGCATAACCGATGATTGAGTTAGTTGTTGTTGTTGTTGATAAAATATGAATTTAATCATGATTCGAAAAAAAGAGTTTTGTTTGAGAATTCATAATAAATTTCTACTTACATATACTGCATCTACCTACTTGTGAAATAGTAAGAGGCAACTAACGGGATCGGGTGGTCGGGCTCGCTGACTTGGTTGATGCATGTCATCGATCCCAATTGCGTGGATTGATGCTCATGATATCAATTACTTGACTGTCTGGTCCAGACTCGACTATAACATTATAGCTGGAATGCTGCTTAGTGCGGCGTTAAACAAACCGACGAACCAACTTGTGAAACAATTATATTTGAGATATAGACTATTTGCGATCTAGTGAAGATGAACTGGTATCCTAATCGATAGATCAATAGCTATATAATGTAATTATACCGTACATATACAATATTTATTTTAAAATATTAATATCAGAAATAATTTAAGTACAAGTTGGATACTGAAATTCATTTTACATGTAAGCACTGAGTGTACATGTACATATCGAGGTCCTATGTCGCTTCCTTCTGGTGTCAAAACGTCTCATTGTTTTTGTGATTCTACAATGTTCATGTGTTCCGCAACAGTTAATCTAATCTAATCAAAACGCGCAGTCACTGTCTAAAACAGATGACGCATTCTGAATGCCATACTCAGCTAGGTTACTAATGTACCCGGTAGTCACGAAGACTTGCGGATCCACCCAACATCCTGGTCATTTGAGTAACACCCTGTTGTGACATTCGATAGAAGTGTTTGGAAAACCCATGCACGTGTTTGTAAATTATGTTTGTACATTGATTAAATAGGAGAGCCGTGACATACACCAGGAAGGGGGTCACAGGAGAGTATACACAGTAAGTTATTCTTGTATTCTTATCATATTTGTTTAACTTTATCAAGTTACTTTCTTCCTGCTAACCCAACTCCCGACATTGCCATACCTATGCAGCCTTGAAATGAACACCCCCCCCCCCCCCCCCCCCCCCCAGTGATGATTGTTGGGAGGAGTAGGTCCCGAGTATCCATCCTTGAAAAAGCCAATCGGACCCGAGGATCTCGCTCACTGACTTGGCTGATTGCATGTCATCGTGACCCGATGTTGTTGGTCGTTGCTCAAGCAATCAGTCATTGGTTTGCTTGGTCCAGATTCGATAATTTCAAGGTGCCGTTATATATAAGGAATATTTCTGGATGACGTTAGGGCGAATAGTGCCAGCAGAGAAAGGTTCTTAACTCGTTTAAAGTATTATAAGTGATCGGATTGGCTTCTCGGGTACCTTACACAAGTGAGTGAGTGAGTGAGTGAGTGAGTGAGTGGGTGGGTGGGTGGATGGAAGGGTGGGTATGGTTTTACGCCGCTTTTAGCAATAGTCCAGCAATATCACGGCGGGGGACACCGGAAAATGGGCTTCACACATTGTACCCATGTCGGGAATCGAAGCCGGGTCTTCGACGTGACGAGCGAACGCTGTTGGCTACCCCATCGCCCCACAGGTCACATGCATAATCTGTGATGTTTGTTAATGTAGAAACACATGTTATGACTGAGCAATGGGTCAGTGCCAAATATGATATTGTTTGTGTAAATAATTAACTATGACATGCATGACCATATATGCTTTGGTGCTGGCAACAATATTTTCTGAAGAGTCATTTCCAAATTAAGAAAAAACACCATATTATGAAAATGATTTGGATCTTAATGCCGCTTTTCACATGCGTATTCAGCAACACGATGGTCAGGTTGACTGTGCAAGGAAACCCATGGTTGCATGTGAACAGATTGGTGGATAAGCACCACGAATATGGTGCCGAGAGACCAAGATCCCGATAAGAAAGAATGAAGGATTCGAACACACACCGCAAGAACTCAGTTTTAACGCGTTAGACACGTCGACCACCAGTGCCCCACGGATTAATAACGGAGTCATTTTAATATTAAACATCTCAAAGTAAGGAGTGAGTGAGTTGGTTCTCCATCACTTTCAACATTATTCCAGCCATATCACGGTAGGGTCACCAAGTATTGGCTTGACACAATTACCCTTGTAGAGAAATAAACCTTGGCTTTCGGCGCGACGAGCCAACGCTTTCACCACTAGGCTACCCTACCGTCTCCTTGAAGTTTCTTACACCATACTAGACGAGAATGTCATTCACATACCAGTAAACGTAAAACCTGCTCTCGCGAGCACTGTCATGTCTTTCTTCCCTGACCATCTAGTCCAGTAATTAAAAGGACCAGGTTCAACAAAATTGACGGAAAAGGTTTATTGCTGGATCTTGGTGCCTTGGCACCTATACATTAAAATAAAAAATAGTTTACCAAAATCGGACATGGGGAACCATCCGAAAATAGGTCAAATCCAAGATGGCCGCCAACAAAAGTAATAATAGTCATAAACGTGGAACCAATAACAAAAAAAACATTTATGATGAGTGTATCTATATTAGCTTGCCAGGATAAATGCAAAAGAATGTATATTTAACAATTTTGAAAGGAAAATTCACATAGAAATTTAAAATAATGCTTCAAAATGACGAAAAAGTACATAAATTTGTTAATATCAGTAATTCTTGCAGAACATGAACCGATTTATTATAATGTTGACGTTTTGCATATAAAATCATGCAGTTTATTGTCTTCACGTAAATAATCAAGTTAGAAACAAATATAATTGAAAAAACCCAAAGTATTCCCTTCTTCAAAATGGCGGCCGAGCATACAATATCTTAAAGATAGACCTCAAGAACATAAAGGTATGTATAAGCTATTTTTCTTTTATAGCTAAAATGAAAACTTGTATAATATATAGTTGATTGGCTCTAGAGAGGAATAACTGATGAAAATATGAACAAATATAAATATAAAATTTGAAACAGAGCCTTAAAATTAACATCAACATTTGTTTAAAGGAAAATCAAGGGAGATAATCCAAACTCCGGGGAGCAGTTATTTTTCTCAAATGGTATTAGCTTCTCAGAAACTTTATTAAAAGTTAATTCAGAAGATATAATCAAGACATTTAGCACAAAAATCATTTGCTATAATCGGAAAAGCAACATTTGTATCTGGACACATGTCAACCATATTTCTATCAACTATTACTATTCGCAGGTGACTATTCTCAACTGAAGGTGTCCTATGTAGATCACAGATGGCGACTTGTTTGCTATGTATGGAACCAGTTAACCTGGACAAACCCCAGGATTATGTGAAGTTGATTGCAAAATGCTGCTGTAAATTCGATGCACCAGACATCATATACAACTGTAGCCTGTTGGTACACAGACAGTGTCGAAGTATGCATAAAAATCCAAAGGCAATCAAAGTAGCTGAAACCTTTTGATCATATGTTAAAGCCTTAAATTTTAAAACTCACTGTTTTCTATGTGGTACTTGTACAAACATCCATATAGAAGTGTACTTCAGCCCTGCGATGGCTCTTCAGTTACTCAACATATGTCTGCAACATACTGTGTCAACAGGCAAGATGATTGGACCAAGATGGTACAGTCAAGTATTGTGCCCATATACAATCTACCAGCTGAAGAAGCTATCCATCACCATGCTTGTGATAAGAATTTTCGGAGAGGGACAAGTATACCTGCAGCTTGTATTGAACATGGGGAGGCTCCACCAAAGAAACGGAGACTTGGTCGACCGAAGTGTATGTCCTAGATGACAGCATTTGAGATTGCCATTTATTACTTGGAAGAGAATGATGATGAAACGATTCCTTTGGACAATTTGCATCACATTATGAAGTCAATGAGTGCACTGAGTGATGATCAACTACACACTACTTCTCAGCTGAAAAGGGAATTCATGAATCACTATGGGAACAAGGTATTCATAACAAATCAGGCAACAACCTAACATTGCATCTCTTACGGCATATGAAAATGTTGCAAAGGTGGACAAATCTGACATGGACAGTTTGATTAAAGTTGGAGGAGGATACATTCATACGCAGGTAGAGAGCATGTCGAAACATGTTGATGTGTATCTCGACAATGAGCAGATGGCATTGATTGACACCAATCTTGATTACCTCCCACATGCATTACTCATCCTCCTTCAAACTATCATCAAGAGCTGAGCTGCGTCATTGGGTCAGGCAATAATGCATTCGAAATGTCCCCATCATTTCTGCCTCCTCGACAAGTTTGACAAAGTATCACACTATAACACATATATGGTCATCGTAATTTAGTGGATATGATAAGCCAACTCGGTTTCAGCTCCTCGTAAATTTAGAAAATTCTCGGTGACCACTCATGGTGTTCACCTAATTAGAGACATTGCAGATACATTCGTGCAATACCAGGCTGGTTATATAGATCATGCCAGCAAAAAGTTTGATGGGACTGGCTCAATCCATACTATGAGCGAGATGGTGAGACGGAGGGTACCAAGAGTTAAGGTGGACTTGGATGATGTTAAAAAAATCAACAGTGTCAAACCATTCTCACAAAGAAATCCAAAGGCAGTGCTGGCGAACATTATCTATTCACCAATTGGTGACTTCTGTCTTGATGAAAAGAATAGCAAACTAGATAGTTTGTGGAGTGCGCCACTTCTATGTGTGTTGACCACTGTGTTCCGGTTGCACGCAATTGCTCCATTCTGACATTCCATACCCCAGGAAGAGCTCTGAGATATTGTTGATTATCAACTTGACACCATGTGACGAATCCTGTGTCAGATCAACGCTGGAGTATATTTCAAAATATGCCAGACGACATGGAATCACACCGGTTATTACAATCGACCAGCAACTTTGGTGAATTGCATACATGATCATCGAATCACGGCCAGCTGAGAGCCCCTTGCATCGAATAGCCCTGGTCTTGGGGGGATTCCATACTTAGATGAGTTTTGTGGGTACAGTTGGGAATCTGATGGCTGGATCTGTGTTAAAGGAGATCATCACTCAAGTATATTCAGAGGGTAGTACAGATCAGATGTTGTCCGGCAAATCTGTGTCACAAGCTGTGCGGGCTCATTTCTTGAGGAACCACTTCTGCAATGCTCTTATCGTGTTGATGGTTATTGTGGTGTTTTTTTTACCAAGGATGAGACCCATCAGAGAATAACTGGAGGCCATCTTTCTTCAGACAAGTACAAAGATCACTGACATCTTCATCCTACAGATGATCCTTGATCCTAATCTCAGCCATTCTTTGCTCTTTGTACATGCATTGTCAGGGACCGACACAACATTGAGGCCATATGGCATAGGGATGGTCTCAGGAATATTCAAAGGTTTTCATGGTGACAGGTGGAAACCATGCAGAAATCGAGCAGGCTGGTAATCAGGCACTTGCAATCCTCTGCGGCTGTATGCCTGGCTTGGATTTGAATTCTGAACGTGTGACAAAATTCACTGAGAAGGTATGTATCAAGCTCAAATTACCTACCCCTTCGACACCTTCCACCGACATCAGATGCTGCCAGATTGCCCAGCCAACGAGTCTGACTCCAAGTGCAGACCTGGCTAGGCAACAATATGGATGCGACAGAATGGGGCTGGACGTTTCACAAGAGCAACAAGGGCACTATATTGAAACCAATCACAAGGCACCAAGCTGTCACTCCTAAATTTCTGTTGAAAATAATCAGATACAATTGCACTGGAAAGTGTGATGAAAACACATGCTCATGCAGAATTATTTTGTCTACAATGTACCTCAGCATGTGGACAATGCAAAGGGATGACATTTTCAAATGGACCAAGTCATGACTTCTCTGACATTACTGAATAATCGTCTCTTCATGTCCAATATATGAGTGCGACTGTCTTGAACTTTAGACATTTAAATTGATAGTAAGTTTGACTTGTAAACTGTAGTATTGCAGGGTTATTCCCTCTTTATAAGCCTGTGTTAAGTATTTTGTAGTCCGATATGGAACAATTGCATTTTTTTCACATTTCGGGCAGCCGTAATTTATTTCTGTGTAAGATTTCACTTTAAAATTGTTAAATATATATTCCCCTGTCTTAATCTTATGAAGTTGATTATAAATAGAGTCATCATCCATTTTTAGATTTTGATTGATTCTTTTTTTTTTACTTTTTCGATTTTCGTTTGTATTGATGGCGGCCATCTTGGATTTGACCTATTTTGGGTGTTTCCCCAAGTCAAATTTTGGTAAACTATTTTTTTTTTTAAAGTAGACCTATCAAGGCAGTGAAATGTGTTAAAAAACCTTTTCCGTCAATTTTGTTGAACCTTCATGAAAAATAAACCTTTAATTACCGGACTAATCTGTGTCCATCGGCCCCGTAGGTCTGAAGTCGGTGTTGGACATTCTCCCTGATTTCAGCTGACCCCCACAGCGTGTCATCAAAGTCCGAGAGACGTCTTGTACCATCGGACATCTAATATACGTCGTATCTCTGTGTATTCAGATACAACCAGGTCGTATTAGTTTACTTATTAGTTGGGGGTCACGGGTGGCTCAGTCGATTCGCTGTGTAGAGTTGCGTCCCTTGGGCACGCCAGAAACCTATGAGTGTGGGTTCGAATCCCGGTTCGCCGCGATTATGTTTCTAGGTTTGTCAGCACCATACCCGTGTTAGTGGGTTTCACCGAAGTGGTAAATGTCTGAGACCTGCATCACTTCTGGCTTTCCTCCCACATTAAGCTGATATAACTGCAATACTGTTCAAAATAGGCCTTAAACCCTTCTCACTCACTCACTTATTATTAACACATTCCATGCATATATTGTTGTTTAACGCGGCGCTCAGCAATATTCCAGCTGCATGACGGCGGTCTGACAGACAATCCAGTTATTGATATCACGAGCATCGATCAACGCAAGTGGGATTAGCATGACATGCATCAACCAAGTCAGCGAGCCTGACCACCCGATCTCGTCAGTCGCCTCTTGCGACAAGCATAGTCGCCTTTTACAGCAAGCATGGGTTGCTGAAGACCCGGATCTATTAGTATTATAACCCGAAGTTCTTCCGTGCATAAAAGGTTAGATCTAGTAATCGAATGTCAAACATGGTACACAATAACATTCACCATCAGTTAAAGGAAAAGAAAATTATACATATAAATGATACATATACACTTACGGTGTGTAGAGGATGGAACGAATGCCTCAACCCTTGGGCGGGGATATGGTGCTGCTGTGACAAACAAGCGGAGAGACTCCCGCCCAAGCCGGCACACAAGTGCACTTATACCCGGTGAGGTCACGGAGTTTACTTGTATCTATTTATAGATATTTTATGGCGTGTCGTATCAATGCTGGTCAGAATGACGGTACATATATGGGTGCAATGTAGGAGCATGACTGTAACGACCTATCAATGTTACGTTTTTGCCATATAAAGGCGGGATGGCGAGCTATTGGGGATATTTTAACTATTTAAATTAATTATTTTCTTTGTCGATTCCTCCGAATCACATGACCAGGGAAGATGCGGGGTAGAATAGGTCCGTAAAAGGCGACTATACTTGTTAAACAACAAACCAACCAACCAACCGAATGCAACATCGTCTTTTACACGAACTGTTCAATCAAAAATGGATTTCCATCGTTGGTATCATATTTATATTAGATGCTTATATTTTGGTTCTGGCATTATAATATCAATAGCAATAACTAGGCATCAATTTGAAATCAACAAGCCACTCAGAATCTAATTGACCTTAATGCGTATACTTGTGTACTCGAATAACGTGTAAAACGACTTCGTCATGCACCCATGGGTATACATAGCAGATTGAAACATTACCACGGACCGCCTCCGTGGCCTAGTGGTAGGGCGTCCGCCCGGAGAGCGGAAAGTCTGGGGTACGGTCCCCGGCCGCATCATACCAAAAGACGTTAAAAGGTGGAACTTGTTGTTACCCTGCCTGGTGCTCGGTGTTTGACCCGGAGTCAGTAAACTGTGTCTGAGAGGGGTATTCATGTTAAAATACGGTATTGTATCTCAGTGGGCTAGGACTATAAAATCGGCATTAGTCGGGACTAAAGCAAGCAGCCAAACACGCGCGCACACACGCACGCACGCACGCACGCACACACATTGTCTGGTCCAGACTCAATTATAAACAGACCACTGTCATATACATGTATATAGCTAGAATATTGCTGACAAATAAACAAACTTTAAGAGAATAGAAAGTGTAATAATCTTGCACGCGACGTGAAACCCAAATTCACCCCACCTTACATGATTACTACAGAAAATGTGACAAACATTTCTATCAATC
The DNA here is from genome assembly GCF_022045235.1 of Haliotis cracherodii. Taxonomy (NCBI): domain Eukaryota; kingdom Metazoa; phylum Mollusca; class Gastropoda; order Lepetellida; family Haliotidae; genus Haliotis; species Haliotis cracherodii. The sequence goes on from NW_027266264.1 coordinate 64,013,457, forward strand.
TATGGAAATTTGATTTCAGTGGGATTGAACATGTCATGAAAAAAACGTTTTGACTGTTCCAAGTATGGTTTTGCCACAAATTATACAATCTGTTATCGATGGCGCACAACCAGAGCACGTGACCAGATGACCGCACGGCAAGAAGAGTACACCAACAGCCTCGTTCCGACACATCCTGCACGTGCTGTTCTCACGGAGACGTTTGTTCTCGACAACCAATCGCTGAGAGGTAGGCGTGACAAGTGAACCTTCTCGTCCTGGCTGCGATGCCTGTAAATCTTTTGAACATGAAACATTTGGGGGAGCTTCGATCACACTTTCAGAGGCTGCTGATAGAAGGTTAGATGTTGTAGAGGAACACACGTCTAATGTATGACAAGACGTAACCATTGGGTTGATGTGACCTTGGTCCAGTGGGCTACTGGCTACCAAATCATTACGGCTACCAGCATGGTGGTTACTTTGTTCATTTGTCGGCGTGGAATTTATCCGCGTAGCAACTCCGAGTTGGTTCAGGTCTGTCTTGTTGATGAACTGACAGTGTTCCGAGTATCTCTGATGTTCGGCCACAGGATCATGTTCTTCCTCCCAGTCTCTCAGAGTTATCCCACACTGGAAACACGTGACCCGGTCAGCTGACCCGATGTAAAAGAAGCCAGCTGCTGCCAACTCCTCGGGAGTTTTGGGCACATATCTTGTCGGCCAATCAACGAAGGAGTCTAGACGTGCCTGTAGATGTTGGTACTGGGGATGTTTTGGGGGCGGAGTCTGTCCCAGCTTACGGTACAAGGAGACGATAAAGGGGCAGTGGGTCCTCCTGGTGGCGTGTTCGTGTAGGGCGTCATCTGTGTCCGTCCAGTTGAGGAGCTTCAGACCACAGCGTTCACACTCCACCTTGTCACCGATACCTGTTGATGACAAAAAGAAATTGGAAGATGTGATGGGGAGATCTCAAAACGCAAACCTGGTACTGCGTTTTCCGCTTTGTGAAACTGGTTTATATTAATTGCAGCGTTATTCAACTTTAAACTGATTAAACTGCGATCCAATAATTGGTTATCATCACCCCACTGAATGCACCATCTAATAATATCCTTACATCTTTCGCGGGGGCAGAGTTGCGTCTCTTGTGCAAGCCAGAAACCTTTGATTGTGGGTTCGAATTCCGGTTCGCCCCGATTATGTTTCTAGGTTTGTCAGCACCATACCCGTGCTCGCGGGTTTCACCAAAGTGGTATACGTCTGAGACCTGCATCACTTCTGGCTTTCCTCCCACATTAAGCTGACAGGTTGTGATATAACTGGAAAACTGTTCAAAGCGGCGTTAAACCCAACTCTCTCACACACTCACTCACATCTTTCGCTACTTTCGCCCTTAGAATTAGTATATGTGGCTAGCTCAATCATTTATCGCGGTGCGAATGATTTCAGTATTTCAGTTATGTCACTGTGTCAGCTTAATGTGGGAGGAAAGTCCGAAGTGATGCAGGTCTTTTGCCATTTTGGTGGAACACACGAGCACGGCTGTAAATTTGGTGCTGACAAACCTAGAAACGCTCGGGGCGAACCGGGACTCGAATCCATAACCATAGGTTTCTGGTGTGCCCAAAGGGGCGCAACTCTGCACAGCGAATTGCGGCGCCTTAGACGACTTGATGAGGAGGAAATCTGGACTTCTTCATTTTGTTTTCAAGAAGACAAAAGTGATGAGAGATGACCTCTTTTTTTTTTGTTCCCACCGAAAATACCAACAAATACCATCGGGCACACATTGCACTCGGCCCTTCAATACAGTGTCACGCATGATACAGTGTTGTAATTAGCTATATTGCTCAGCCTTCTATAGAATATAGATACTGAGATATGGAAATTACAAGGAATTGGTTTTGCGTATCACTGTATACTAGGAGTATCTCTATCGAAAGAAGGGGCGGTCGGATAGCCTAGTGGTTAAAGCGTTCGCTCGTCACGCCGAAGACCCGGGTTCGATTCCCGACATGGTTACAATGTGTGAAGCCCATTTCTGGTGTCCCCCGCCGTGATATTGCTGGAATATTAATAAAAAAACGGCGTAAAACAAAAGTCATTCACTCTATCGAAAGATATATTAGCATATATAAGTCATATATCAATATTGCCACACGATATTGCCACTGTTCATATGAACTGAGTCAAACGTTGGTGTGCAATTTCAAACTGACGTAATATATGCGGTGATGTAGTGCAGTCAGTCTCGGTTATCTCGGGGGATCATCCTAACTGTGTTGAAACATATATCGCATGATAAAAATCCCGCGATCAACAACGTGTGGCAACGCCTATATAGATGATATATACGGGCCCTTATGACATTTTAATGCCGCCCTTGCGTAACTTCCTACTAGATCAATACACATTGAACACCAGTGTTATCTTACCTATGTATAAATAACAAGTCACCACTACATGACGTATCGCACGATGTCGGCCGCATGTTTTGTTGTTAGTGTCAAGTGTATCTGTCACAATAAACACGTGGGGTGAGCTGACGTGTTTGTATTGTGGTCACCATACGGTCCATTGAGTGGGAGGTCGTGGGAGGATGTGCTTGACTCACAACTCTTCAAATCAGGCTGTGTACTGGCAACAACACCATATAGATCCCGCACCGGCTACAAACAATAGAATAGACCGTTACGTCAGATGTTGTTGTTTAACGCCACACTCAGTAATATTCCAGCACTGTTGCGTAAGTAGAGTTCAGAACCACCAATGAGTGAACAGAAGATGTTCTGTCAACAGAACTCGCCTATTACGGTTCTACTAGATATTATAGAAAACAGCTGTGTATGTTTTGATGTGCTGATATGTAAAGTACATGGGATTGTGTTTGTTTCTTTGTTTGTTGTTGTCTAACGCCGACTCAAAATTCCACCTATATGACAAGGGTCTGTAAATAATCAATCCAGTGATTGACATTATCAGCATCGATCTACGCAGTTGGGATACCCACCCGATCCCGTTACTTAGTCGCCCGTTAGATGAGCATGACCCAACCGGATCTTTACGTGGCACGGGGGACATGCATGGATTAATGAAGTCCAATTCTAACCCGGGTCTTCTCGGGTCTCGATCATGTGTTGCTGAAGGCCAATTCTAACCCGGGTCTTCGCGAGTCTCGATCATGTGTTGCTGAAGGCCAATTCTAACTCGGGTCTTCACGGGTCTCGATCATGTGTTGCTGAAGGCCAATTCTAACTCGGGTCTTCGCGGGTCTCGATCATGTGTTGCTGAAGGCCAATTCTAACTCGGGTCTTCACGGGTGCGCATATGATTGTGAAGGGATCCGGCGAGACTCGGAGAATGCCCAATGATCTACGTCGAATTAGAGAATATCTGTCCCCCGTGAATGAATGGTTTTAATGAATGAATGAGCGAATAGTGACTTACAGCATTCATTCACTGGGGACAGGCAATCCGGGATCCGTAATTCCGAGTTTCGAGTAGGTTATTCTATATATTACCCACTGACATTTTAAGAGTGAAATATCAATCCAACGTAGAAGCTTCATTGAGCGCAGTCTTATTATTAGAGAACGTGATGTCATCAATTTATGACGTCATGAACAATGGATGTTGTCATATCGTATTTTCTCAACAATGAAGCACTGTGGCGTATTAAGGCTTCAATTGGCGGATCAGCATTGAGAATCCTTAAAATGCACGTGCAAATATCGGTAGGTTATTACACAAGATTATTCAACCCTCTTGGGTAATAATAACATGCTATTTGATGTAACACTGATCGTTCAATGCCTGCTTCTAAATTGCTTTAATTAGCCGCTTGAGTCCCCAAATCACACGGCATCGATCTGACTGAGTGAATGATCTTAAACGCCGCAGTCAGCACTATCCCTGCTGTATCAGGGCGGCCTGTAAATAATCAAGTCTGGTCCAGGCGGACCAGTGACTGAAAACAGGTCAGCGACATCGGGATACCATGACACACAGTCAGCCAAATTAAAGAGCCTGAACACCCGATCCCCATTCAGTCCTACATTATACACGTGAATTTTACTGTTCAATGTCGTTTTGATAAACGTTCCATATACCCAGTTACAGCTATGTGCAACTGGTAAAAATACAACTCGCCGCCATGGCAACAGACATTTTGCTGATTGCCAATCGCTGCATTTTAGGCTCCTTACAGCGAAACGGTGTCGCGTAATGAATTTTGTACGTGATGTACAGAGCCTTAACACAAACAAATTGTCGTTTGGAGCTCATGTGACAATTTGGTTTTCAAATTGTTGTAAATAATAAACGTGGCGGTAAGGTAAGTTCGTCGTAGACTTATTTCTCTGGTTTTGTGAGGCCCGGTGTGTGGGCTCGGGTGTACGGCCACAAGGAGGGTACATCAAAATGTATTCCCCGAGGGATAAATCTGCTCCTGAGAGTGTTCGTGTTCTAGTGTTGTATAAAGCCCGCAGACACCCTACCTGTGTATATGAACCCCGCCCTTGCAAGGGTGTCCTTGTCCTTCCGCCCTGTCCATCTGTGGTCGAACGTCTCTGCCCTGTGTGAGGCACCGTCCGTGACATCACTGACCCCTCCTGCTGCTGTTGTGGTCAGGTCGCACAGGCGAGATCCGGGCCCGGCTAACATTCACTGTTGTACCACTGGTCCAATAGCTTTATAAATTGAAATATTCTCACTACATGACATAAATTATTGAATACAGTTATGTACTTTTATGAATTTATGTAAGTGTTAATCCATATTTAAGCATTGGATGATTCATTCATACAATACAAGTACATAACGTGATACTTCTAGCCATACCAACATTCACTGGGCGCGTGTTTCCCTCCGACTGTGAAACTTGTTTCAATACATAAGGTAGAATAGGTCTTCAGAAACCCATGCTTGCCGTAAAAGGCGACTATGCCTGTCGAAAGAGGCTACTAACGGGATCGGGTGGTCATGTCATCGTATTCCAATTGTGTAGATGGATGCTTATGATATCAATCACTGGATTGTTTGGTCCACACTTGATTATTTACAGACCACAGCCATACAGCTGAAATATTGCTGAGTGCGGCGGCACAACAAACGAACAAACAAACAAACAAATCAACACTTGACTCTTGCAGAGAGCCGCGTCATATATAAAGGCGTTAAAAGATGGTACTTGTTGTTACCGGAGTGAGAATACTGTGTTTTAGTAGGGTGTCCGTATAGAACTGCGGCATGGTATATCACTGGACTGGCACTATTAACGCGCAATCAAACCATGCCCCCCTGTCTTTGACCGTGCATTAACAAACCGAATTAGTTAAACACCACTTGGCAATGACGAAGCTTCTTTTTTCCCCTATCATTTACCTTGATGAAAGAACAATTTTAGGAAAAACGTGTCGCCAGGGTATTCGAACCCGTGAAAACCGCACCTAATATAAGGCTAACGGATGTAGTCTTCTGCCACGGGAGAAAGTGTATGACATTTACAACTAAATATTTACTTACATCCGGACTAATTGTTTATCCGTTTGTGAACTGCGAAATATGTGTTTTATGCCGTTTTCATACAGTATGTTACTCTATGCATTATAGTATTTGTACGTACTTGTGATTATCGTTCAACGAAACGAACAGATATAAAAGACTGATCTTGATCAGGGCTGTTTGCTCAGAATAAGTCCATCAACATGGGCAAGCAATATTTATGTGATTGGTAATGCGCTCAAGTTGGTCCAAAATGAATGGTACACTTGGTATACTTGCCCCGTGTATACTTCATTACCCGAGTCGGCAAAGTGCGAGGTGCACGTGCTATGCAACATATTTCACGTGCATCAAGCAGGGGCGACTCCCACAATGCTCTCAGAGTTTAGCTTGGAGTTCCTGAATATCTTTAAAAATACCTTCAACAAAACAATGTTTTAAAGCATTTTAAGTGCATTAAATGTTGGACATGGTTAAATAGGTTAGATCGCTCAGACCATGTGGTCTAATCGTTGGAATTAGACTGCTGTCACCTGAACTTAGTCTGGAGTGAGTGAGTTTTTACACCGCTTTTAGCAATATTCCAGCAACATCACAGCGGGGGACACCAGAAATGGGCTTCACACATTATACCCATGTCGGGAATCGAACCCGGGTCTTCGGCGTGACGAGCGAACGCTTTAACCACTGGGCTACCCGACCGCCCCTACTTAGTCTGGACCAGTAAAAGCACAAACACAAGCACAAGCACAAGCACATACAGAGGTCAACCGCATCATTTTTGGATTTCCTCCAGCTTCAAGCTGACAAACTATGATATAAATATATATACATGTATATGTATATATTGATATAATTCTAATTTACCCAGAGATCTGAGTCGAATTATGCGCTGACTTTTTTATGATCATGAGGTACTGAACAGGTGGCTTTCGTGGAAACTGAAACCAGGAACAGAACAGATTGTGGTAAACCTGTAATTGTATAATTATGATTATAAACAACTGCATTCTTTAAGATGTTAGTTTGTTTGTTTGTTGTTTAACGCCGCACTCAGCAATATTCCAGCTATATGACCGAGTCATATAAATAATCGAGTCGGGACCAGACAATCCAGTGATTGACATCATGAGCATTGATTCACGCAACTGGGATAGGATTACATGCATCAACTCGCTTTAACCACAAGGCTACCCGACCGCCCCTCTTGTGAACTGTGGATAGTATCACAACGTTACGGGGCATGTTCATTCCTCTTCATTCGATGAAGTAATATACTCAATACAAAAATAATATATTAATATGATAATATTGTCCGAAATATACCTGTCTTCCTCAAGCAGAAAATGGGTAGAGATGGTATTGTGAATGTACAACCTTCTGGCGCTCATATATATATCTACAATGCTATTATATTTACAATGCTCTCTCTCTCTCTCTCCCCCCCCCCCCCCTCTCTCTCTCTCTATATATATATATATATGTATATATATAATGCTATTATATTTACAGTGCTATATAATTATATATAATGCTTTTCGTTTTGTTTGTTTGTTGTTTAACGCCTCACTCAGCAATATTCCAGCTATATGACAGCGGGCTGTAAATAATCGAGTCGGGACCAGACATTCCAGTTATTGACATCATGAGCATCGATCGACACAATTTGGGTACGATCAAGCCGAGAAAGTAACTGGAATTGCACACTGATATGTGTTGATCAGGTTGTTGATTCAGCGTAATAGAGATATGAACATATTCAGTATGATTATGATTAATATGTTTATGATTTGTTTCCCCCGATGGCAGAGTTAGAAGAACACTATCAGAAACGTGTGCTTATCAACAGTCAAGAAGTTGACATCGATACAATTGGGCTCTTGAGATGCAATAATCATAGTCGTTATTAAACAATAATAAATCGAATTTAAAAAGAACATCTATTGCAGACTGGAGAAGAATAGCATACACGATGAAATGGTTCCATTTGACAACAATGTTAAGGTTAGCAGAATTACCTCCCTTGCTCGGGATTAACGCACACGAAGTTGCTTGTCTTACCTGGTACACCTGCAGAATACCGTCAGTGGATCGGGACAGAACGTAGTGGAAAAAGAAACCCTAATGACATATACTATTATATATGTTCACAGTGTCCATATATAGAACTTACTTGTAAATATATCAGACAATCTATGAGGGTGCGGGGACTGCATGCGTTCCGGTACGTATTATCTTGGTTCAATGGAGTACATACTTTAAGTGTTTTCAATTCAAACACATTGGGACACACGTCAAACTCCATTCAGGTACACGTGTCATCAGTTGCCACCGCCCCCCCCACCCCCCGGAATTTTTTTATAGAAAACATTTTTCCTTGTGAAACTTGACTCGAATAAGAAATTAATAATTCCCCCCCCCCCCGTCAAAAAAGTTTACACCCCCGCCGATTTATCCTGTTGTCGGTATGTGGGATGGATGACTTGACGCTCCCCTGCACTTAGTGACCGTTGGATTAACCAGTATAAAGATTCACTTAGAGTTTCTGACATAGAGTGTAGATATTTTGTTTTATTCCCCATTAAGCTACCCAATGTTTGTATTATATCCTAAATACAACTCATTCATACAATTACAAGCGCCTATCAATTTAGAAAAAATACGTATTATAGGTTTTGTGGATGAAATTTTCTCGTTTCTTTATGACGACATTTCAGGGGTATTTCATTATTAATAATTATGTGGAATATATGTCGACAAAAACAGCTTCCCGTTTAGTACATTTGTGCGGGTAAATATAACTAGCCATGTACTGATTGGTGCCTGGCAAAACTTCCTTTATTATAATCTACTAAAAGTAAGGGGAAGTCATACGCTTAAGTGAGAAAGCAAACAATGGATTTAACTCTGTAAAAGCTTTTCCCTTAGGTGACAAGATATTTCAGTGTAACCTACTAATGTGTTGTATAAATCTTTGTGGAAAAGGCGTTGTAAGTTGGACAACCTTCGCCTGATCCATTTGACCTTTTAACGTCAATAAAATATGTTTACAGTCAGACTACGTTCGAGGATCCGGGAGACGCTTGTCGTAATTTTAGAAGCGGCTAACATGAACGGAAGGTCAGGCTCGCTGATTTACAAACGTTTCAATGGAGCCTATGTGCCCTGGAGAAATGTAATATATAAATAAAGATGTTTCCCTTGTCATTTTCACACAGATACACATGATAATGACAATGTCAATGACAAAACCCTTTGTCGGTTTGTTATGCGACTCGGAGGCTAAAAATAGAGTGGGGAATTCCAGATCGACAACCGCAGCCAAGATCGGAAGCATTAAGTTCCTTTTCGCTGTGAGCATATCAAATACTGCTTAAAAGAACGGCCGCCAAAAACCCTGTATTAACATATACGATTTTATCGAAAATGCTAAGTGTAATTATAAACTCACGAATAATATAATTCAAACCCCACTCCCACACACATATTCTGTTTAAATAGGATGTACTCAATACCCTGTCATGCCCAACCCCGAAATTACCTTATCTGTCACGACCTATAATCGAGTCGGGTTATTCTCTTGCGTGGACGTATTATTATTTGACCTCTCTTTTACTCACCCTTCTCTCTCTCTCTCAAGCATATATTTGTAGAGTCAGTATTGTACTTTTCTCTACCAGCCCATGTTTACCATGTCATTGTTTACAGGTGATCCACATGGCCGCCTATATACGGCATCACTGTGTGAAGCTGGTTCAACAAACATGACATATTGTCCATATTCAGCCTCTCATCTTTTCCGGCTTAGTTCAAAGTATGCATATGTCAGAGAATTATCGGTTCATGAAGGAAATACAAATAGATACAACAGATCAGACACACGCTATTTATATTACGGTTCATCCTCTGTCGAGCTGCTGGCACAACAAACTCGCAGTTGAAAGTCAGATTCACAATTAAATAAACTAACGTACTGCTTGTTTGTTATGTGTTTAGAGAGATTGTAAATTCTACACAGCAGTTGGTTTATCTCTTGCTGTAAAGAAAATAACAAGTTGCTTGTGGTTATTGCTTCAATGAAATTATGTCAGCTGCCACATTCCGTAAGACAAAGGATGCTGAACACCTGTCAGTGTTAAATAACAACAGTTTATGCTAATAGAGCGTGGACATTTTTTTATCGTTTTTACTAATACATATTTATTTGAAATTCTGGACATGGTTCATTTAAACATATTAAATGATTATACATTAATGACTAAATATATTGAGTCCAGCCCTCCCAAAATATTTACAACAAATATTTACAACATTTTCAAAATGCTAGAATGTAATAAAGAAATGCAGTCTAACGCTTAACTGAGTAAAATTCATTGGCGTTTTATGAAGAAACATCTTTCTCGACCACGGGTTATCATAGTAAAAACAGTGATAAATCTTTACACTATTGGTAATATTAACTATCTTGTGGACAGCTCTATACATCATCGTTCTCTCACATCAGAGGGACGGTCGGGTAGCCAAGTGGTTAAAGCGTTCGCTCGTCACGCCAAACCATGGTTCGATTCCCGGCATGGGCACAATGTGTGAAGCCCATTTCTGGTGTCCCCCGCCGTGATATTGCTGGAATACTGCTAAAAGCGGCGTAAAACCATACTCACTCACTAACATCAGACACATTGCTTCCACACAGCATCCTCATCCAAATGGCCAGGCCAGGCGTGTCAGAATCCAATGATCACGCTCCGGCGCAGTGGTGACTTAGCACAAAGTACTGCCACAGGCTAATTTGCATATCACGTGCCCGGACGTTTCTCTTGTTTGTAAACAAACGCACTTTTTCAGAAATCAGAAAAGATATTTGGGATTTGGGAGTGCTCTACATATTGTTTTGCATTATTATGTAAATATACTACTACAACTGCGACAGTGAGTTGCATGACAAGACATATTTACACATCAAAGTGACGGTATCGCTGGCTCTCCGTAGGGCTTCGACGACAGCACGTGTTAAAACCAATGTAAACATAGGATAACTACGCAAATGGAAATAGTTTTACACGATTTAGGATATTTTCTCAATGAAAGTTAACCATTCTATGATATATGATTGTATAGATATGTAGACTTGTCAAAAATGAAACAGATGAAAAACATGTGCAATATCTTGAATGGACTGTGTAAGATGTGACGAATCGTCGCATGGCGCTGGCCTGTGGCAGAGGTGCTATGCTGGTCGCATGGAACTCTGGGTAGGAGAGTGTCCAATGATGTTGGGTTTGAATTCCAAATTAGTCCTGATAATGATCCTTGTCAGCATCATATCCATACTCGTTGGTTCCCCCATAGTGTTCACAGTCTAAGATTTGCATCACTTAGGGCTTTCACCCCCCTTTAAGCTCACATGCCGTGATGTAATAGAAATACTGCACAAAGCTGCATTAAACCAATCACTCACTACTAAATGTACAATACGCGAAGGGTTGTGTTTCATGGCGATCCGGGAAGTATGTTGTTGGAATGACTGTCATGTAATAGATATGCTTAAGAATAAACTGTCGACTTCAAGTGAATGTCCCATGTGAACAGCACACTCAAACGTAAATGTTTAACAATGGCATTCTGTAAGCCCCATAAGTGTTTCTTGTATGATCAATTTACACTTGGATTTCGTTATTCTGTCAACACTTTTAAGGAAAATGAAATATCGTACGGACATTGTGTCTATGATTATATACAAACCTGTCAGCCCCGAATAATCCATCGAATATACCGGAAGTGCTGGCAAGTGTTAGCTCCCTTTGTAAACAGGAAATGGAACATAGACGAGTGAGACTCCGACAACAGTTCATTTCTAGCTTACCCCAGGCATGTAGTTAAACAACCCTGATTTAACCCCGATCTGCGAACTCATCTTTTTCCTCTCTTTTGTTCAAGTGGTCATGATGGCAATAAAAGCAAACTGCTTCTCACAACAGTATGTATTCTCACACACTTCCTCGACAGTCCTTCGTGAACATAATTCGTGATTTGTAGAGCATCCAACTCCCTCACATTGACAGTCTGTAAAAACGTTTCCTTTTCTACTTGTACTTTCTTGGATGGAACGTTTGTCACCCTCTGGCACGCTCTGAGAATATCACCAGACATGAATTAGTATCTCAAGGACATCGAAGATCCTGATGTTTTCCAGAATACCTCAAATGTGATTTGGAATTTCAAATAGCTGGTTCAACGTCCACACCTCGAACAGGACATCTGATGCTAACATCGTGCACACAAGGATTCGTCAAACTCGGTATTTTAACATGTCACTTCCACTGTGATTTCGACCCTGTTGCATGTTCCAGTGACATATATACTATAATTGAAGATAACGCTCACATTTCACGGATCACTTTTAGTAATCAGTTCACATTATATACACCTAGGTATGTCATACCTTGAGCTTCCAGCTAGTTAGTAACATGTGGGATCACATCACTTATCACCGATGTCTCTACTGATTGCGAACATGTCCACAGTACATACTGGGATACTCCTCTGCAGAGCTGTGATCAGTGTTTCCATTGTGGCATGTCTGCCCTTCAGTTGCCTCCATGTATTCAACATGGCCAGCGTCTGCATCTGAAGTGAGGATCTAGATGTCGCGCACCTGTCTACACACACATAGGGTAGCCCCAGTTCCATGCCCAACACCTCCCAACCCCCACCGACATGTTGAGACACAACAAACAATGTCCTTTCTGTAACACACGCTCGTCTCTGGTCTTCTGTCAACATATCTACCCAGTCCTCGTCCGGCAGAACATACTGGAAACAAGATAAAATCATCCCCATTTACATCTTCAGTGTCATGAATACCGGTGTTCATAATGTATCTACGATGTGTAAAGGCATTCAAGCAAAATCCACAAATAGGAAACTATTAGAAAATGTATATATGTTTAAGTAAAGATACTTTTTCAATCTCTGTAGGGAAAAGGTGAAAATAATGTATGGCATGCAGTGACTCAGTATGGTTTAGTAGCAATATTCCAGCTTTATCACCAATACGTCCCCAATACTCTATGGTGACTAAATTGGATCCAGTGGTCAGGCTCGGGGACTTTGACGTTGTCGTGATATCAACCACTGTTTTGTTTGTCTTAGACACTATTATTTACACGCCTATGTCATATAGATGGAACGTGCCAGACATAAAACAACAAACAAACAATTTATGACAGCGGGACAGCAAGAATGTCGCACACATAGAAGGAATCGAACATCTTCGGTGTGGTGAGCGATCACTTAAACCACTTGGTGACCCCGCCTACCCAGAATCATAAGTAAAGAAAATGGATAACTTTGTACAGATCACTATACCTGATATCTTCTGTAAAAACAACATCCACATAATCTACATGCTCTTCTCCAGAGATTTGCTGGACTGTTTACTGACATAACGTAGATGTCCACTCGGTATGTAAGTGTATGTCACCCTCTCGGAGATGAAAGCCCAACTGGCATTCGCATTATAAAACTTGTCTGTAGATGCATATCATTGGTTTGACACGTGCCAAATATAGGTCTAATGAGGAGACCCCCTGATCCGTGTTGTGTGATAATCTGTGTTATGCTTTTTAGTACTTGGACATCTTCACTTTACAATGACGAACACATCAATACGCTGCAATAGTGTATGTACACAATACGATTTTGATGTAACACGTCTGTAGATAGAAGGCGTTGATGTACAAAGCATCTCACTCTTATTCGTGTTATTAGCGTTGGGATTCACTTCTGAACAGTGTTGATCCGTGATACGTACATGATTATATACTTATAAAAACTAAAAAGGAACACTGCCATTTGTTGCATTATGCTTTATCAATAATATGGAGTTGTGGGTATTTAACATTTGACAATTTATATAGTTTAAGCGATAGTGGAATAATGTCATTCGCATTATAAAATGAGTCTGTACATACATGTTATTGGTTAAACACCAATTGGTGACGAAATATTGTGACGTTCTGATCCGTGGTATGTACAGGCTCCGTGTTATGCATGGCAGCACTCACTGATCACCACTATACAATTCTGACTACATCAATACGCTGCAATACTGTATCTACACGTTATGATTTTGTTATAACAGGTCTGTAGATAGAAGGTGATGGGATACAATGAAACTTGTCACACCCCTTAGTGTTGTCAACCACTTCTGAACAAAGTTGATAATTTCATGATTATATACTCATAGCCGTTCGAAGAAAAGAAAAAGAACAATGCCATTTGTTTAATTATGCTTTATTAATAATATGGGCTTGTGGGTATTTAACAATGTGTGTAGTTTAAGTAATAGTGGAATTAAAGATATTTTACTTTTTCCGTTTTTTCTCATTTTTCTGACACATAAATCCAGATTGTTTTTTAAAGAAATTCATGAACTTAGTGATTGTTGTGGAGGTTTTAATGTCCTCGTATACATGAATTGATTGCTATTATATTCTCTCAAAGACTTGTGCGGCGTTGTGGATCCGTTGGTTGTATATATAACCCTCGGCTTAGGATTGTGATCGTTGGTCGTATCAACATCGTCCTCCTGTTCGTAGGTTTCACAGATGTAAATCTACAACCAGTATCTTACTCACTCATGAATCCGGTGTGGTGATGCTATCTAACACAACTGATACTGAACACTTGTCAGAGATAAGCATGTGATAAATAAAAACAACTGATTCTAATAGAGCTCAGACAAATTTTCAGTGGTATTACTATACATATTTATTTGAAATTCAGGATATGTTCATTTAAAACATATTTAATGATTATATTTAACGACAAAATATATTGGGTACAGCCCTCCGAAACTATTTACAGCAAACATTTATAACATTTTAAAAATGTAGGAAAGTAATAATATAATACAGTCTCACCCTTGACTAAATAAAATTGATTGACGTTTAATGTTGGGTAGAAACATACTACTCGTCCACGGGCTGTCAGAATACAAACAGTGCTTTGCATTATTGGTATTATTTTTACCTTGTGGACACCCCTATTACTTACCGTTCTGTCTAGGAGAAAGCCTCGTAAGTGTGTGAGTTGTGCCTAATCCATTTGATTTCAGCAATAAAAAATATGTTTAAGTGAAATACCGTTCTGTCAACTCAGACACATTGCTTACACACATCATCTTAATCCCAGAGCCCAGTGATCGTGGTTTCAAATTCTAGGTTCGCCCTAACAATAATCCTTGTCAGTAACAAACCCATGGATGTACACGATTATTAGCCACAAATAATCCGTGAAATATAACGGAAGTGTTGGTGAGAATTACCCCCCTTTGTAAACAGGAAATGTTACTTGGACGGACGAGACCCCAGCAAAATTCGTTTTTAGCGGACCCAAGGCATGTAGTTAAACAACCCCGATCTAACCCCGATCTGCTAACTCATGTTTTGTCATCTTATGTTGAAGTGGTCATGATGGCAATCACAGTAAACTGCTTCTAAAAACAGTATGTATTCTCACACGCTGCCTCGACAGTCCTTCGTGAACATGATTTGTAATTTTAAAGCATCCAACTCCTTCACATTGACAGTCTGTAAAAACGTTTCCTTTTCTACTTGTACCTTCTTGGATGGAATGTTTGTCACTCTCTCACACGCTCTGAAGTGTCATCAGACATGAATTAGTATCTGAAGGACTTCGAAGATCCTGAGGTTCCCAGATGACTTCTAATGTGATTTGGAAATCCAAATAGCCGGTTCAACGTCCACACCTCAAACAGGACACCTGATGCTAACATCGTGCACACAAGGATTCGTCAAACTCGGTATTTGAACATGTCACTTTTGTGATTTCGACCCTGTTGCATGTTCCAGTGACAGATATACTTTAATGCATTGAAGTGAACGCTCACATTTCACGGATCACTTTTAGTGAACAGTACACACTATATACACCTAGGTATGTCATACCTTGAGCTTCCAGCTAGTTAGTAACATGTGGGATCACATCACTTATCACCGATGTCTCTAATGATTGCGAACATGTCCACAGTACATACTGGGATACTCCTCTGCAGAGCTGTGATCAGTGTTTCCATTGTGGCATGTCTGCCCGTCAGTTGCCTCCAGGTATTCAACATGGCCAGCGTCTGCATCTGAAGTGAGGATCTAGATGTCGCGCACCTGTCTACACACACATAGGGTAGCCCCAGTTCCATGCCCAACACCTCCCAACCCCCACCGACATGTTGAGACACCACAAACAATGTCCTTTCTGTCACACATGCTCGTCTCTGGTCTTCTGTCAACATATCTACCCAGTCCTAGTCCGGCAGAACATACTGGAAACAAGATAAAATCATCCCCATTTACATCTTCAGTGTCATGAATACCGGTGTTCAGTAATGTATCTACGATGTGTAAAGGCATTCAAGCAAAATCCACAAATAGGAAACTATTAGAAAATGTATATATGTTTAAGTAAAGATACTTTTTCAATCTCTGTAGGGAAAAGGTGAAAATAATGTATGGCATGCAGTGACTCAGTATGGTTTAGTAGCAATATTCCTGCTTTATCACCAATACGTCCCCAATACTCTATGGTGACTAAATTGGATCCAGTGGTCAGGCTCGGGGACATTGACGTTGCTCATGATATCAACCACTGTTTTGTTTGCCTTAGACACTATTATTTACACGCCTATGTCATATAGATGGAACGTGCCAGACATAAAGCAACAAACAAACAATTTATGACAGCGGGACAGCAAGAATGTCGCACACATAGAAGGAATCGAACATCTTCGGTGTGGTGAGCGATCACTTAAACCACTTGGTGACCCCGCCTACCCAGAATCATAAGTAAAGAAAATGGATAACTTTGTACAGATCACTATACCTGATATCTTCTGTAAAAACAACATCCACATAATCTACATGCTCTTCTCCAGAGATTTGCTGGACTGTTTACTGACATAACGTAGATGTCCACTCGGTATGTAAGTGTATGTCACCCTCTCGGAGATGAAAGCCCAACTGGCATTCGCATTATAAAACTTGTCTGTATATGCATATCATTGGCTTGACACGTGCCAAATATAGGTCTAATGAGGAGACCGCCTCATCCGTGTTGTGTGATAATCCGTGTAATGCTTTTTAGTACTTGGACATCTTCACTTTACAATGACGAACACATCAATACGCTGCAATAGTGTATGTACACAATACGATTTTGTTATAACACGTCTGTAGATAGAAGGCGTTGATGTACAAAGCATCTCACACTTATTAGTGTAATTAGCGTTGAAATACACTTCTGAACAGTGTTGATCCGTGATACGTACATGATTATATACTTATAAAAACTAAAAAGGAACACTGCCATTTGTTGCATTATGCTTTATCAATAAGATGGAGCTGTGGGTATTTAACTTTTGACAATTTACATAGTTTAAGCGATAGTGGAATAATGTCATTCGCATTATAAAATAAGTCTGTACATACATATTACTGGTTAAACACCAATTGGTGACGAAATATTGTGACGTTCTGATCCGTGGTATGTGCAGGCTCCGTGTTATGCATAGCAGCACTCACTGATCACCACTATACAATTCTGACTACATCAATACGCTGCAATACTGTATCTACACGTTATGACTTGTTATAACAGGTCTGTAGATAGAAGGTGATGGGTTACAATGAAACTTGTCACACCCCTTAGTGTTGTCAACCACTTCTGAACAAAGTTGATAATTTCATGATTATATACTCATAGCCGTTCGAAGAAACGAAAAAGAACAATGCCATTTGTTTAATTATGCTTTATTAATAATATGGGCTTGTGGGTATTTAACAATGTGTGTAGTTTAAGTAATAGTGGAATTAAAGATATTTTACTTTTTCCGTTTTTTCTCATTTTTCTGACACATATATCCAGATTGTTTTTTAAAGAAATTCATGAACTTAGTGATCGGTTGCGGAGGTTTTAATGTCCTCGTATACATGAATTGATTGCTATTATATTCTCTCAAAGACTTGTGCGGCGTTGTGGATCCGTTGGTTGTATATATAACCCTCGGCTTAGGATTATGATCGTTGGTCGTATCAACATCGCCCTCCTGTTCGTAGGTTTCCCAAATTTAAATCTACAACCAGTATCTTACTCACTCATGAATCCGGTGTGGTGATGCTATCTAACACAGCTGATACTGAACACTTGTCAGAGATAAGCATGTGATAAACAACTGATTCTAATAGAGCTCAGACAAATTTTCCCCAGCAAAATTCGTTTTTAGCGGACCCAAGGCATGTAGTTAAAAAACCCCGATCTAACCCCGATCTGCTAACTCATGTTTTGTCATCTTATGTTGAAGTGGTCATGATGGCAATCACAGTAAACTGCTTCTAAAAACAGTATGTATTCTCACAAACTGCCTCGACAGTCCTTCGTGAACATAATTCGTAATTTATAGATCATCCAACTCCCTCACATTGACAGTCTGTAAAAACGTTTCCTTTTCTACTTGTACCCTCTTGGATGGAATGTTTGTCACTCTCTCACACGCACTGAAGTGTCATCAGCCATGAATTAGTATCTGAAGGACTTCGAAGATCCTGATGTTCCCAGATGACTTCTAATGTGATTTGGAAATCCAAATAGCTGGTTTAATGTCCACACCTCGAACAGGACACCTGATGCTAACATCGTGCACACTAGGATTCGTTAATGTCGGTATTTTAACATGTCACGTCCACTGTGATTTCGACCCTGTTGCATGTTCCAGTGACATATATACTATAATTGAAGTTCACGCTCACATTTCACGGATCACTTTTAGTAATCAGAACACATTATAAACACCTAGGTGTGGCATTACCTTGAGCTTCCAGCTAGTGAGTAACATGTGGGATCACATCACTTATCACCGATGTCTCTACTGATTGCGAACATGTCCACAGTACATACTGGGATACTCCTCTGCAGAGCTGTGATCAGTGTTTCCATTGTGGCATGTCTGCCCTTCAGTTGCCTCCAGGTATTCAACATGGCCAGCGTCTGCATCTGAAGTGAGGATCTAGATGTCGCGCACCTGTCTACACACACATAGGGTAGCCCCAGTTCCATGCCCAACACCTCCCAACCCCCACCGACATGTTGAGACACCACAAACAATGTCCTTTCTGTCACACATGCTCGTCTCTGGTCTTCTGTCAACATATCTACCCAGTCCTCGTCCGGCAGAACATACTGGAACAAGATAAAATCATCCCCATTTACATCTTCAATGTCACGAATGCCGGTGTTCATAATGTATCTACCATGCGTAAAGGTACTTAACCTAAATCCACAAATAGGAAACTGTTAGAGAATATATGTATGTATGAATAAATATACCTTTTCCTTCTCAAGGAAAACGGTGAAAATAATAGATGGCAAGCATTGAGCAGGTGGTTGAGTGAGTGAGTGAGTGAGTGAGTGAGTGAGTGAGTGAGCGAGCGAGTGAGTATGGTTTAGTAGCACTATTCCAGCTTTATCACCAATACGCCCCCAATACTCTATGGTGACTAAATTGGATCCAGTGGTCAGGCTCGGGGACATTGACGTTGCTCATGATATTAACCACTGTTTTGTTTGTCTTAGACACTATTATTTACACGCCTATGTCATATAGATGGAACGTGCCAGACTTTAAGCAACAAACAAACAATTTATGACAGCGGGACAGCAAGAATGTCGCACACAGAAGGAATCGAACATCATCGGTGTGTTGAGCGATCACTTAAACCACTTGGTGACCCCGCCTACCCAGAATCATAAGTAAAGAAAATGGATAACTTTGTACAGATCACTATACCTGATATCTTCTGTAAAAACAACATCCACATAATCTACATGCTCTTCTCCAGAGATTTTCTGGACTGTTTACTGACATAACGTAGATGTCCACTCGGTATGTAAGTGTATGTCACCCTCTCGGAGATGAAAGCCCAACTGGCATTCGCATTATAAAACTTGTCTGTATATGAATATCATCGGCTTGACACTTGCCAAATATAGGTCTAATGAGGAGACCGCCTCATCCGTGTTGTGGGATAATCCGTGTTATGCTTTTTAGTACTTGGACATCTTCACTTTACAATGACGTACACATCAATACGCTGCAATAGTGTATGTACACTATGCGATTTTGTTATAACACGTCTGTAGATAGAAGGCGTTGATGTACAAAGCATCTCACACTTATGAGTGTTATTAGCGTTGGGATTCACTTCTGAACAGTGTTGATCCGTGATACGTACATGATTATATACTTATAAAAACTAAAAAGGAACACTGCCATTTGTTGCATTATGCTTTATCAATAATATGGAGTTGTGGGTATTTAACATTTGACAATTTATATAGTTTAAACGATAGTGGAATAATGTCATTCGCATTATAAAATGAGTCTGTTCATACATATTACTGGTTAAACACCAATGGGTGGCGAAATATTGTGACGTTCTGATCCGTGTTATGTGATGGATCCGTGTTATGTGCTGGCTCCGTGTTATGCATGGCAGCACTCACTGATCACCACTATACATTTCTGACTACATCAATACGCTGCAATACTGTATCTACACGTTATGATTTTGTTATAACAGTTCTGTAGATAGAAGGTGATGGGATACAATGAAACTTGTCACATCCCTAAGTGTTGATATTCACTTATGAACAACGTTGATAATTTCATGAATATATACTCATAGCCGTTCGAAGAAAAGAAAAAGAACAATGCCATTTGTTTAATTATGCTTTATTAATAATATGGGCTTGTGGGTATTTAACAATAAGTAGTTTAAAACAATAGTGGAATTAAAGATATTTTACTTTTTTCCGTTTTTTCTCATTTTTCTGATACATATATCCAGATTGTTTTTGAAAGAAGTTCATGAACTTAGTCATCGTTGTGGAGGTTTTAATGTCCTCGTATACATGAATTGATTGCTATTTTATTCTCTCAAAGACTTGTGCGGAGTTGTGGATCCGTTGGTTGTATATATAACCCTCGGCTTAGGATTATGATCGTTGGTCGTATCAACATCGTCCTCCTGTTCGTAGGTTTCACAGATGTAAATCTTCAACCAGTATCTTACTCACTCATGAATCCGGTGTGGTGATGCTATCTAACACAGCTGATACTGAACACTTGTCAGAGATAAGCATGTGATAAATAAAAACAACTGATTCTAATAGAGCTCAGACAAATTTTCAATGGTATTACTATACATATCTATTTGAAATTCAGGATATGTTTATTTAAAACATATTTAATGATTATATTTAACGACAAAATATATTGGGTACAGCCCTCCGAAACTATTTACAGCAAACATTTACAACATTTTAAAAATGTAGGAACGTAATAATATAATACAGTCTCACCCTTAACTAAATAAAATTGATTGACGTTTAATGTTGGGTAGAAACATACTACTCGTCCACGGGCTGTCAGAATACAAACAGTGCTTTGCATTATTGGTATTATTTTTACCTTGTGGACAACCCTATTACTTACCGTTCTGTCTAGGAGAAAGCCTCGTAAGTGTGTCACTTGTGCCTAATCCATTTGATTTCAGCAATAAAATATGTTTAAATCAAATACCGTTCTGTCAACTCAGACACATTGCTTACACACATCATCTTAATCCCAGAGCCCAGTGATCGTGGTTTCAAATTCGAAGTTCTCCCTAATAATTATCTTTGTCAGTAAGAAAAACATGGATGTACACAATTATTAGCCACAAATAATCCGTGAAATATAACGGAAGTGTTGGTGAGAATTACCCCCCTTTGTAAACAGGAAATGTAACTTAGACGGACGAGATTCACTCACAATTTGTTTCTAGCGGACCCCAGGCATGTAGTTAAACAACCCCGATGTAACCGATCTGCTAACTCATGTTTTGTCATCTTATGTTCAAGTGGTCATGATGGCAATCACAGTAAACTGTTTCTCACAACAGTGTGTATTCTCACACGCTGCCTCGACAGTCCTTCGTGAACATTATTCGTAATTTGTAGATCATCCAACTCCCTCACATTGACAGTCTGTAAACACGTTTCCTTTTCTAATTGTACCTTCTTGGATGGAATGTTTGTCACTCTCTCACACGCTCTGAAGTGTCATCAGACATGAATTAGTATCTCAAGGACTTCGAAGATCCTGATGTTTCCAGATCACTTCTAATGTGATTTGGAAATCCAAATAGCTGATTTAATGTCCACACCTCGAACAGGACACCTGATGCTAACATCGTGCACACAAGGATTCGTTAATGTCGGTATTTTAACCTGTCACGTCCACTGTGATTTCGACCCTGTTGCATGTTCCAGTGACATATATACTATAATTGTAAGTTAACGCTCACATTTCACGGATCACTTTTAGTAATCAGTACACACTATATACACCTAGGTGTGGCATTACCTTGAGCTTCCAGCTAGTTAGTAACATGTGGGATCACATCACTTATCACCGATGTCTCTAATGATTGCGAACATGTCCACAGTACATACTGGGATACTCCTCTGCAGAGCTGTGATCAGTGTTTCCATTGTGGCATGTCTGCCCTTCAGTTGCCTCCAGGTATTCAACATGGCCAGCGTCTGCATCTGAAGTGAGGATCTAGATGTCGCGCACCTGTCTACACACACATAGGGTAGCCCCAGTTCCATGCCCAACACCTCCCAACCCCCACCGACATGTTGAGACACCACAAACAATGTCCTTTCTGTCACACATGCTCGTCTCTGGTCTTCTGTCAACATATCTACCCAGTCCTCGTCAGGCAGAACATACTGGAACAAGATAAAATCATCCCCATTTACATCTTCAGTGTCATGTATACCGGTGTTCAGTAATGTATCTACGATGTGTAAAGGCATTCAAGCAAAATCCACAAATAGGAAACTATTAGAAAATGTATATATGTTTAAGTAAAGATACTTTTTCAATCTCTATGGGGAAAAGGTGAAAATAATGTATTGCATGCAGTGACTCAGTATGGTTTAGTAGCAATATTCCTGCTTTATCACCAATACGCCCCCAATACTCTATGGTGACTAAATTGGATCCAGTGGTCAGGCTCGGGGACTTTGACGTTGTCGTGATATCACCCACTGTTTTGTTTGTCTTAGACACTATTATTTACACGCCTATGTCATATAGATGGAACGTGCCAGACTTTAAGCAACAAACAAACAATTAATGACAGCGGGACAGCAAGAATGTCGCACACATAGAAGGAATCGAACATCATCGGTGTGGTGAGCGATCACTTAAACCACTTGAATACCCCGCCGACCCAGAATCATAAGTAAAGAAAATGGATAACTTTGTACAGATCACTTTACCTGATACCTTCTGTAAAAACAACATCCACATAATCTACATGCTCTACTCCAGAGATTTTCTGGACTGTTTACTGACATAACGTAGTTGTCCACTCGGTATGTAAGTGCATGTCACCCTCTCGGAGATGAAAGCCTGACTGGCATTCGCATTATAAAACTTGTCTGTATATGCATATCATTGGCTTCACACTTGCCAAATATAGATCTAATGAGGAGACCCCCTGATCCGTGTTGTGTGATAATCCGTGTAATGCTTTTTAGTACTTGGACATCTTCACTTTACAATGACGAACACATCAATACGCTGCAATAGTGTATGTACACTATGCGATTTTGTTATAACACGTCTGTAGATAGAAGGCGTTGATGTACAAAGCATATCACACTTATTAGTGTTATTGGTGTTGAGATTCACTTCTGAACAGTGTTGATCCGTGATACGTACATGATTATATACTTATAAAAACTAAAAAGGAACACTGCCATTTGTTGCATTATGCTTTATCAATAATATGGAGTTGTGGGTATTTAACATTTGACATTTTATATAGTTTAAGCGATAGTGGAATAATGTCATTCGCATTATAAAATGAGTCTGTACATACATATTACTGGTTAAACACCAATTGGTGACGAAATATTGTGACGTTCTGATCCGTGTTATGTACAGGCTCCGTGTTATGCATGGCAGCACTCACTGATCACCACTATACATTTCTGACTACATCAATACGCTGCAATACTGTATCTACACGTTATGATTTTGTTATAACAGGTCTGTAGATAGAAGGTGATGGGTTACAATGAAACTTGTCACACCCCTTAGTGTTGTCAACCACTTCTGAACAAAGTTGATAATTTCATGATTATATACTCATAGCCGTTCGAAGAAAAGAAAAAGAACAATGCCATTTGTTTAATTATGCTTTATTAATAATATGGGCTTGTGGGTATTTAACAATGTGTGTAGTTTAAGTAATAGTGGAATTAAAGATATTTTACTTTTTTCCGTTTTTTTCTCATTTTTCTGACACATAAATCCAGATTGTTTTTTAAAGAAATTCATGAACTTAGTGATCGTTGTGGAGGTTTTAATGTCCTCGTATACATGAATTGATTGCTATTATATTCTCTCAAAGACTTGTGCGGAGTTGTGGATCCGTTGGTTGTATATATAACCCTCGGCTTAGGATTATGATCGTTGGTCGTATCAACATCGCCCTCCTGTTCGTAGGTTTCACAGATGTAAATCTACAACCAGTATCTTACTCACTCATGAATCCGGTGTGGTGATGCTATCTAACACAGCTGATACTGAACACTTGTCAGAGATAAGCATGTGATAAATAAAAACAACTGATTCTAATAGAGCTCAGACAAATTTTCAGTGGTATTACTATACATATTTATTTGAAATTCAGGATATGTTCATTTAAAACATATTTAATGATTATATTTAACGACAAAATATATTGGGTACAGCCCTCCGAAACTATTTACAGCAAATATTTATAACATTTTAAAATTGTAGGAAAGTAATAATGAAATTCAGTCTCACCCTTGACTAAATAAAATTGATTGACATTTAATGTTGAGTAGAAACATACTACTCGTCCACGGGCTGTCAGAATACAAACAGTGCTTTGCATTATTGGTATTATTTTTACCTTGTGGACACCTCTATTACTTACCGTTCTGTCTAGGAGAAAGCCTCGTAAGTGTGTGAGTTGTGCCTAATCCATTTGATTTCAACGATAAAATATGTTTAAATGAAATACCGTTCTGTCAACTCAGACACATTGCTTACACACATCATCTTAATCCCAGAGCCCAGTGATCGTGGTTTCAAATTCTAGGTTCTCCTTAATAATAATCTTTGTCAGTAACAAACCCATGGATGTACACAATTATTAGCCACAAATAATCCGTGAAATATAACGGAAGTGATGGTGAGAATTACCCCCCTTTGTAAACAGGAAATGTTACTTGGACGGACGAGACCCCAGCAAAATTCGTTTTTAGCAGACCCCAGGCATGTAGTTAAACAACCCCGATCTAACCCCGATCTGCTAACTCATGTTTTGTCATCTTATGTTGAAGTGGTCATGATGGCAATCACAGTAAACTGCTTCTAAAAACAGTATGTATTCTCACACACTGCCTCGACAGTCCTTCGTGAACATAATTCATAATTTGTAAAGCATCCAACTCCCTCACATTGACAGTCTGTAAAAACGTTTCCTTTTCTACTTGTACCTTCTTGTATGGAATGTTTGTCACTCTCTCACACGCTCTGAGAATATCACCAGACATGAATTAGTATCTCAAGGACATCGAAGATCCTGATGTTTTCCAGAATACCTCAAATGTGATTTGGAAATCCAAATAGCTGGTTTAACGTCCACACCTCGAACAGGACACCTGATGCTAACATCGTGCACACAAGGATTCGTCAAACTTTTAACATGTCACTTCCACTGTGATTTCGACCCTGTAGCATGTTCCAGTGACATATATACTATAATTGAAGTTCACGCTCACATTTCACGGATCACTTTTAGTAATCAGTTCACATTATATACTCCTAGGTATGGCATACATTGAGCTTCCAGCTAGTAAGTAACATATGGGATCACATCACTTATCACCGATGTCTTCAATGATTGCGAACATGTCCACAGTACATACTGGAATACTCCTCTGCAGAGCTGTGATCAGTGTTTCCATTGTGGCATGTCTGCCCTTCAGTTGCCTCCAGGTATTTAACATAGCCAGCGTCTGCATCTGAAGTGAGGATCTAGATGTCGCGCACCTGTCTACACACACATAGGGTAGCCCCAGTTCCATGCCCAACACCTCCCAACCCCCACCGACATGTTGAGAAACAACAAACAATGTCCTTTCTGTCACACATGCTCGTCTCTGGTCTTCTGTCAACATATCTACCCAGTCCTCGTCAGGCAGAACATACTGGAACAAGATAAAATCATCCCCATTTACATCTTTAGTGTCATGAATATCGAAGTTCATAATGTATCTACCATGTGTAAAGGCATTTAACCAAAATCCACAAATAGGAAACTATTAGAAAATGTATATAAGTTAAAGAAAGATTTTTTTCAATCTCTGTAGGGAAAAGGTGAAATTAATATATGGCAAGCAGTGAGTGAGTATGTTTTAGTCGCAATATTCCAGCTTTATCACCAATACGTCCCCAATACTCTATGGTGACTAAATTGGATCCAGTGGTCAGACTCGGGGACTTTGACGCTCCTCATGGCATCAACCGCTAGTTTGTCTGTCCTAGACTCTATCATTAACACCTCTGTCATGATAGATGGAATGTGGCAGACTTAAAACAACAAACAAACAAACACTTTATCACGATGGGACACAATGAATGTTTCACTTGAGATTAATTGAATCTGGGTCTTCGGAAGTGTGAGTGAACGCTTCAGCCATTTGGGTACACCCCCGCCACCTAATGACACATAAAAAACAATGCAACTTTATACAGTTCTCCTTACCTGGTATTTACTGTATAAACAACATCCACATAACGCACAGAAGCTTCTCCAGGGATTTGCTGGACTGTGTACTGACATTACGTAGATATCCACTCTGTACCTGCCTGCATGTTACCCTTTTGGTGATCAAGGTCTGAATGTCATTCGCATTGTAAAATGAATCTGTATATACATATTATTGGTTAAACACGTGCCAAATATGGGAGACGTCCTCATCCGTGTTATGTAATGGATCCGTGTTATGTGATGGATCCGTGGCATGCATTGTAGCACTCACTGATCACCACTATACAATTCTGACTACATCAATACGCTGCAATACTGTATCTACACGTAATGATTCTGTTATAACAGTTCTGGAGATAGAAGGTGATGGTATACAATGAAACTTGTCACACCCCTTAGTGTTGTCAACCACTTCTGAACAAAGTTGATAATTTCATATTATATTGTTATAGCCATTCGAAGAAAAAAACCAAAACAATGGCATTAATGCTCTATGCTTTTTATCAGTATGGGTTGTGGATACTTGAATTTATTCAGTTCAAGCAATAGTGGAATTAATGCCTTTTTACCTTTTTTACGTTTGTTCTCATTTTTCTGAAACATAAATCCAGATTGCTTTTGAATGTTAATCAATTCATGAACTAAGTCATCGTTGTGGAGGTTTTAACTTCCTTGTATACATGAAGTGATTGCTAATAAATTCTCTCCAAGGCTTGCGGGGGTTGTGGATCCGTTGGTTGTATGTACAACTCTCAGCCGAGGATTATGATCGTTGGTGTATCGACACCTCCTGTTCG
Source organism: Haliotis cracherodii (assembly GCF_022045235.1). Lineage (NCBI taxonomy): Eukaryota > Metazoa > Mollusca > Gastropoda > Lepetellida > Haliotidae > Haliotis > Haliotis cracherodii. The sequence continues at coordinate 64,040,674 of NW_027266264.1, forward strand.
TGGGTTTCTACAAACGTAAATCTACAACCAGTATCTTACTCACTCATGAATGCGATGTGGGTTGACCCGTCACAGCCATTGATGCTGTAAACACACATTGTATTAACGATGAAGACAAAATGTTGCATTTCTACATCTGGCAAAGTATTTACTTACAAACAAGTAGACTTATGAGACGAGAGATGTCGATTCAACACATGAAAGACGTTTGTATTAAACCTGAAACATCTAGGCTTCCTGTATAGGTGCATGCAGTATTCAGCTAACACTGTCACAGGCCTGTATTTAGTCACACCTGATCCGTAAGTTGTATGCCCCTGTACTCGCCGCGTGGTCGATAGGATCCTCAGGTATAAATCAATGTTCACAGCCTGAGACTATTGGCTCTATGTCATACATGTAAAGAGGTAATGAAATGAAAAAATGTAATGTTTAATTTGTTTACTAAAAGTGCAGCACAAGTTTAAGCTCGCGTAATTTGTCACACTCATGTAGCACGGGATATATACACGCTTCTAACTTAAGAAATGTTTAGTTCTTTTCAAATTCACATTCTTGTTTGACCTTGTCATAGCTGTCGTGTGATATTTCATACACGCAAAGTCGTGGTGCTCAGGCGACTATTTGTGTAGTCAGTATTATTCTTTTCTCCACTAGCCATGCTTACCATGTCATTGTTTACATGTGGTCCCCATGGCCGCCCATATTCGGCATCACTGTGTGAAGCTGGTTCACCAAACATGACAAAATGTCATAAACTCTCCACGGCATGTGCGGAGTTGTGGGTCCGTGATATGTAATTTCGACTCTCGGCTCAGGATTATGATCGTTGGTGGTCACCTCTCTCCTGTTTGTGGGGTTCACAAACCTAAATCAACAAACTGCATTACTTTGAGCTTTCCTTTAAAACTCCCATTTATTACTGACTACTTTATAAATGGCGTCACACCCCTCTTACTCACCTAGTGTAACAAAGTCAGTGGGAGACCTTAGCCTTCAGGTCAAAGCCATTGACGGCGTACTAATACGTTGTATTAAAACTCAAATGAAATGCTGCACTCTCTCCCCAGCACAGTTTGTTTATTAAAAAATTGACTTACCAGTGATATGTCGATTAAAAAATGAAACACGCATTCTATGTATTCATGATCAATATAAAAGCATCCGGGCTTACTTATCAATACAACTCTGGCTTGACTTTAGTGACACAAATTGTTCTCGTGCATGTCATCTTCAGCTAACTATGTCACAAGTATTGTAACACCTGATCCGTAAGTTGTATCTCCGTATACAAGCTGCGGGGCCTCTAGAGCTGGGCCTCCAGATCGGGGCCTCTAGATCGGGGCCTCTCGATCTCTCCCTCTCTTTCACTCGCCCGAATCCCCAAACCGCCCGCCCATCCCTGCACCATCCACCCAAACAAACAGCAAACGGACATTGCAAGTTTTCCTTAAATAATTGGGTCAATAAGGTGAGTGCTTAGTCAGATTGACAGTGACAATCGATAATATAGTTCCAACTGAAACTTGCTTTTAGGCAGTGGCATAACTACAATGTAGGCTAAAAACAATTGCCTACAGAAAGTGTCAATGATCCCCTTTCGCGGCAATCGAGCGGAGTTATCAAAGGGAAGCAACTCCAGTGTACGCGACATCTGAACTAGTTCCCGGGTTCACTCGTCCCGGTGTCTAATCGGGTTAGCGCAGTAACTCAGTGAGGCATCACGTTTGTTAAGAGTTAGACTAACATTTAGTCTCTGAAATCTTATATTACACAATATCCTTCTTGACTCTAAAAATCAAATAAAAATTCCCTTTGCTGATTTCAGAATAGAGCTAGCTTGAGCTGGCTAGACTTGCTTTTGTATGCATTTCTAGATTATTATTTTTCATAAAATAAATATATTCCACGGCCATGGTCGAGGACTAGTTAAGAGTCTGCCTGGCCCTTACACTGCTATTTCGCATATTGTCAGATGTCCCCCACACCGACACAATGATACAAAGCAAAGCGTGTTTTCATTTTCACCGGACACCTTACGCCATTTTTGACTCACTTTGGTAAGTAACGGTTACTTACTTAAAGTTTTTCAACCGCCAACTGAATAAAGTAATACTTTTTGTTTGTTTGTTGTTTAACGCCACACTCAGCAATATTCCAGCAGTCTGTAAATAATGGAGTCTGGAATAACTGTTTCATGAGAATGTGTTTAAGAATCATTGATTGAACTAAATAGACAAAATACAAACCAAACCTGTTGTCTGTGCTTTGTGCTGAATGAAACATTTTTTTCAGGAATGTGAGTGTTATGAGAGTGAAGAACGGGGTGTGTATTAAACATTATTTTGACCTATATATATTTAAATTCATAAGAAATCATCGCATTGTATTCATAATCTGCAGTGTATTCACTTTGAACAACAATATAGTATGAATCAGGCCTTTTTGAGAAATGAAATATTACTCAGTTTTGTGATGTTGAATTTGAATCATAACATTTGCTTGAAAATAGAGTAACATATTGTATATAAATTAAAAAGTGACCCGCACAATAATTATAGGACATATGCAATCCTAATCTTTAAATTGCGTGTGACAACGAATGTGGGGAATTTCCCATTGTGCTAATAATAACTACAGCTCAGGGAAATAGCCCATACTGGTATAAAGGTCAGATACATCCGGGGTTATTGGTGTGGCTCACATGATGTGAATATTTGAAAATTGTATTCAAAATTATTCTGATGCAAACGGACAGTGACAACAGTATCTTCTTCCAATCGTGCATTTAATGTTACGCGATGAATAACGTGAATGATATCTCATTGCATGGAAACAAAGCTTGTTTGTTTGTTGTTTAACGCCGCACTCAACAATATTCCAGCTATTTGACGGTGGTTCTTAAATAATCGAGTCCGGACCAGACAATCCATTGACTGACATCATGGGCATCGACCCACGCAATATACATACGATGACTTGCATAAACCGAGTCAACGAGCCTGACCACCTGATCCGGTTAGTCGCCTCTTACGACAAGCATTGGTTGCTGATGACCAATTCTGACCCCGATCTTCACTGGTTTGAAAAAACCCGGTCAAGTTGTTGTGAACTGTTGAACTGTTTGAATGTTGTGTAACTAAATATAGAATTTAAATTTCTGTTTATGACTCTGTGTGCATTCAAAATTCATATATTCACCGAAGCGTTGATATGCATGCGCTGTATTTATTTGTCGTAACAGTTCAAATATTCTTAAGACTATTGTACTCTGATCCTGACTCTAGTTGTACTGTCAGGTAATGTTATTGAACAACACTTGCTTTGTAGTTGCTGAATGGATAATAGCAAGCAATAGTACCTGTTTAAACATGTTATGCACGGGCATTCCCAATCACATTCAAATCAACTCACAACTCATCTCGGGAAGTCCGCCACGTGGTCAGGATTTCATACACGAAGGTCAAGGTCCAAGGCACCCGCACCACAAAGTTTTATTTCCCCAATGCAGCAAAGCGAATGTGTAGGACTTTTGCAGTAAGGTAATCACATATCTTAGTTGTTGTTTTGTTGAAATTCTTCTATCTTTAGCAATGCATTTGTGCACACATTGATCCATCCATTGATGGCGTTACGGGATGCACAGCTTAGCCACGACTCTTTATCAGCAACTCTGCACCTAAACGATATCTCTCGGCTAAACATTTTGAACGCCCTTGCAAACATGTAGTTCCTATGCTTGATCAGTGCATTTACACATATAGACGACCCTTGAAGATCCGGGGTAGAATTGGTCTTCAGCAACCTATGCTTGCCGTAAAAGGCGACTATGCTTGTCGTAAAAGGCGACTAACGGGATCGGGTGGCCAGGCTCGCTGACTTGGATTATGCATATCATCGTATCTCAATTGCGTGGATCGATGCTCATGTTATCAATCAGTAGATTGTCTGGTCCAGACTCGATTATTTAGTGATCGCCGTCATTTGGCTGGAATATTGCTGAGTGCCGCGTTAAACAACAAACAAATGAATAAATAAAACACACACACACACACACACACACACACACACACACACACACACACACACACACACACACACACACATATATATATATATATATATACACACTGGTCGCATTCATGAAATATGCACCCGTGTGCTAAAACGCATGCTATGATAGCGAGTGAGTGTTGTGTTACATCACAATCAGCAATATTATAGATGTATCAATATTTATATTATAAATAGAACAGTGGTTGATACGCCCTCAGGGCATAAAGCCAACCAATCATCCAGCTCATTCATTGTAACAATCCAATTCACATTTGTCGGCTCCTATGACAAGCACACCCAACTGAAGGCAATGTCTTACACACAAGGAACATAATACTATTAGTTATGGTGTCTTTAGTTGCCGTTTACGGTATCATATTAGTTTAATGGAAAATGTTTTTCTGCTAACCTAATATGACACCGTAAACGGCAACTAAAGACACCATAACGAATTTATTATGCGGAAAAGTTTCCACTTTTTGGTATCTTTGTCGCACATGTCATGTCAAAATAGAAACTTGACACTTACAAACGGTATAAACGACAGGACCAGTACATATGTTTCCAATACAACGCTCTAATGTTAACACAAACGTTAACAAAGGAATATATAATGCACTAAATGTGAAGGTTTAAAGTATAATAGCTAAAATTGATAGAATTATCATAAAAATGCCCGCATGTAAACAGAAAGGAGTCCGCTTTCCCCTAACGACGGACTGCTATCTATTCTATTGCTATTGTTCCTTGTTTGTGGCGTCCCCCACCGTGATATTGCTGGAATATTGCTGGAATATTGCTGGAATATTGCTGGACTATTGCTGGAATATTGCTGGAATATTGCTGGAATATTGCTGGATATTGCTGGAAGCGGCGTAAAGGTCACAAACTTCAGGCGAACATGAGGTTCTGGAGTCCCGGAATCCCTGCGGGGCTCAGGATTTCAATACAGAAGGAAGTTGGAAGCTATTGGATTAATAATTCATAATATCCATGAACACTTTGAAACCTGGGAATTCTGATACCCAGTACATATTCTATCACTTCTGAAGATTGAAATTGAACTATAAGTAAGATGGCATGCAGTATGAAAAAAGGAAGATATTTTTATATATGAAACGTAAACATCCGAAAATCATCAGCCTCGATTATCTGCTCAAACAGATTAGGTTCGACGTAAAAGGTATTTAGTGGTGGGAAGTATATGAATGGATCACTGAAAATCAGTGATGGCAGTGTAAGTGTCTGTTGTTGACAGATTCAGATTCATTTATTTACAATAACAAACATCCAAGGTGGCACAAGATTAAAATTTTAATTCACATGAAATACATACAGGTATAAAATGCATTGCATATTTCAAATAACATCAGGATGAAGGGTTTTAGAACTCATTTATTAATATGGGGTATATTTACAGAAGTTTCCCAAGTGTTTAGTGCTGCTGATGGAAAATAGTCTTGCCAAATTTGTTAGTATTCGGGAACGTATTAGAAGAATATCCAGGGATGTATATTCCTATTTAAATATATAATGGTACTCATCAACAACTGCAGGGAAGTAAATATGTGGCACGTTCGATATTCTCTCAGACTAGCGATTTTTTCCATCTTAGGGTTTCTATCCGAAATCTATAATTACAAGTTCTGAATTTTTAATAGAGGAATATGCATCTATATTCGCCATAAATCATGAAGTTTTGGGTACTATTCATAAGTCTTGTTGCCATTAAAAAAAACCTTGAGTTGTCATTTCTCCGTGATTTAGACATTACCACATCCCCATAATTTGCAGCCATATAGGAAAATCGATGGACCCAATACATGGAAGGCTTTGAGACATTGCCTGACAAACCTTTGATTGCACTCAAGAGACACCGGTTCCCATGAAGCTACATACCTGTTATTGGAATCACTTCAAGTTTATTTTCACTGTATACAAATTTCACCTTTTACCTTCAAATATAACAATTTTACTCTTATAATGTTGACTGATAATTTTCATATGCATATGAAATCTTCCCCGTTACATAGATCTAGAAATAAACGTCGGATGCCAGTATATATTTTTATCAGAATTTCGGATGCCCGTGGTTTTTACACTCTTGGGAACGGACTATGTTATATGTAAGTCAGTAACAGATGAAATCAGATCTACAGGCTTCTTCGATTGAACACATGGAATACGCTGAAAATGGTTAAAAGAGTTGACAAGGTAACATATCGATCTGTAACAAGTGTCAGTGTGCAGAATGTGTCTTCACATCTATGATTTACACTGGGGGGGGGGGGGGGGGGGGGGGGGCCTACATCAAATATTGTTTCATGTCATGAGAACACAGCAGCACATAGGCAGGGTATGGTACTCGTATTTGTTGTCCGGGACTGCTCGACTCCGCTCTTGCTATATGCAAGCTGACGTCACCTTTCTAGGAAGTCAAGACATAGATTCGGCGAAAATGAAAGTGAAAGTTAGTTAGACCTGCCCACTGGTACAGTCGTCTCCATACTCTACAGGTTCCTGAATTTGCCGCTTACATTCATGCAGTATCCAAATATATGACATGTATGCATAGCACGGGGGCGAATTCTAAGGTAAATAAAACAAGCTATCTTGAATCATATCAGAGGGGTTTGTATGAGGTATGACCCGTTTCCGTTTTTGCTACATCTAAATTAACACTATGCCATTACATGTATATTTGTCACTCTATGTGTTAAATTACTGAAATGTTCATTTTACAATTATTTTTCCTGTTATTACATAGTGATAACGAATTCCAAATATTTTCATACTCTATTTCATCACCCAGTGACTGAAAATGACAAGAATGAAAGAAAACGAAAGTCAATTTATATGGTTTTAAATTCCTTTCATTCTATACCTAGCATAATTGTTTTTAAATGCAGCTCAATTGGAACAATTATAATCATACAGGTAGTATGTTCGCATTATATATGTACAGCACCAAACTCTAACATTATGTGATAACATAGTAACCCGATGTGTTGCAGTGGATTTCTTAAATATGAACATATGAGTATAAGGGGTTATGTATGGGGATTGAATGCCTCACTTAAATTTCCCCATTTCGCGTTGAAGCGATGTATTGATTCTTCTGGCAAAAAAACTCTTCGACGTGATTAATATTTTTTATAAACTTGGAGGAGTAGGGCTTTAACCCTTTTATACTCATAACATAAATGTATCTTTTTGCTGCTATCACAATAGGATTTAGAAAGTTCTTATTAAGTTCTCTCAAAGGAATGTCTTTGTTAGTAAATTGAACAATATGTCCTTGTATATTACTTGAGAATTGTTTTAAATCTTGCAAAAAGTTGTTGACAATTGTGCATTCCAGATAAACATGGTATTTATTTGCTATTCCACAGAATGAGCAGGTATCTTTGTCAGATAGTTTCATGTTCAACAATTCTCTTTTAGTGTAAGGATTCTATCCATATTGCCTTAGTTTTAACGATATTCATTTTTAGTCCATACATTTTGTAAAACTTGTATAACGTGCTTATGGCTTCGTTAAGGGAGGCATCAGTGCCGATTAGAAATAATTCAGTATCGTTGGCAAACTGTCCTTGTTTATGTTCTGTGTATTTTAAGGTAATATAAATTGTTATCGTCCTTTTCACAGTAACTCATATCTCAGCTACACATACAAATGAATAGGGTGAAAGTGGATCTCCTTGTCAACAGTCCCTTTTGTTTTCAAAAAACGTTGATAGGTGTCCATTTTGTTATAATACAAGCAGTGGCACTTGAAATCAGAATTCTGACCCATATTGGAATATTTTTATTGAATCCAATTTTTTCAAACACCAACATTATTTAACGCTTGGAAACTGAATCGAATGCTTTTTCAAAGTCTACTAATAGTAATAAACCTAGCTTCTTTTGCCTTTTCGTTTCAAACAAAATATCATACAATAGCCTAACATTTTCACTTATGTATCTACCAGGAATATATCCGGTCTGATTATCATGAATTGTACATTTAGAGTTTGTTTAATTCTATTTATTATGCAAGCACTTAGCTTGTACAAAGTATTTAATAACTATACTGGTCTCCTGTTTGTCAGCAGGCGTCTGTTTCTATTGGGCTTCGGGATACATGTAATAACTCCTCTGTTCATGGTTATCGTCATATACCTAGTTTAAAAAGTTCCTTTCATGTATCTATATATCCATATTTTCAGGTCTTTCTAGGCCTCTTATTTTTTTTTATAAGTTTGTGCTATTCCATTCAATTCTAATTCCTTTTCCAAATCATCCAAGATATCCTAGCATAATTGCCAACGTGAAACTTTCAGTCATTTTACACATTGACTGATTTTACACATTGTAACACATACACATATACACACATACAGATAATGCAATAACGTTGCAGTGTGTGGTGTCCGTACTCCTGTGTTTAAGAGAAATAAGCATATGATAGACCATCTGCATCAGGAAACACGATATCGATTAAATGTACGGCTTTGCTTATTAATGCCTAATCATTTATTTATATCACTGTGGCTACCATTATTCTTCACCTATATCAAGAAAGGTGTTTTTTGACAGACAGACAGTTTTATTTAGTATATGGCCTTTGGACCATAATAATTCATATACAGAATATTATTGACCAACGCAATGTACTAGGATTAGTAGATACAATTAATCATATATAGATAAAAACAACGTGAATATGTATTTTGAATGTAATGTTTTCCTCTAAGGGGACAATCTGAACAAAGTCTTTCATCAAAGCATATGTCATGGTATCTTCCAGTATTTACAGCCAGAACAGGCATAAAATCATTCAAATAACTTTCAATATTTAAAAAGGAATTTGACTTGTTTATAAGAATATAAATGTTGATAGATTGTTGACTTCACTGCACAAGGTTTGTTGCAGATTAATTTGTCAAAATGGCTGAATATAGATAAAAAACAAAAAACAATCTAAAGTTGAATAGAATATTCTTAATTTGTGTGGCCAAGGTGGCCCTGCCAGAACCATCCAATGCAGTTAACACTAATATGGCACTAGTATATGGCACTGATATGGAAGTCAATCTGGGCGAAGGTGTATTAACCGGCACACGCATTTAACACCTCTTGTCATGAAAGTTAATGTCAGAGGAGCTCTACCACATTCTCCAAGGGCCATAACATTGCATGAGTTTTTGCCAACTCGTTTGCAAAACGATTTACACATTTTAATTTTTTAAAGAATTGTAGTTTTATGTCACTATATATGTCCCCGCATCATCGACATGACAATCGTTTTACACTTGCTTGATAACGGTGTTAGAACCTACACCGAAACGTCGCTCTTAATTGTAATAAAGAAGTTGTTCATCCATAAATTCTTATCCTTACTTAATCGTTTTACATATTTAACATTTATGTTTTTGGAAGGAATTTTGAATACAAGAACAAGCAAATGGAAGGGACGAGATATGCACGACATGTGAAGGCTAAGGGACATGAAACAGACCCAAAACATCCGGGATACGAACTTCTTAAAACTCGTCTTGACTCCTTCGTTGATTGGCCGAGAAGATATGTGCCCAAAACTCCCGAGGAGTTGGCAGCAGCTGGATTCTTTTACATCGGGTCAGCTGACCGGGTCACGTGTTTCCAGTGTGGGATAACTCTGAGAGACTGGGAGGAAGAACATGATCCTGTGGCCGAACATCAGAGATACTCGGAACACTGTCAGTTCATCAACAAGACAGACCTGAACCAACTCGGAGTTGCTACCAGGAAGCTAGAACTGGCACAAGCAGTTTCCCCGATTGAGGTCTCCAGTAACCAGAACACTAGAGTAGCGTTTACGGGACAAGTAACAGCGGCCACCCACATAGAATCCGCAACAGAAGAACACGTCGGAGAGGAAGAAACAGATGACACTAGGATGGGCGGGGCGGGTTCAGATAACCCAAACCGGAACTCCAACAACGCATGCGCATCTGCAGAAGCACATCACGAAGACGTAAAGAGTGGATCTGCAAAAGAGAAGAGCTGGGCGTCCTCATTGGTCAAACTGTTAGCAGCTAACGAGGAAATGAAATGCCCAATAAATAATGTTACACAAATGTTTAATGATAGCGTATCATTGGAATCCGAAGAAAGGGAATGTATGACCAAACAAGGCGTCAGTCCAACATCCGAACATACATGTAGTTACATAGCTCGTGGTTTGCCCCGTGAGAAGAGATCAGGACAAACAACCGTCACTGCTTTGTCTAGTCCTGTTAAAACTGAAAACAGGAAGCTGCGCGCGCAGGTCACATGTCGACTGTGTCAAACAGCGGAAGTTAGCGTTGTATTTCTCCCGTGCGGCCACCTTGTAACGTGCGCCACCTGCGCTGAACGTGTGGACACGTGTCCAATGTGTGCTAAAATAATAGCTGGAACAGTAAAAGCGTTCATGGCATAGTTCGTAAATTCAATAATTTACTCTTAATGCATAAGATGTTAAATGTATAGTGCCATTTTACACAATATTATGCCCTATAGCATAACATCCTCAATTATCTGCATGCTAATATGATAAATATCTTTGACCCATTCGCCACACATAGCTCTGCTTCGGAAGTGACCTCCTCAGCTCCATCTCTTGTGTCTCTAACTTAGCACAGGATTTCTCTCGCACGTGAGAGACACATGATTGGACGACTAATTTAGCGTCGTATTATTCCAATCAGGCTCAAAACGAAAGCAATGACAGTGGATTGTTCCAGGGTACTTATCATAATATTATGCAGATATTATACACTGGATAATCGAGGATGATATCATATGTCTTTGCATAAGAACTTCACCCGTTTGTTTTAAATTCGTTAACATCATAGTATCCTGGACTATCTATACATTACCTAATATTTACCGCCCGTTGCGACCTTCCATTAGCATCTCGGTCCTGTGATAGGTGCAGCGCAGTAACTGTCAGAGTCACCCGTGTCTGTAGTGAATGGATGCATAGTCATGCGTGTTGTTGTTTTAGTAATGTAAACTGCCGGACAAAAGAAAGGATATACACACATGTTCGATGATGGCTCAAAATGAAAAGAACCCCAACCAATTCAGTAAATGGTAATTCGATGGTGACGGCTTGATCCGGGTATCAAAGTTGTGTTTTGTAACTTAAGGTTGCCGTGTTTTGGCGACTGGTTTCAGCTTGAAATATCGGTAACGTTGTGTTAAAGTTTGTAATATTTTGGTCAAATCAAATTTTTAAGTGTACTCTTTCTTTTGCCCGGCCGTTTATGTTTAATGTTCCATAATCAAGACGAACATATCTATTCTCTGCTGTTGTTGTAGAATACTAGAAATAATGTTATTTAAATGCAGAAAATGTTGTGAGGACAAGGCAAGCTTCATCGTTGAAGAAACCACAAGAAACAATTACGGCTGTTGAAGCAAATATCAACGTTGGAGACATCATATAAGACAATGACAGCCGTGGCAACTAATATCATCAACCTTAAATTTATCATGACAGACAATGACAGTCGTGGCAGCGAATATCAACTTTAATGATATCATGTGAGATAAAGGCAGCCTTTGCAAGTAATATCATCAACCTTGAATTTATCATGATAGACAATGACAGTCGTGGCAGCTAATATCAACTTTAATGATATAATATGAGATAATGACAGTCGTTGCAGCTAATATCAACTATTAATATATCATATGAGATAATGACAGTCGTTGCAGCTAATATCAACTATTAATATATCATATAAGACAATGACAGTTGTGGTAGCTAATATCTTCAACCTTGAATTTATCAAGATAGACAATGACAGTCGTGGCAGCTAATATCAACTTTAATGATATCATATGAGATAATGACAGTCGTGACAACTAATATCCATGATTAAAATAGCATGTCAGATAATGACAATCATCGAAACTAATATGAACCATAAATATATCATATCAGACAATGACAGTCGTGGCAGCTAATATCATCAACCTTAAATTTATCATGTGAGACAATGACAGCCATGGCAGCTGATATCAACTTTAAAGATATCATGTGAGGCAATCATTATAGCGTGGCAGGTGAGGCATCACACAAGACGTTTTGTCTGTTATAACACCATCATTCAGAGGGCAGCAAATGCTAACTGCCAGTAACGTCACCTATATAACAGTTTGTTTAAGCGTCACCAGAGATCATGTCAAACAATCTTGACAAGGCTGCATGTATATACACAGTGGGGATATTATATGAGGTATCAACTATATTAACATCGTTACGTATACATTTGGGGTAATAAAATCCCGATAAGACAACATATACAATGTATATTGCTATATGACAGTGTAATTTATTGTTAAACAATTGTGAAATTGCATTACTTTATAATATTGTCTCTGTTAAGATTCAGTGGAAGTTCATAACATTGTGTTTTAATAATAATTAGTTCTTAGGGAACGTATTACTATCTAATGTAAGCAGTGGTGTGGAAGTTTTCGAAGTGTACTGTAATGCTTTAGGAGTCAAATGTAATCTGGAATCTTACAGAACAGCTGGAGACTAATCCAGCGCGGTATTTAAACTGTATAAGTGGGCAGAGCATACCTCTCTCATGTCACATTACAAAACCCGCGGTTGTGTGAAGATCATGTTTTCATCCTGAATATCCACCCAAGGCCTATTTTGGAAGCTTGACCACTGTTACTGCTGGGTGAATATAATTATCACTGACTTTATTACTATAACCACTGCTTCTAACTGCCTCCCAAAAATGTAACTGCTAATGTATTTTATACTGCCATTGCAATTGTACTGCCTTTGACTTTTTTCTTCAACTCTATTGTGTGCTGTTACTTTGCAATGTGTAAACCTAGTTAATGTTATAATACAATAAATTATTGGTTTCACGACGAATTCTTTTGCATATATATTTCCGGGTTAATTTTGAATATTTGGGATATGTATGGGGTACAGACCGCTATAACATTGCCATAAGGCAGCATGAATCAACATTGGGTGTATCAGATTGTATTTTGACTATTGTAACATCTCAACAATGCATAACATAATTATGCACTTTGGATATATATGATACATTGGCTGTTAGAACATTTCTACAAGGCAGCAGATATAAGCACTGGGCATACTAGGATCACTGATTTTCATATCTATAGTTGTATAATCCGTATGTAATCTGTCGGCCAAAAATGAAAGTATACACTTGAAAAAAACTGGATTTGACCAACCGAATACAACCGTTATCAAAACGTTACTAGGCTGAAAACATTCGCCGAAACAATGCAAACGTAACACCCACAACAAATACTAATTTATATGTATAAATTTTGTATATATTATTGATATATTTCACCTTATTCATTCCATATACTTCAATATTGTAATATGAATATAGATATGACCGTTTTTACCAAGTTTCACGAGTCATGGTCCCTTGGGTGTCTCTAGAGGATGATGATCGATACAATATACAACATGTAATGACTTTAAATGTGAATGGAAAGTTCAACGTCAGTTCAGGTGTAGGTTCATGGCATAATTATACATATACTTATATACCTGTTGCTTTTTCTTATTGTTTGCTGAAATAAAGAAAGAGAAACGAATGTACACAATTTCATTGTTGGTTGTATGTGGATGCACGAGGAGTGATTTCTAATAAGGTGAATAACAAGGTATTTATAAAGGACGGGGTGTTCGGGATTGCTACATTTCCAAGGGTTTGGGCGAATATCCCAGGAACCACGTGTAGCTATAACTATACTATGTGTTGTGTCCAAACGTCGTTACACTCCAAACTCTTTGACACCCCTTTATAATTATATTTAAACCAATACCGTCGGATTGTGTGGGGTAAATGTTGATTTCGGAGTCAAAGATGCCATATTGCATCTAGCAAACACTATATTGATAGACGATATCGTCGGGACAGCGGAAGGTTGGTGGTTTGATCCCCTCACCTAAGAACGTCAGCAGAAGGTGTGTTAGCCATGTGAAATGCACACACGCACGTCCACAATCGTCTACAATCACAAACCAAACTCACTCACTGACATCAGTAGACTTACAACAAACTATTCACACCAAACGAACCAATCGTGCGTCGACATTCATTCCTGAGACACGTCAGGTACAAATGTAGCCCACTTACATAAGCGAACAACAGGAGACAGGGCCACAAGTATGCATACATGTTAATTGGAAACGCTTTTATTTACAAATTACAAAACAACTTTACAAGTACAGCATCAATTCTTAAGAGTAGCTATTCCGACCAACAGACTTATAATTCAGAAGGAAACTGGCAAATTAAGATTATAAGACTATTCTTTGACGTTGATAAGAATACTTAAAAAATTTAAAAGCGTATTTACCGTAAAAGACTTAATGAATAAGAGGAATCACGGGGGATGTCAATTATCCCATTTTCATATGGAGCTTGTGCCTGTGATGCCTCACAAGTTCCGGAGAAGCCTGCATAGATCACTATATGATGTAACTTTTCTAAAATCAATCGGCAACTGAATTCCCGACTCTGGAGGCCTCCTAGACAAATGGCTGTACAGTAAACTAAGGTTATAACGAACTCAAAGGGACCACTTATTTTGGCTCGTTATAACCGTAGTTCGTTATAAGCATATATACAGCATATATACAACAAATGGCTTACTTAAAAATAAGTTCGTTATATCGGTCAGTTCGTTATAAGCGTGTTCGTTATAACCGTAGTTTACTGTATTTCGAATTTAGATGTTTTTACCCAGGGTATCTTCGCAAAGTCCTGGATGAGGATGTGGTTCGATTGCTTCAGAATTTCTTCCTGAAAAGTATCATGTTAGTTTTTGAGTGAAGTGTATAAATAATTCGGATGTATATATAAATGTGTTAAACTGTGAAGACAATTGTAAAGTACATTGACCCCAACCCCATCAAACCACACTCGAACATGCATCACAAGGGACACAACTCGTGACGGCATCGTGCTAATTGAAATCACCAGTTGCTTCCCTCAAGCCGTGACTCTCGCATCTGTCGCTAGGATCGATCCACGTTTTGTAATACCCTCCATCATCTGCTGTCCTGAACTCAGTGTGAAGACGGTAACATCTCTTTTTATTGCACCACAGATGAAATTTGATGATTTGTTGAAAGCACGGGTTCTGTACTTAATAACATTAAACTCGGGACGGAGATGTATGGTGCTTCTGGTTCAAGAGGCCTATTTCTTATCGCGTGAAGGCGGGACAGAAAAAGGCAAATGTTGTCATGTATTAAAGTTAACAAATGTAATTTAAATTCTGCGTTGTTCGAGAAGGGTCCCAATCGGCTGAAAAGATGCTAGAATACCGCTCCATCTAATGAGTTCTGTTCACCAGCGGTTAGAAAAAAATATGTATTTTGATGAGAAAAATGTCTGGCCTTGTCTTGGCGTTGTGATGATATACGCATCGTCCTTCCTCAGACTGCACGTGCAGGGGCGAGCAACTCCGCCCCCGGCTTCAGACTGACATGTAAGACAATCAATAGCATGACGTATGAGACATCAGACATGACATAATCTCCGTGAAGCTGCATGTATATACACTCTGGGTTTATCCTGTGAGATATCAACTGCTTTTACGTCGTTTTGGGGGTATCGCAATTATGATATTTCGTCTGCTAGAACATCCCCACAAGACAACATATATGCACGTAGGACATATTTTAGGTATCAGCCGAAATAACATCGCTATCAAGCAGCAGGTGTCGACATTAGGGATATGAGATGGATGGCTGACTGTTATAACATCTCCACAATGTATATACACCTCTGTTACATGTGATATATTGTTGACAGTTATAACATCTCCACAATGTATATACACGTTGGATACATGTGATATATTGTTGACAGTTATAAAATCTCTAAACGGCAGCAGACATACTTTGACAGATATACTTTGAGTGTTATAATATTTCTATAGGAATGAGATATATGCACTGTGGATGTAATAGAATACACCGATTGTCATATCTATAGAATCGAAAGTTTTATCTGTATGTATTAATTTTCTAAATATGAACATGTTTACAAAGTTTCATGATTCATGGTCCCTGGGATGTTTCCTGAGTATGACGATCGATACGATATACTTAATATAATGAATATAAATGTGAATGGAAAGTTCAACGCCAGTTCAGGTTCCTGAGATAATTATATTTTAATATTTTTATGTTGATTCTTTTTTATTGTTTTCCGAAATAAAGGAAGAAAAACGAATGTACACAATTTCAGTGTTGGTTGTATGTGGATGCACGAGGAATGAATACTAACGCGACGCCACTGATGTCTGTGTTTGTAATAACAAGGTCTTTGTAAAGGGCTGGGGCACAATTCTGGAAAATATTAAACGGGACAGACAACACTAATAATGGACCTATCCCGGATGTAGATAGATTTTACGATTTTTTTAAGGACATTAATTCTACAAGATATGACGATGATGATGAGTTAATAGACGATACTGAACCAGTTAATTATGACATTACTGTACTGAATAAAGTTATTTCAACAGAAGAAATAAAAGAGGGAATTAGATCTCTGAAACGAAATAAAGCCTGTGGGTTTGATTTGATAGATAATAGTTATTTGATTGACGCACTTGAGCTGTTAGTGCCCCTACTCACATCACTATTCAATCTTGTATTCACCACGGGTATACTCCCTAATGCATGGTCAACTGGTATTATTAAGCCTATATACAAGAGAAAGGGTGACCCGTTAGACCCTGCTTCTTATCGACCTATCACAATACTGAGTTGTCTTGGTAAGCTATTTACTGGTATTTTAAACACTAGATTAACTAACTATTTAAATGTGAATAATATGTTATCGCGAGCCCAAGATGGATTTCGTAAGGGATTTTCTACAATTGATAATATTTTTGTTCTGAATATGCTAATAAATATTCAAAAAAATAATAAAGAAAAATTATATTGTGTATTCATTGACTTTTCAAAAGCTTTTGATAATGTCTGGAGGGTGGGTCTCTGGTCAAAATTGTTAAATTCGGAAATTACGGGTAAATTTTTAACATTATTTAAAAACATGTATAGTGACATTAAGTCATGTGTTCCAATAAGCAAACACGCTTCTAACTTCTTCCCAAGTTACACTGGAGTTCGCCAGGGAGAAAATTTATCTCCCTTCTATTTTCAATATTCCTTAACGACCTCGAACCGTGGTTGATAGAAAACTGTTGTCAAGGTGTCAATTTAACGCTGTCTGAGGAAACATTTACTCTCTGTGTACAGCTCCTGTTACTGCTGTACGCTGATGACATAGTTCTATTTGGTACCGATCCTGGATCTCTGCAAACTTCTTTAAACTCCCTCTTATTATACTGTCGAAAATGGAAACTAACGGTTAACATATCTAAAACTAAAGTTGTAGTGTTTGGCAGTGGTACTACAAAGAAAAAAAAATCGCCCCCTTCATTTTCGACAATAAAGAATTAGAAACGGTAGACTTCTATGATTATTTAGGAATAAAATTCAATAAAAATAGGAAATTTGGACTTGCCATCAAAACTTTAACCGAGAATGCCACAAAATGTATGTACTGTCTTCTGAAGAAAGCCAGAAATATCAATCTCCCACTCGATTGTATTATTAAAGCATTTGATGTTATGGTGTTACCAATCTTACTTTACGGCGCGGAAGTGTGGGGATTTGAATGTTTGGATATGGTTGAAAAAGTTCATTTAAAATTCCTTAAATTAGCGGCTGGTTTGAAAGTATCAACTCCTTCCTTTATGGTCTATGGAGAATTAGGCAGGACCCCCCTTAATATTAGAGTAGCTAAGAGAATTATAGGTTTTTGGCATGGACATATTATACGATCTCAACAAAATAAATTTTCGACTCTAATATATCAATTCATAAGGATGGATGCTCACGTAAACTCCATTATTCACCCTTGGTTATGTAATCTAGAATGTCTATTAACCTCCTGTGGCCTGACCCATGTTTATGATATGCCATGTAATTTCAACACCAAGTGGCTAGTCTCTTCTGTGGAAAGGATATTGACCGATCATTTTCTACAATCCTGGAGAATTTCAATATTGTCGAGTTCAAAAGGTTTCTATTATAAATATCTTAAAGAAATGCCATTATTTGAAAACTATCTCTACCTACCTAAATCTGTTTATTACCCGCTCTTAAAATTTCGCACTAATAACCACAATTTACCAGTCGAGACTGGCCGTTGGAATAATGTACCCAGAGAACAACGTCTATGTTCACTCTGTAACTCACCAGCAATAGCAGATGATTTACATTATATATTTCGATGTCCAGCTTTTGATAACAAAAGACTTGCACTTATTCCTAGAAGATATTTAACTTGGTCAAATGTGTTTTCATTAAGAAGCCTATTCTCAACGACCAAACTAAACGAGCTAAAACGTCTATCAAAATATGTACTATTTGTATTTACCACTTTGAATGCTAAATCTAAATGCACACAGCCGTCTTGATGTACATATTATATCTGTCTCTGTACTTTATGTATGCTCTTGTACCACCGTCGGTGGTCTATGGAGAATAAAGAATCTGAATCTGAGTATTCGGGGTCGGTGAATGTGTCTGGCTGCCTTTTCAGGGATTTTGGACAATGTCCTAGGAACCACATACCTATCAACATAACTATCCTATCTGTTGTGTTCAAACGCAATTACGCCTCAAACTCTATGACAGCGTTCATTATACCTCTTATGTTATGAAACCGATATTATCGGATTGTGTGGGGTTATTGCTGGATTTCGGAGTCAAAATTACCATATTGCATTTTATATACTCCATATTTATATCGTAGAAGACTATAATATTGGGAGAGTGGAAGGCCGAAGTTTCGAAAGACGTTAGAAGTGATTTTTTCAGGTGAACAATTGACCTGACTTTGCATGTGTTTGTGACGGCTTCCACCGGAGGGGCCGGATGCGCTCACCTTTTTGCCAACACCTGGTATCATCACTATTTGACAATGATTCATTCACATGCTCGTGATATAGTCGGAATCGTACAATGGTCTTTCGAAAGATAAGGGGAAGGGTTTTGTTGCTTTTATTCTCAAGATACAGGAAACTGTACGAGAAGAAACGGATTGACAGTTGAAGAAAAAAACCAGTCGAATACTAAAAACTCAGTTGATAAGAATACATGACATATCAAAAACGTATTCACCGTAAAATGATTAATAAATTAAAGAAATCACAGGGGTGGTCCATTATAACATTTACCTGGGGATCATCTGCCTATGTAGCCTGACCGGTTACAAAGGGGTTTGTATAAATCATTATATGATTCATTTGTTTCTAAATCATTCGGCAACTCAATTCCCGGCTCTGGATGCCTCATAAACAATGAATGTATCTCAAATTTAGATGTTTTTACCTCGGGTATTTTCGCTGTAAGGCCCTGCATTAGGGTACAGGTTGATTTGACAAAATTAAATTTTACAATAAACACTTGTGAACTATTGTTAACAACTTGGAAAACTTCCTGTGCCGTACCCTCTAAGTGCTTTACAAGGAGATAGTGCCAGAGAAGTTTCGGAGCGAGCCATCATAGACATTATAAACACATATTAGGGTTCGTTCTTTAAGTTCTGAAGTAATGGATTTAGTACAAAAGTGCCAAATAAAGTGGCAGTGGTGAATAATTTATTAAAGGTTTGCAGATAACAACATTACCCAGCCTAGTGAGGTACCGACCCATGCGTATAAGGACTGCTAGTTGTTTGGCAGTCTTTGACGATCGTACGTATTGACTTAAGATACCTCATTGATGGTCGACCTCTTATTTGGTTTCAAACATCAGCTGTACGGATGGATAAATTGTACCATTGAAATCAGTTTGACACGTCATAATTTCTTCCTGAATAGTATCAATTTTGTTTTTTGGTCATTTTATGCTTTGAATGAAGTGTATAAATAAATCGGATGACTTATATAAAATAAGAAATACAATTTGACATACTTACATTTTGAAAGAAAAGACGAACCGCTTAAATGTGTTAAACTGTAAAGACAATTGTACAGAACATTGACCCCAACCCCATCAAACCACACACGAACACGCATCACAAGGGACACAACTCGTGACGGCATAGTGCTAATTGAAATCACCAGTTGCTTCCCTCAAGCCGTGACTCTCGCATCTGTCGCTAGGATCGATCCACGTTTTGTAATACCCTCCATCATCTGCTGTCCTGAACTCAATGTGAAGACGGTAACATCTCTTTTTGTTGCACCACAGATGAAATTTGATGATTTGTTGAAAGCACGGGTTCCGTACTTAATAACATTAAACTCAGGACGGAGATGTATGATGCTTCTTCTGGTTCAAAAGCCCTATTTCTCATCGCGTGAAGGCGGGACAGAAAAAGGCAAATGTTGTCATGTATTAAAGTTAACAAATGTAATTTAAATTCTGCGTTGTTCGAGAAGGGTCCCAGTCGGCTGAAAAGATGCTAGAATACCGCTCCATCTAATGAATTCTGTTCACCAGCGGTTAGAAAAAATATGTATTTGATGAGAAAAAAGTCTGGCCTTGTCTTGGCGTTGTGATGATATACGCATCGTCCTTCCCCAGACTGCTCGTGCCAAGGCGAGCAGCCCCGCCTCCCGCCTTCAAACTGGCCGCATTCCGACTCAGTGAGTGACACAAAGGGGAGATGACGAGCGAGCTTGTCGCAAGGCAACTAACGGGATCGGGTGGTCAGGCTCGCTTTCTTGGTTGAATTGAATCTCAGCTGCCATTGAATCTCAGCTGCCTCGATCGATGCTCATGACGGCAATCATTGGGTTGTTTGGTCCAGACTAAATTATTCAGAGACCGCCGTATTATAGCTTGAATAATGCTGAGTGTGGCGTTAAACAACAAACATGCAAACAAAACAAAATGTGTACAAACATGCAAGCATTTCTAGAAACATTTGGGCTTAGTTGTCGTGTTATGTTTATTGAAAACATCTCACAAAATGAAATAGTTACGGTATCGTAATGAGCTAACCTGTTTGTTGGTTGTGTAACGTCGAACTCAGCAATATTCAAGCTATATGACGGCGGTCTGTGTGAACCAGACAATACAGTGATTGATATCATGAGCATCATCCACGTCAGCCACCCGATCCCATTAGTCGCCTCTTACGACAAGCATAGTCACCCTTTACGGAAAGCATGGGTAGCTGAAGACCTATTCTACCCCGGATCTTCACATTAACCTGTAAAACCAATCCCCCGCATAAAGGTTGCAATGGATACATGTTGAATTGTAAGAAAGAGCAACAGTATTACATGCAAATAAATTATAAGTTCGATCTGAATTTGCTGATGGTCCGACCCATTCAATATATGCCATGTTACATAAGCAGGAAGGAAGCTGTAGAATGTTGTGAAAAACTTTAAAATACTGATTTAAAAATGATCAGACCTATCCAAATGGTTAACAAATAGCTGCTCTTTCATTTCCTGCACTTGCACGATTTTGGAAAAAATACATAAATATGTCTAAAATGAAGGAGAAGGGCAGATTATCTAAGTTTACGCAATTCCGTGATCCAGGATGAGTTTTCTCTATGGTTGGAATATTTCTATGTCCATCTATGAAAATCAGCTGGGGTAAAATGACTTGCTCAAGTTAAACTATTTGAAAAAAATCGTTTCATGAAAACCTCTAACATCAGCCTTATTTACCCATTCCTCACCAACATGTATGTATATTTATTGTTGTGATAAGTATCAAACATGCACTTGTTGAAAAGAACAAAGTCTAGTTCACAATCATATGAACAACACATCTGATAACGTTCGTATTTCTAACCGTTTCGCATAAATTAAATTATGCAGATCTTTTTGGTCAAAAAGAGCACTTGATCTACCTTGTCTTTTATTTATGGTGCGATTGCAATGTGTTGTGTTGAAATTACGTGTTCATTAACTTAGTGCCACACATCGAGGCTTGGTTCCCTTCCTTTCATTGTTATTTTTCTTGACTACTTCAGGGAAAAGTGTCCTGTGACCGTTTTGACGTTTTC
Organism: Haliotis cracherodii; assembly: GCF_022045235.1. Classification (NCBI taxonomy): domain Eukaryota; kingdom Metazoa; phylum Mollusca; class Gastropoda; order Lepetellida; family Haliotidae; genus Haliotis; species Haliotis cracherodii. The sequence goes on from NW_027266264.1 coordinate 64,062,828, forward strand.
GAAATTTTGAAGTGAGTGGTTGGACTTCCTTCATATTCGGAAAGAAGAGCGGACGCTTTGACCATTTGACTAAACCACCGTCCCAGTTTTTGCAGGACATTTTCAGCAGAATTCTCCTTGGTTCACAGATCGTTATGAGAAGTTGGTAAAAAAGACAATATACCCTTACCTATGTTCAGTACAGATGACATCCTTCCAGTGTTAAAACACCCTTTGGCGTGAGAGCCCTACTTGAAAAAGACAGGAAGTTTCACTACAATTTGCATATCCTGTCGGAATCAACGTCAAAACGTCAGGTTCCTCAAAGGAAAACATCCAGTGCTCAGGGCTCTTTACTTTCACATTTCACAGAATGAATTTTGAACATTACAGATTCCGTGTTTTAAAAACTACCACGCTTAATGGTTCATTATATTTCGACGACTTTTAGTTTTAACATTCTCAAACCCTTTAGGTAAAGTGTTAAATGTAATTATAAATGCAAATTCCTTTTACTAATGGCGTGTAAGCATCTGCTACAACTTAGATAAGTGCAGTTTGTTCGGTTTTGACATGTTCTGTTACCAGTAAAGCTGTTAACTTGTTTAGGTCTGCCAGTGCGTGCGATGTGGAGACATGCAACAGCACGTGCCACGTGAGAAGCAGACGATACAAGATGGCTTCCTCGCGTTACGTTCTGACGTTTGCCAGCGGTCGTGCAAGCCACGTGGTTAACTGTGTTGAATAAATGTTTAAGTGTTAGGGGTTGGCTTTTCCCACCTTCGGCATGTTTTGTGAATTGATTTAATTGATCTGAAGATTGGCAACAAGATACACATATGTTTTCCGTTACTCGGAGGAAGAGGGGGCTCGCAAACAATCAGCTGATGGTTCCAGGCTAAAAGGGTAGTCAAAACACACATGGCGCCAGCATTGCGCTCTTATACTCCTGTGAGGAGTCTACACGCATGTGAACTGTCGATGTTAATAATTTTTGATTTTCTCAGAAGTGCCAGTTAGTTCAAACTGCGATGAGAACGAGGCTGTGTCTGTCCTTAATTACACAATAAGTACCATGACCACCAACGTTATCTAAATTTGATAGTTACATTCGACAGTGCATGATTCTATAAGCTAGAGAGTGATGGTTTCCATTTATCCCCTTCAAATTTATGTCCACTTAATGTGCTAAGCGTTTAAAAGTTTAAGAGATATATCATTTCTGACCCTAACCAGTATATATATTTACCACACACCAACATCTCTTACAACGCAGACATGTTTCGATCAAATACGCCTGATTCTTTCAAGCATGTTGTGTAAAAGACAGAAAATAATGAACTTGATATCTTTTGTGGAAATCGATTTTGTAAATCACAATTCCATCCCAGTCTTTATTGATCTTGGTGATAATACCTTGGACAAAATACCACACAAAAGGAAGACATTATTTTCATCCTTTGAAGGTTTGGAAGACCTCAGCTGTCATCCACGAATCACGAAGAAATACCAGATGTTGGAGAGCCTTTCTGTTCACTCGGACGTAGAGGAAAACACGAAAAATCCCAGACTCTCTATCTACATGTATATCTTCCCTTTCTGCTGCCAGATTGGATAAATGGATCCTCTGTCTGTTTGTTTTGCGTCCTCTTTTGGCAGAAGGACCGACTCAGGAAGTATCAATGACACTTTGTAAATACCCCCTACTAAGAGAGTTGAGGTCTTGTAACCCTCGCAGTTGCCCAGGTTTCAGGTGAAGCTATTTTGAACATGGACGTTCTGCGTTTTGTTGATGTGTGTATCGAGGTAAAGAGAGCTTGTAGCGCCCGCTGTCGGCTCGCAGCCAGTGCCAACATGCTCGTGACTAGTGTACTATATGCGCATGTACGCTTTTAGATCATGCATGCGCAAGGCAGATGTGTAACCCTAACTTACATGCATTCTTAAAGGTGTATTTAAGGAGTAATGTTTATGTAAGTGAGGGAATGTTGTTTTAGGGTGCTGGCAGCACTATTTCAGGTCTATCACGGCGTGTAAACAGGGCCAGAGAAACCGGTGGTTGATAGCACCATAAGCACACTCTCGTGTGGGGCACGATGACACACAATCAGGGAGGCCATATATTGTGTCCGCTTCAAGGGGTCCATTATGTCGCCCCGGAATACCTGCAGAGTGCAAGATTTGAGTAAAGCGGGTATTTTGGAAGCAATGGGATCTTTCCTGCAATCATAATCTGGCCCTGATTAACTTTTAGTAAGTCGATTCTCTTTGTAGCTGTACATTTATTTGATAAAACAGGCTGATATAAGATTGCCTTTTGAATTATAATATTATGCATAATCATCCAAATGCATCACACACGAATGAATTAATGTTTCAGTAATCAATTGGTACTACTTGTCGGGTGGCCTTGTAGGGACAGTCCCGGGTAGTCGAAGTAAGAATGGGCACCCAGTAACTCCTCCTTGTCGTTGGCGCTAACTAAAATAGGGACATTGAGAAGAAGTGTATCATCGTGTCCCGCGGCGATGGATGTTCTTCATGCTGAATCTGGGGGCGGTCGGGTAGCCTAGTGGTTGAAGCGTTCGCTCGTCACGCCGAAGACCCGGGTTCGATTCCCGACATGGGTACAATGTGTGAAGCCCATTTCTGGTGTCTCCCGTCGTGATATGGCTGGAATATTGCTAAAAGTGCCGTAAAACCATACTCACTCAGTCATGCTGAATCACTGGTTTTCGTGCTCCAGATTCAACTGTTTTCAGGCTGCCGTGATGAATCTAGAATGATGCTGACTACAGCGTGAAACAACAGTAAAACTAACGGAAAAAGAAAGCATGTACCTGTTTGATGATTAACTGAAACAAAACAAGAAATGGTTATTCGATTTGATACGGATACCATACCCGTGTTTTGGACCTCAAGTTCATAGTGTTTCGGGGACTTTTTTCAGCCTTATGACGTTTTGATAACGTTTGTAATCTTTTAGATAGATCTAATTTTCAAATGTATTCTTTTTTTTGCCCGGCGTTTTTTTACAGCGTTCAAAACTGCAACAGTCAGGTCTTTGCTTTTACTGGACTCGCCAAGGTATTGCTGTAACAGACGAGTGCTGCAGACAGAGTAAAACGCCACCCACTTATATTACAGTAGCCAATTTATGATTTTTTGCAATTAAATAGATTGATTTATCATTTGCTTGATAATGGTTAAAAACCAGTGCTTTCAAAATACAGTTGATCTCCTGAATTACCACGAAGTATCGATGCTACTGAATCTTATCCTTTCATCTTCTGTATGTTGGCGCTTATCTATGAATGCCCACATAGATATGGATAGACAGTTTTGAGGCCGTAGTTAATGCATTACTCACTGTCTAGATCGTCCCTGTCAATATCACGCATATACACCGCCCACAGCGGCCCAGACTGGACGGTCTAAACCAACACCATCAGGACATGGTCCAATAGGTCAGATGAAGTGTAATCAACACCAGACACCTTTCATCAAGCAGCCTCTTGGTCATTGATTATCCAAGCAGGCTGAAATAACGCCACATCTTCATTTCAATTGACAAGCAATCATTTCATCTACAACAGTCTCTGTAACACAGTGGTATAAGGTCAGGATACTGAGTCATCATCTTCATGTTATCACAATGAAGATAACTAAAGGGAAAACTGCATTGCACTGCATTTATCAGTTTCTCTCTACATGGTCATTTGAAGGAGTATACTCATTGTCTGTTCTCATTTGCAGTGTTATGCTACTTATCTTTATTTACGTTTGTGGCCTATCTGCGTTGTCAAACAGGTATCTGGAACCATTAACGCCAGCACCACGAACCGATAGGGGCGACTACTCTGCATGAGATAAACGCGTTCTTGAGAGTTGTATAAAGGATTTATCTTACAGTTTAGGATACGACTGATATAAACACTCTTCTTCAGTGACGTATATATACTGTATGCTGTTTGTGCGAATTTCTTCTACACTGCCTTTAGCTATTTCTTCAGAGGAACTTCCACCTGCCGTCTGTTGTCGCGGTCATGAGACTCTAACTGTCACAACAGGCATGCGCATTTGATGAAGCACGTGCGGTTAGGGGTCACATAGTTCAGAGGCGTTCTTGTTAGCATATTTATCTCTTAAATTAGTTCGCCAAGAAAAAGAAAAGCGATATTCAATCAACGCGTAATTCATTCTTGTGGATCATAGGCTGGGTTGTGGCTGAATGCTGTTGAATGAAGCACGTTTTAGAAATAAATAGCTCCTAAATCTGGGCGGAAGCAAACTCCTGACCGCCGTATTGTTTTTCTGTCCACACAGGCGCCAGAACTGTTTCAAGTCAGATTGAGGAGAAATTTCTTGGTCACTTGAAAATAGATTTGTATAATCGTAAATTTCCTCGCTAATTTCACTTTCAAGAATTTGATTTTCGTTACTTTGAAGTATTCGTGATTAAAAATTACATATACAGGCAGTTGTTTGTTGTCTGGTAATGCTATTTGCAGTCGTAAGGGAAACGTCTTATAAAGGCTTTCCTCATTTTCTCTTGTTTTCGCTGAAGCTTATTTTCTTTCAGCTCTAAGTACAACCACTCAGCATAAAGCTTCTTGATGCAACGTAATAGGATACTGAAGATGAGGACAGCGATAAGACGTAAACAGTGTCAGCGCACGAGGAGATGGGGAACGTGCGTTTGTGGAACAGACAGTAATCCGCGCCAAAGGTTGCGTTATGTTGGGGAAATGCTACAACATGATCATTGATTCAAGGAGATCTGAAAATAATGTGTTAAATCCAGGTGTAAATATGGACTGTTCTTTCATTGTAAGAGAGTGGGAGGGGAGGGGGGGGGGGGGGGGGGGGAGGCGGGGGTCTGTGATGTGATGTTGATGGTAGTTACGGAAGACTATGACTCCACTTCAAGAGAAGACCGAGAGACGTACACATCGTTCTGTTATCATACTAGCGTGTCTATAAAAATTCCTGTGTAAATGTAAACTAATAACTTATTCAATAACTCTCTACACATGCTGTCCGACCATCACTTACTGACTCTGTCTACACACATCACTCACTCACAAGCGACGCTTCATATTTGTTCACTACTTCGGTGATAACTCACCTTTACACTTTGTCCGCACGTATTTCACTAATTCACTTACCCTCTCATCACTTACTGAAGCCTCTCACTGATCCCAGCAGTAACCTACGAGCATTCAATCCACGTCTCTTACTCAACCCAGCAGTAACCTACGACCACTCAATCCACGTCTCTCACTGATCCCACCAGTAACCTACGACCATTCAATCCACGCCTCTCACTGATCCCAGCAGTAACCTACGACCACTCAATCCACGTCTCTCACTTAACCCAGCAGTAACCTACGACCTCTCAGTCCACGCCTCTCACTGATCCCAGCAGTAACCTACGATCACTCAATCCACGTCTCTCACTTATCCCAGCAGTAACCTACGACCACTCAATCCACGTCTCTCACTCATCCCAGCAGTAACCTACGACCACTCAATCCACGCCTCTCACTGATCCAAGCAGTAACCTACGACCACTCAATCCACGTCTCTCACTGAACCTCAGCAGTAACCTCTGGCCACTCAATCCACGTCTCTCACTGAACCCAGCAGTAACCTACGACCACTCAATCCACGTCTCTCACTGAACCCAGCAGTAACCTACGACCACTCAATCCACGCCTCTCACTGAACCCAGCAGTAACCTACGACCACTCAATCCACGTCTCTCACTTAACCCAGTAGTAACCTACGACCACTGAATCCCATCCTCTCACTGAACCCAGCAGTAACCTACGACCACTCAATCCACGTCTCTCACTTAACCCAGTAGTAACCTACGACCACTGAATCCCATCCTCTCACTGAACCCAGCAGTAACCTACGACCACTCAATCCACGTCTCTCACTTATCCCAGCAGTAACCTACGACCACTCAATCCACGCCTCTCACTGATCCCAGCAGTAACCTACGACCACTCAATCCACGCCTCTCACTGAACCCAGCAGTAACCTACGACCACTCAATCCACGTCTCTCACTGAATACAGCAGTAACCTATGACCACTCAATCCACGCCTCTCACTGAACCCAGCAGTAACCTTCGACCACTCAATCCACGCCTCTCACTGATCCCAGCAGTAACCTACGACCACTCAATCCACGTCTCTCACTTAACCCAGTAGTAACCTACGACCACTGAATCCCATCCTCTCACTGAACCCAGCAGTAACCTACGACCACTCAATCCACGTCTCTCACTTATCCCAGCAGTAACCTACGACCACTCAATCCACGCCTCTCACTGATCCCAGCAGTAACCTACGACCACTCAATCCACGCCTCTCACTGAACCCAGCAGTAACCTACGACCACTCAATCCCATCCTCTCACTGAACCCAGCAGTAACCTACGACCACTCAATCCACGTCTCTCACTGAACCCAGCAGTAACCTACGACCACTCAATCCACGTCTCTCACTGAATACAGCAGTAACCTACGACCACTCAATCCACGTCTCTCACTGAACCCAACAGTAACCTACGACCACTCAATCCACGTCTCTCACTGAACCCAACAGTAACCTACGACCACTCAATCCACGCCTCTCACTGATCCCAGCAGTAACCTATGACCACTCAATCCACGCCTCTCACTGAACCCAGCAGTAACCTTCGACCACTCAATCCACGCCTCTCACTGATCCCAGCAGTAACCTACGACCACTCAATCCACGTCTCTCACTTAACCCAGTAGTAACTTACGACCACTCAATCCACGCCTCTCACTGAACCCAGCAGTAACCTACGACCACTCAATCCCATCCTCTCACTGAACCCAGCAGTAACCTACGACCACTCAATCCACGCCTCTCACTGATCCCAGCAGTAACCTACGACCACTCAATCCACGCCTCTAACTGAACCCAGCAGTAACCTACGACCACTCAATCCACGCCTCCCCTCTACTAAATGCCTTGGCGAAGTCCTGGCGGCAGTGACACAGACACAGAGATGGTTCTTGATCCGTTGCTTGGTTGAATACGGAAATGTAGAAACTAATGTAGAAACTAATGGACATTCTGTCATGTGTCTCAGAGCTACCTGATTACCGGTGTGGCTTTACTTCCAGATGGGGACACAAGGCCCAACCTGTAAGATTCATTACCGTCATCCACTTCAGCGACCTTTAGTGGAATCGTTACCGTTGACGCTGTTTTATTAAAATGATGCATTTGTGAACCCGGCAATGATAACCTTAATACCTTTCTGCTGGTGTCTCGGGAAAGGAGGGCCACACCATCCAGTCAACGTTATTACCTCATGGACTTGATGGGACCTGAGGTCGGCTCGAAACCGGAAATTAATATTGTGTAAAGCCATGTAACATATAAAACAGAGATACTAGTGTGTATTACGTGTTTGACAAAACTTAATTTGGAAAATTCAACTGGTGCCAGTGACAATCATAAATGTTAGAATGATCGTGTTTTGAGGTGAGATTAGATGAAATGGGTTTAAGGAAGCGTTCAATATTACATATTATATATCTCTTTTCGTATATAACCGAAATAATGTGAAGATGGTGTATATAACGTAACAATGACGATCACTTACACAACGTGTAAAGATCCACTTCACATTTGTACTGCAAAAAGAGATGAAGTGATATGTGTGTGTGTCTTCTTGTACTGATCGAAACTGATGCCAGTTTTTGTGCCAGCCCACTGATACCATGCCGCAGTTTAACATGAACAACCCTCTCAGACACATTTATTCTGACTCTGGGTGAGTGAGTTGGGTTTAACGGCGCATTGAACAGTATTCCAGTCATATCACGGTGTGTCAGCTTCATGTACTCACTCTGAGACAACCAGTCAGGTAGGGAAACACCATACACCATCTTTTAACATCTGTTGGTATGACGCTAGTGAGGATCTTCCGCTCTTCGGGCAGACCACAGAGACGGTGATTGTGTTTTGACTTCACTCAATTTAATGAAACAGAAAAAAGTGATTATTAAAACACCTCTATAATTGCAGATTTTATTTCTTTTATCTTCGTTCTGCGTTTTAACTGTACATAATGTGACTAATTTAACCGTCGGATTTCTGCCGTTATTACCTTCTACCATGTTCAGCATTAAAAGCAAAAACACATACACATTTACATTGTTTAGAAGTATTTATGTTTCAGAATTACATTTTACAAATATGTGTCAAAGTCAAAGATACTGATAAACACGCTACATTATCAGCCGGGCACGCAGGATAATTATGATATCGCCGTTTGCCAACACATTCACCTCGGAGTGAGTGAGTAAGTGAGTTAGGTTTAACGGCGCTTCGAAAAGTATTCCAGTTATACCACGGCGAGTCAGATGAATGTGGGAGGAAAGCCCGGATTGATGCAGGTCTCAGACGTATACCACTTTGGTGAAACACATGAGCATGGGAATGGTGCTGACAAACAATAAAGCATAATCAAGCCGAACCGGGATTCGAACCCGCAATCATAGGATTCTGGCGGGCCCAAGAAAGGCAACTCTGCACAGCGAAATGCGACGCCTTAGACGACTGGACCACCCGTGCCCCTTTCACCAGGGGCATCACAGATTGCCTAGGTAACCAACCATGTAATAGAATTAAGTACCCTATAACACCGAAGATGTCATAAGCTTTGTCCTTTCTAGTAACATGATACCACAAGCATTACATACGGTGATGGGTTGTCAGTCATGACCGGTGCAAGGAAGGGTTTATTTGTATATCTTGCTTCGCTGCCATCGAGTCTGAAAGCAATAATTGTACCTTCCTAACCGCTTTGCCATGTGTAATCTAATTACTGGCCTGGTTACCTTACCCTGCTTCCAATGCTAACCATATACTCGACTGTGGTTTATTACTGGTTCTATTACAGTATAGGATAAACGCCAGCATCCATATGTTATTAGTAGTTGTGGAGTAGGTGACCTTCGTAACAACGTGAATTGTTGCACTGGTGTGTAGGGCAAGAGACCTTGTTATCACACCCAAGAGGATACATACCGTTTGGTTATTTATGGATACTATTGGCAAGGGAGCTGTTCATTATCAGTATTGCTTTCGACTATTTTGGTTTATCGTAGAATGTGGCGTTATTCTGTCGTGATTCATTCATTTCATGATTAATGAATTCGTTTAACGAAATTATCCTTAGATATTTGTAAAAATGTGTGTTAATGGTGTGTGACAAATGAAATATTTTTGTCAGGAACCAACGTTTTAAAACTCTATCTCTATATAACTAATTTTAGTTGCACAGTACTGTTACAAATCTAATAACTCGTTAAATATTTGCATGACAATGTTCAAAACACACTATTTTAAGAGGCATTGAAAAAACCCAATTGAAAGCTTACATATAAGCATATATACATTCTGTTATCAATTTTTCAAGTCTCTGTAATCATTTCAAAATAGTACAGATTTAATGATACAAACTTAATTTAATTTTGTGCATGTTGTTATATATCCTACAGAATAGAGAACTGTTTTAACTATATCAATGTTAAAAATGATCTCCACATCCCTCTCTATTTTTATTATGAAATATTTATCAAACTTTTATTTGTAATAATATGATCTTTGATCCATGTATATTATTCTGAAACCAGCCTTCAGGCTTCAATCATGACATCAAATTGTAACAGTTTCTTATGACAAGAAAACCCATTATGCAATCATTTAGGACTCATTACGAAACAGAAGAATCATCAGGAAGCTGCTATGTAATGTCTGATGTGAGTAAGCATTGGTTTAACAATAAAAGTACAGTAAACTACGGTTATAACGAATCCAAAGTGAACCCTTATCTTAGTTCGTTATAAACGTAGTTCGTTATAAACATATGTATAGCATATAAACAGCAAATGGTCGGGGCCAAAAAATAAATTCGTTATTTCAGTCAGTTCGTTATAAGCGTGTTAGTTATATACGTAGTTTACTGTACACGACAAATCTTCGAGTCATCCCTAACTGGGAAAGTATTATATATGCTGCACAGGGTGACCTGCACAGGGTGTCTTTATGTAGAACAAGTGTTACGTGGAAAAATATTGATTTGATATGATAATATTCTGAGTAAACACAGATATATATTGCTTCACAATTCACTCATGCACGTTCAAATATACTATCCTAGGGAAACACTATCGGAGCACGTTTGACAGATGTAATTAGCATAACATATGTTCCCGTGCCAATCTCAAACCTTCAGCCCGTGAGGAGATAGCTGTCACGAAAGATAATTACTTTTCTACTCAGGCCAAACGGCGCAATTCGCGGTGTGGTTAGCCGTTCAAGGATCAGATGTCGTGGGTTCGAATTTCAGATTCGTCTTATTACTTTTCCGTCTTTGTTTTTCAGCACACGTACGTCACTTGGACTTTTCTCCTAAAAGCTTAACACCCGGATTTATACTGTTCAACAGTGGTTAAGGAGCACCCTAATCTTTCATATGACTATAGTTAGTTTGTCATGTGACGACACATTCTATAGTAGGCTGAATCGGGTGGTCCTCAACATCTTTTGAGCAGTATTACTGAAATACTTATCAAGGCAGCGTTAAACCAAAACTAATCTTCGCAGTCTGTTAGCCTGCCCGACACTCGGCATTCAGAGGCTTAAACAATGACTGATCGGCTCAGAGCCAGTATTTTGTGTCTCAGTGGGGTACTCATGTTAAACTGCGGCATGGTGTCTCAGTGGGCTAGCACTAGTCCGGACTAGTACAAGCGGCCACGCACACAAACACACACACACACACACGGGCGCAAGCACGCACGCACGCACGCACGCACGCACATCACTTCACCTCTTTTTGCTGTACAAATGTGTTGGGGATTTTTACACATTGTGTAAGTGATCGCCATTATTACGTTATATACACCATCTTCACATCATCACGGCTATGTAAAAAAAATAGCATAATTTGCTTTTGTATTTGCCGCTCTGCGCATCACACACCCAAGCTAGAACTCGTTAACATCATTATCACCGATGAACGTAACATATTCACGCTCTAACTGAAACCACGGGAATCATGAGAAGGAAATTGTGTGACATCTGTTTCTTTAACAAACGTAATTATTGCGACTTTTGTTGTTTAAAGTCCATCACGATTGACCGGGAGTGTGGCGCAAAATACATTCACTCACTCAGTTATCTTTTTGTAAATTCAGTGCACCGTGCCACTGAGAGTTTGTGAGCGTTCTTTTATCACAGATGATAGTAACCACATCAGGTACATTGGCGTTACAACTTCTTATCTAGTTTACGTTATTGTTTCATACAAGTTCATCTCCCAGCGCTCACGGTTCGTGCATGTCCATGATAAACTATGACTTCAATAATAGGAGCGATATTATGAGGTGGATAAGCGTGCAATTTGTCAGTATTATATCACAGCAAGAGTAAATAACATTATTATCTTTCATTTCACAGTTCATGAGTGGATTGCACAAAGTGTGCTAAGGATCACCACTTTAAACGGTAATACGTCAAATTGTGTACATCTGTTGAAACAGCCAAAGGGAATAATGCATGAGGACTTGTTTAATGAACAAAAGTCCGTTGCCATGTGCCACTCAATGCCAGCAAACAACTTGTGACCTGTAATCAGTCAGATTCACCCGTCACAATGACAAAGTATCTGACCAAAACTGGAATGGGAATTTTTTTTACTAAAACAAATTCATTGTCCAAAGAACAACTCCCAGTAGCGCGCATGTATTTCCCGTGATGCGATCAAAGCCTGGCACCGTCGTCTCAAGCTCCCAATAAGTGTCTGGATGGTTGCCAAGTGAAGATTGTTCCACTCATCAACAAGAGCATTGCCGAGTCCCTATTTAGTTGCCGGAAGGACGGCGTCGTGAGAGGGCGATTTGCACCCCTGTTTAGTTGCCGGAAGGACGGCGTCGTAAGAGGGCGATTTGCACCCCTGTTTAGTTGCCGGAAGGACGGCGTCGTGAGAGGGTGATCTGCAGCTTGTTCACCTTGCGTTCGATAGGGTTGAGGTCTGGTGATCGGGCTGACCTCTCCATGCGGACAATGTTCTCCTGCCCTAAGTAGGCATCAACCTACCCTGTCCCTATGAGGCCGTACGTTATCGCCCATGAGAATGAAGTCCGGTCCGACTGCATTAGCATACGGTCTCACGTACACACCAAGAATGTCAACACAGTAGCGCACATCTGTCATCGTGCCCTCTGTAGGACATGTTAATCGGTTCTCCCATCTCCACTGATCCCACGACCAATCACAATCGAGCCACCTCCATAGCGGTCAGACCCTTGCAGATCCGGGGTTGAATAGGTCTTCAACAACCCATGCTTGCCGTAAAAGGCGACTATGCTTGTCGACTAACAGGATCTGGTGGTCAGACTCGCTGACTTGTTTGGTGCATGTCATCGGTCCCAATTGCGTGGATCGATGCTCATGATATCAATAACTGGATTTTCTGGTCCAGACTCGATTATTTACAGACCACCGTCATATAGCTTGAATATTGCGGAGTGCGGCGTTAAACAACAGACAAACCAACAAACGACAGCGGTCATGTTCAGCTACGTTGGAATCCTGAAATCAAGTCTCATGAAGTCTCAATGACACGATTATGCACTGTCTGAATAGAAACGTTAACGCCACTGGCTTCATTTCTGAGTGTGGTGGCAGTCATGAAATTATGACGTCTTGCTGCAATCCGGAAAAACCTGTCGCTGGGGAGCTTATCCAAACGTCTGGTATCGAATCCATGCCCTGCTGATCACACGTTGACAGATACCAACGGCGTTTGCAACGTGACCTTGTATCCCGTGTTGACCCAGTTTCATGCATGCCTTTGCATCTGTCTGATTCTTCGGTTGTCAAACGACGTCTTTGACGTCAATGATTATAAGAGCATTCAATTGTTGTAATCCGAAGTAACAAATGTTGTTGAGCTCTCTGATAATGATGTGCAACGATTTTGTCACGATCATCCAAACACCTCGTGCACATCGTGCCCGTGACTGCATGCCTCTGTCCGTTCAGCATGAAACTGATGTCCTCAAGGGGTTACCCACTCATTGTGTACCGGAATCTCTGTTTGATGGATTTGTTTGTGATATCATCGAAACTTGATCCTCAGCAAACTTTGAGTAGTATATTAGAGTTTTGATTACCCAAGCCTCATCGTTGGAACTCTCAGAATCTGAATATAATTTATTCATCAATATTGAAACACAATCGGCCCACTTAACGTTACTCTTTCAGCCCCGTTACAGATTGAAGGCCCCTAGGGGAGTAGCTTAGCCATGGTCACTTGATTACACTACAGGACTTTACCATTTCGCATTTGCCCCAGTGAGTCCAGACCATAGCATACCAAACCCCTTCGATTTGCCGAAATCCAATAGATCTACTTTTGTCGGAAACTTTGGTCTTGTCGACAGCTGACAAACGATCGTGAACCTAAGACTAGGATCAACAATACGTCTTCTGTGCTCCCCACTTTGCCGTGTTTGGTTCCTGGGATTTTGACGGATTAAATTCCTACTATTGAACGCAAAAAGTACATAAAGTTCTTTTTATCAACCTCTTGGGCACATCTCAATGGTTGAAGGGGCATTTCGATCCGTTACCCTTGTCTTTAGAGTAACCGTTTTCAGAGACTTGTATTTAGCGAGGCCGAATTTGAATTGTCTGTAGTGGGGCTGATGATCTCTTATCTGGCAGCAGACATTGGCTCAGTATTTGCCCAGTCCGCTTTTTGCGCCAGGAACTGATTATTTTACTCAAACGTAAATTAAATAAAACTTCAATTTGATGTGGAATTCGTGATAAGAGAAGTATTGCAACCTATTTGTGTAGACTGAAGTTAAAAGACTATTTTTCAAGTAATCAGTTCCTGGTCCCAAGCAGTGCCAAACTAACACAGCTGAACTAGAATGGTTTAAATAGTACCATTAGGAAATCCTCATTAATGGTATTCAGATTCAGAATACAAATACAATGACATCTGTCTACCGATGACGCGTAATGTCGGGCAAAATAAAATTGGATTTGACCAAACAATTACAAACGTTATCAAAACGGTACTAGGCTAAAAACAGTCACCGAAACACAACAAACGTACGGTCCAAAGAACAACTTTGATACCGGTATCAAATACATCCACATCGAATAACCATGTTTTTATAAAATCATTTTTGACACCATCACACATTAGTGTATACGTTCTTTCGCCGGCAGTTCATTATAACTTACAAACCTTTATAGTTAAGCTTTCTCCGAGTCAATAATATCAGAATTTGAATTTCGACTGTATACACATGTATGTTTTAATGTAGGTATATGAACAATTAATCTTTCATAAATTAAATGGTTCTAATGAAGGGAATCTTTGTGTCATATTTTCCCTCGATGATGAGAATGTATAAACTTTGTTTCGAAACAAAATACTAATCTTTTGTGATCTAACAAGTGTTATTTGCAAACATATTGACCACGTATCTCATTTAAATATCTTTTATTTAATTTAGGTACATCAAAAGAACAGTAGCTTTAATGAGAAACTATATTAAAAATTGCTTTGGCATCTGCATTTGCAGGTCATTATTTACGAGATTGTATCTTTATCCTTACCGTGTATCAATAATGTTAAAAGTGTATATTTCTTCTGTTGAAATGGACATGAGTTTTAATTAAACTTGTAGATTGTCATTTCAAAAAGGGACCCCTTTGTAGAAAGCAATATTTGGAATCAATTTGAACATATAACGGTACATAAAAGTGTTCTGTGATACGAGGGGCGGTCGGGTGGCCTAGTGGTTAAAGCGTTCGCTCGTCACGCCGAAGACCCGGGTTCGATTCCCGACATGGGCACAATGTGTGAAGCCCATTTCTGCTGGTGTCCCCCGCCGTGATATTGCTGGAATATTGCTAAAAGCGGCGTAAAACCATATTCACTCACTCACTCACTCTGTGATACGTAAAGGTCAAGACTGATAACTGTATCTTTGTGTTGGTGTCAGTGGAGATAGATGTAAGTTAATATGTATTGATTGTCATTGACAGACAATGACTGAAACATTCATCAAAATATCGGATGTTGTAATGGCAGATTGTAACAGGAAGTGTGATTCAGAGTTATCTCCCTTGGTTGACACAAACATGACATTCTTGATCGTTCGAGACGTTTCGGTAACGAACAGTTTCTACATACTTGTACCTGTACAACAGCAACAAGCAGACTATTCGGGGCCTGAATTTCATCTCATCTACTTGACCACCCTCGGGATAGTGCTCTTCGTAATGCCCTATCACGCCACATTTCAGGTAGTGTCCCCCGTCACGTCTAATCACGCCCACGCCCCAGGTCGTGTTCCTCTCGTCGTGAAATATATTATAAACTGCCTATAACCAATGTGCCAATTACTCAAGACGACAACCTTCTCGATCTATTTGATATCAGCTTGAAGCATGTTAAAACCTCCCCATGAGGGTTACAGTCTGGAACAACATAGACGTGCAGTAGTTCAACAATGACCTTATTTAGACATTTGAATTAAAAAAAAGATTTTAGTAGAGAAAAAGGTTCCTTACTTTAAGTAAACTAACAAAATGTAATAAAACCCGGCGGCGTCCTATTATCATACACATCATTAGGAGCTAATGTGTATTGAATAAAACATATGCAACAATTACTTTTACAGGGAGCTATCAGTTCATTTACAATTTTAAAAAGAGCGGATGAGCGTTGGTATTCAAGTGTACGCTCTGCAATCAGGAATCCACAAGCTACAATGGTTCTTGGACATAATGCTATACGCCTGTCACCAGTATTTTGTGTACGATGTCACTGACGTAAACACGATTGTCATTACGTCTCGTAAAATCTCCAATGAACAATGAAAGAAATATGCCAAAGTGAGACGTAAACTGACATTGAAATGATTATTAAGTAATCTGAAAGGTCGTCACCATTAAAAAAGCCTTGTGGTGATTATTTTGTAATGTTTAGTGTCAAATTTGCATTGTAACTTGTCTTCAGGCACGTCAGTGCAGCACTGAGGGAGGCTTCAATTTGTCTAATCCCCTCTAAAACCTCCCATTAACAACACAACGGCGACGTCATGTCAATTTGGACACCTTTCATAAAATGAGAAAACAGCAATTTCTGTGTGCAAAAAGTCTTCATTGTCTTGATTAATCTTAGATTACAGTCGGTAACATTGACGCCACGAATGCTGCAGCGCTAGAACTAGCTGAAGAGGGGAGATTCGGTTGACCTAACCAATAAAAAGGTGTCTGTGGTTGGTTCCATGTTATGTTAATCTAGAAATGTTTTTTTGTCTGGTTGCTCTGAACTGGACGGACATTGTAGGTGTTGTGAGTTGATTGAACGTTGCGTTCAAGATTATCGCACTATGTATCGACGTGCATGCATGTGTGTGTGGCTGTTTGCGCTAATCCGGACTTATGCCGGTTTTATAGTGCAAGCCTAATGAGGTACCAAGGCTCTAGTTTAGGCCAGGTTCACACAGTGCCGATTATGACTCCCGTTTGAGATCAGACAGCGCTACACGACAAGTCGGATTACTATCCTCTATGATCTGGAATGTCCTATCATTGTCTGGACGCAGTCGTATACCTTCGTAACAGAGTCCTGGAGATCGGGAAAGGTCTAGGGAGTCGGCCAAGCACTCCCAACAGTATGGTGTGTCCCGTAACATTCGGGAAACTCAGCCGATTTGGTCTAGTCGGATTACAATCGTGACTATGTCTTGACAGATTCTGCTGTATCGGATCAAAATCGTAACAAGGTCCTGTGGATCGGGACGCTGTCGTGATGAAAGGGCGTGAATTGTTCATTGCCGTTTCTTGTCGATTGAGTCCAGATTACGTCCAGATCTTGCCGAATGCGAACCATCTTTGTTGGTTCACTGTCCTGTCACAGTCTGATCTCTGTCCGATCGCATTCAGGAGAATCGGAACGCTGTCGGGAACGCTTCGGTCGTTTGTTACCATGCGGAAGATACAAATCGGATCAGATTCGGATTGAGAACGGGAGAATCGGGACGAATTCGGCTTGAAACTGCTGAATCGACGCGCTTGCTGAACAATATCTGATTGTTTGTAAATAATTCCTACGAGTCAGAGGACCTTGATCAATTTTTTAATCGGGAATGGTCCTATCAAGGACGGCAGTAAAAATCCAGAATGTGTCACTGGGCCCTTAACCTAGATTCCCGAGTCAGACATAGTATACTGACTCCTAGCCGTAATAACATGTACCATCTTTTAACGTCTTTTGGTATGCTCAATCTGTTACACGAAAGCGGGCGCTTATTTTTGGGATGTGGATAGGAAGGATGTTTATGGAATGAGAAACGAATGGGCTGATGTGATTCGGGGTTGAAGCTGATGTTGCAGTGGCAGATTTGACAATTATGTTCATAGTAGGTGGTTGGTTATGGCTATAAAGTTAACATGTATAGATGTTTTGTGTAGTTCGCTGTTGAACACGGACGTCGAAGGCGATGGAGCTTATATTGTGTTTCAGTTGTAATTGCGACTGGGCTACAATGGGTTGAAAAAGCAATGGAACTGATACCAAGAGTAATACCGTAAACTACGTTTGTAACGAACACGCTTATAACGAACTGACCGATATAACGAACTCATTTTTTAATCCCGGCATTTATTGCATATATGATGTATATTTGCTTATAACGAACTCCGGCTATTACGAACTAAAATTAGTGGTCCCTATGAGTTCGTTATAACCGTAGTTTACTGTATGTGGCGACGAAGCTTGTATTATATTGGTATAGCTGAGGCTGATACGGGTCGTTCTGAGAGGAGATTTATTATTTTATAATTACTTTTTAATTTTTTTTATTTGTAGCGATTGATGTGGTTCGTTGTGATGATTGGCCAATTGTTTAGTGTAATTTGACGATTTCTGGGTGACGATGTGTCATTTCTAATTTGTGACACCTTTTCTCCCAGTAGATGACAGGCGTAAACGTAGGAGTGAGTGAGCATGATTCTTAGGCCGTTTTTAGCAACATTTCAGCAATATCACGTCGGGGAACACCATACAGGAGTTGTACCTGTGTGCGGAATCCAAGCCGGATATTCGGCGTGACGAGCGAACGCTCCTCGTAAACGTAGAAGAAAACGTCGTATGTTACTGCTGCGTACGTAGCGACGCAGTACTACTCACAGTTTGGGTTATTCTGGCGCTACAACAAAGCTGTAGGTTGCTACGACGTGAGGTTGAGCTGTTGGTTCTGCCAGCAATTGCACCAACGTCAAGATATTTATATTTGTGAGTGACTTATAAGCCATAATTATGAGTGCGAAATAGTTACGATTAAAGCTGCACAGGCTAGTGATCCTACTGACTTGCATGTCAGCCCAGTCACCTAATTTGGAATCCTTCATACGAAGTTCTCAAACTTTGTACAAGAAATCATAACCCAAGTTATTCAGCCGTAAGTCGCGTAATGTTTCACAAAATTACCTTCTTTTTTTGTGCCAGTCTAAACATCACTCTGCATTGTCTTGACACGGGGACATTATTGCCAAGGTTTGGAGGGTAATCCAAGACATACCAATATAGACTGAACTCGCTTGACAGAATCCATTGATTTTACCATGAATCTTCTCCATGGAACGCCCGTTGCCCTACACAAGAAGTCGACATGTGTCAGAACCGTGATTCCCCCTAGCAAATCAAGATAGAACTGAACAGGTCGAGAAACACATCCTAGGTCGAGTATGATTTATTCGTCTAGGGTTACTATAATGCCTTTCTATAACAGTGGGATTCAACAATCGTTATTTTTGTATTTACATATAGATGGCCCCATATCGACAGCCGGGCTCGTTTCCAAACAGATGCTCTATTATTTAGGATATTAATGATATTCGCTTTCTAGGGATTTGTTTCAAGTAGGGACATATGAAAGCCGTGCTCCGGAGATTGCATGTAACGCCCGAAACGTCGCCGACATTATGTCTCCGTATCATACCAAAAATGAAAACAAGGTAATAAATTGTCCAAACTTTACTCTCCGTTATATTGGGTTACCACGAAGAGGTAGGAGATAGTATGATCTCGGTACGGAATGAGAGGGTTAATGTATGCACGCATCGTATTTACTGGGATTCACCCCGGAGCCACAAACAAATTCCGGCCAAAATCAACTCGGAGTCCGGTTTGTTTTCCACACCGTGTCCAGTCAAACAGTATATGAATAATCCTCATAAAGAAAGCTGAAAAGGAACAGTCCCTAAGCAACGGTGAAGAAATAGATGCCATTGTAACGTCCGTAAAAATACAGACAGAGCTTCTTTTAAAAATATATATAACGTCAATGCCCGAGAATAACCAATTTCGATTATCCGACGAAACAAATTTCATTGGATGTAAAAGGCAAAATTATAAGAATGAAAATTATAGCACTGAAAACCAGTGAAAATGTTTCCTGAAAAAGCGTAAGCGTGTCCTGGTCTACCGGTAGATATACGGCACAGCGTAATAAAACTATACATCAGTTATTATACAATAATATTAATGGCATTTCTGTATGGATGACTTAAATGCTCATCAGTGCTCCTATTAAACTTACACAGGGATAATGACATATCGGGGTGTCCTCCTTTCTCGAGGTGTTTCAAAACGATTTCAAAAGTATCAGTTATAAGTAGGTTCAAAACACCAGGTTCAGTTAAAAAGAATAAGCCACACTGTTGTTGACGTTGGTGCATAACTGTCTCTGTATCTTGAATGATAATTTCACAGACTGGCATTTAGCAATTTTCTCAAGGGTTATTCGTCACAATGTTACCACACAAGGTATGTGACGGGATAACACATACGATATTTAACATCACCTATATTTGTTCATTAAAAGAAGCATGATCTCTCTACCACCTACAGCATTAATAGCACAATAAACATTTTCCATTGCAATATTCTAAAATCTTCTGTTACGCAAGGACCCTTGCGATATAGCATATAAACTGCAGGGTAAACGAAAGTATACTCCCATATTTGATAATGGCTAAAAATGAAACAATCAAGAAATGTTTATTCGATGGTGATGTATTTGATACGAGTATTATAGTTGTGTTTTGCAGCTTTCATTTGCAGTGTTTCGGCGACTGTTTTCAGTTTAGTAACGTTTTGATAACGTTTGTAATCTTTTGGTCAAATACAGTTTTCAGGTGAATGCACGGCAGTTTATAACAGTAATTGGGAAAGTAGGTTCGGAATAACTAAAATTACCGATTTACATAACTCGCAATGGTTCTGTCCATGTAAACAGACAAATCTGTGCCATCGCTAATAATGCGATTTCCTGAGCTCGATTTCCAACACTGGCACAATTGTTTGAAACTCTAGACTCTGATGTTCAAAGGATGAAAAAAAACAACAACCAAATTCCATCACTTCTAATAATTGACCGTTAATAATGCGCTAACTCTAAATAACAGTTGGACGTGCTCTGAGGGACATTTTATGACCCTGGTTAAAAGGATCAGTGTGCACTCACCTTTTATTGCCATCAACCGGGGAGTACACAGACTTGTTAGGCGCCGGAAAGTTAGCAGTCATTACTATGTAATTCTATCGGGTACCCAGTCACTGCTGGATGACGCACTCTATTGTGTACCACGGTTGAAAAATATCTTGGCAATAAACAGTGAAGTAAATTTATTAACCATTCCAAGGAAAACCACAATACGTTTCTGAATGAGCGACTCGCTGTTACCAAATATTGTCCTTTAAGCATGTCCATATTATCACCGAGAGGAGCGTGTTTCCGGACTAACGGGGTTTAATTGTATGAATTCACGGGGCTAAGTTTACTGCTAACATCAGAATTTGAATTAGACTAAATTTAGTCAAAGATTCTTGATTTTAGTGAAATACTCCCTCATTATAGAATGACACAGTAGCTGCATCAGTTGACCCCTGCCCGCTACACTGATGGAGCAGGCTTCTCGAGGACCACGCCAAGCTACTACATTTACATGATGTTTATAGTGCCATTGAAATGATGGTAAAGCGCCATCGGGACCCCGACATTATTTCAACCATTCCGGTATATTAACCTTCACATAAGTCCTTACTTTTTGCCCAGACTATGTATCAGCAAAGCCTTTTGTCTAGCAGCGTTGGTGTTCTTATGTTATGTGGCGCTTATACATTCCAGATAACCCATATAGTCACGCTACTGCATTTTGCTGTTGCGAAGGTGATTACTGAGGTTAGAAGACCAGCTTCCGCGCTTGCCTATTTCGGTCAGATAACATATTGCCACTTGCACACAAAGCCTGCCACGTGTAATGAGTGTGTTGGGTTGAAATCCACTTTGAAGGGTCATTCGGATACAGCACTGTGTGTGTATGCGTGCGCGCGCGCGTGTGTGCGTGTGTGTGTGCATTTTTAGGAACGAATTACCCCACCCCCCTCTCCAAATATGACGTGGTCGACCCCTTAATATCTATTGAACGTAGGGTTTCATCCGTACATTCAAACCTTGTATTCTAAATAAGTATTTATCACTGTCGATTAAAAAAAAGTCGTCATGGACATACCACGTCTACAACTGTGAAAGTAGCTGAATGTTCGCTTTTGTTCCCTTTAGTGTCAGTGTGCATCTTAACATTATTTATATATGGTTAATCAATAAAGAAAATAACGAGTTTATACATTTGTCTAATATTTGAAAAGAACATGTCGAAAGCCTGAAGCCGTCTTCAAATTTATGATAAATTTGAAACATGAGTATCTAGACGTGGTTCTTTCTTCTGTGTCTGAAAGCATCAGACACTTATTACGTCGTGAACTTTTGTGTAAAAGAGAAGACTGCTTGAAGCTCCACACAGTGTTACCTTCAGTTGCAGGGGAGCATGGAGGACGTTACAAGGGATGGAAGTAACAAGCGCTGCAGCGAGCTGCTACTGTCCCAGGTCGAGATGTAGGGATGTACAAAATCCAGCCATCAATGAACAATTTAATATACACCAGATACCATGAACGAGACATCCGTGGCAAAGACGCCATTTGTCAATATAATTGCCACTACAGCGTCCGGCTTCGTCTTTCATAAGTGAAAGCATAAATCGCAGATTCAAGGAAACACTACACCATTATTGCCGTGCATTGCCAATCCAACTCTATAATTCATGGATAATAATTTCCTACAGCTATCCATCACATCTTATTGAAATATTGAGTAATTTACATTGTCATTTCAATATCATATCAAATCGTTTATAAATTTTGCTTGTCAGTCTAGATGTGATAGTGGATCATATTATTATTATGCCTGTCATCCGCTACCGATTTGGGCTTTACAATCGTGGTTCAAGTTTGTAATGGGAGCAGATGGCCGCTATAAGTCATTATCTTCACAATATTTGATTCCGCGATCGGTAACCCGTGTCTCGCCTATTGGAAGAGTCAGTGTCTTTGTTTCAGAGAAATTAGGGCAAGAAAGAGATGTTCAATAAACGGGCCTCCTTGCTCCATCTTCATCTTACAGCTCAAAACATTGTTAAGTAACGAGCCATCCTCATCTGAAATTGATTTTGTCATTAGCGTCGTTTCGTGGACAGTTTTACATGTAAATACACACTGCTACTGCCGCAGACAGGTGGTTATTAAGGTGTTGATATCTGAATGAGGTGTTATTTCCCAGTTGAAACATATTGCAAATTACAGGGACAAAGCAGTGGGGTATTAGTGAAATTCGCACTGAAGAAATATTGCCACATTCTTAAAGTTATGGCCAGGACGTGGATGGGAGTTACACCAGCGGAATCAGATGCTGTTATTATGTCGTCACAAGCTGAAGAAGTTTAATTTTGTAGAAAAACGAATTTTCTCAAAGGCTGTGTGCATACAAGAAACCGAGGTTATTAATGTAAGGAACTGCTAACATTATGCATGTACGTTTCATTTTTGAAAGATAAACACGAACGCCTTTTTCTAAGGTACATTCAATAGAATATATTATGCATTTAAGTAGGCAATTATAAGAATATTATACACATATCCCTCCTTGCAATCACATCATAAGTTTCTTTTGACAAAATGTAAGGGAGAGCTGAACGATGCTACTTCTGTGCGTCTGGTAATCTTGCTGTATACAAACGATGCATCACTGGTGACTCAATGCTGACCTGACTGCTTCCAGACAGTTTTAGTACCAATTTCCATTTTTATATTGTTTCAAAAAAATAATTTTGAAGTTCAGTCAAAATCCTTAGTTAGTTTTGATAAGCTTTTGAGGAGATCCAGATCGATATACGATATCAGAAGATCATAGTAACAAGATGCCATTACAAGCAATGCTACATGAAAGAGAGACGAGTGGACCGTCTATATGGCCCAAGCAAAATGACATCCTCGCTTGTATACCGTGCGTAATAAAGATTTGGAGCCATACATTTTTTCAATCCCTTGGGTATATATTGACTGCGTTCTGATAACAAAGAAGTGACTGTGGCCCGGATAGATAGAAGGTACTTAATGCCAGACACGATACGAAACAGTCGTGAAGGGGTCAGCTTTGTTTGATTGGTCACATGACCTGCCATCAATCCCCAAGACAATAATTTCAATGGTGAGGGAAAACTTCGAATTGGCGCGTTAATCAAATCAATCAATCTGAACTCGTGTATATCTCAACTTTCCCGTGTGAAGAACACATGTTAACAAGCTCTCATTCCGTAGAGAGCGGCAAGGGGAGGTAATGAGCAAGTCTGGCGCTGGAATTCAATTAGATTCTCCTGGGAACTGGTGTAATTTGTTACAAGCTGCCATGATGGGTGGTCATCTGGGTTTAGGAATTACTAGTTTTGGACAATTAGCGTTGTAGTGGTGTCTTAGGTAGCGTAATAAACTACTGGACGTTTAGCTTACATTGTAGAACATTTTTATCGCGTCAGTATTAGATATAGATAGTACCTGCTCTTGTACTTCGTAGTATTCAGCGAGAACCGTTTGAAAATCCAGACCGACTTCTTGATATATACCTTTTTATACAAGATATGCACAACTCTCAAACTCTCAGGAAAATGCACATACCTTTTTAAAGGGTTCTAGAAGGTCACATTGTTTGCAAATTGCATGCTAATCCAAAGTTTAAACATTATTTGATTGTGGCCATAGTTGTATGTCATATAATGAACGAATGTTAAAAAATTGATTACCCACATGATAATGTCAAAATATTTGTAATCTGTGAATGGTTTGGTTGGGTGGTTAAAAATGTAATGATGTTGGCACTTGTGCGTTTATTTCAGTTAATTACTGGCCTGATATAGAATTCTGTCGGTCTATATTTGTATATAACCTCTTTGATTGAGTGTGCCTCTATCGGATGTCTCTATCTTTGTAATCGTCCGTCCCCTTGAGACAGGTGTGGAAACTCTGTTCCGCCCATCTCAAATACCCCAAGCCACACACCATCCTTCAGTATCAAGTAGAGGTCTCGCAAAGAATTTCCCCCAGGCAACCGTGTGATTGTTGTACTGCTTTTGAGAAATAAATAGATGTCTGGCACTTCCAATGCTTTCTAAACCCCTTTGTCGAAAACAGACGGAGATTCACTGGCTTATCTCGGATCCCTCCGGCAATTTCCGACCTCTTCGGAATGTCTCGTAACATGTGGAAACGTGTAAGGTGTTAGTTCCTCAGGGACTGCTATTCCCTCCCATGTTGGTTCTTTCTGAATGGAACAAACGTTGTAATGAGATTCTTAACAATGTGGTTTATTATATGATCCTACTACTTGTAGATACTGATTGGACGTAAACGCTCATGTAAAGGAATCGTGGCATATACATCATCTACATTTGTCAACTGACCATTGTTCAGACAATTACCCACATTAAACGTCATATCGCAATTGTCAATAATTGAAAGCATTGATCCCGCGCCAGCTGAAATATATTCAATGTCTTTATTTATAATTTCAAGCCTTAACAAATTTGGTTTAAATTGTAGTAAATGGCAGCTCAAGGCTAACGTTGACGGAACAAAAGTGATTGTTTTTAGAAAAGTTGGCAGACTAAGAAAATGTGAGAAATTATATTTTGATGGTAACCCTCTGGTAATAGTAAAAACTTACAAGAGTTCTTGGTGTCCACTTTTCAAGTAGCGGGTCATGGTACGTGACACAGAAACTATTGCCAGAGCAAGCCCTTAAACTTATGAATATTGTTAGATCCCATCTGTTTATTGCAATTTATGTAAATATGTTCTTTATCCTGGCAGAACTACACCTAGTTTCGTTGCAAGGTGTGAACTAGTTGGGTGGTCTCTTCCAGTTAGATATAGCGATGAAAATATTGAAGTATTGGATTAGACTTTTGCACCAGGAAGATGATGTTATTCTGCAGCCAGTATATCCTGATCAATGCAGTTTAGCAGAAAGAGATTCAGATTGTTGGGCAATGCGTGTTAAAACTCCATCATCTATATTTGGCTTCGGCTATGTATGGGTTAACCAAGATGTTGGCTTTAAGTAATTATTTTTGTATAGGTTTAAAAAACGAGTTTTGAAGTGTATTTACCTACAGTGACAAAACTGAGTACAGAATAGCATTAGCCAACTTCCGATGTTCTGACCATATTCTTATGATTGAAAAGGGTATAAAGATTGGTATAGCAAGAAATGAGTGGCTTTGTCCACTGTGTGTTATACCAGTAATTGAATCTGAGTATCATTGTTGTCTCGTATGTCCATTTTAACTTGACTTGAGATGAAACATTGTGCCAAAGTATTTATGTAAGTACCCTACTCAGTTTCAACAGTTGCTATAGTCACGCAGTATATCTATCATAAATTGTTTAGCTAATTACGTTTTCATTGGTATGAGAAAGCGTTGCAAACTCTTGTTTCAAGATGCACCTGTATAAGTGTATAGGTGTACGGCACTTCACATGTTGAATCTCATCCTGTCAGTGTACTGTATCTCATCCTGTCAGTGTACTGTATCTCATCCTGTCAGTGTACTGTATCTCATCCTATCAGTGTACTGTATCTCATCCTGTCAGTGTACTGTATCTCATCCTGTCAGTGTACTGTATCTCATCCTGTCAGTGTACTGTATCTCATCCTGTCGGTGTACTGTGTCTCATCCTGTCAGTGTACTGTATCTCATCCTGTCAGTGTACTGTATCTCATCCTGTCAGTGTACTGTATCTCATCCTGTCAGTGTACTGTGTCTCATCCTGTCAGTGTACTGTATCTCATCCTGTCAGTGTACTGTATCTCATCCTGTCAGTGTTCTGTATAGTGGTTGCCCCTTGACCTAAATAAACTCACTCACTGTCAACAATATAGATCACATATATTCCAACTATATCTTGAATAGTGTCTTTGGGAGAAGGAGATTAACCTATTTTATATTAATCCCAAATGATCAAATTTAACATCTCGTACGACTGCTTCAATGAGTCTTGAATAAAGTTTAGTTACTGAACGGAGAGATATACTACTTCAATTAACCAAAGTAATTACTTACTTAAAATGACGTAAAATAAATTACTTTCCTAAAAGTTCGAACAAAGAGAGCTGTATCGCTGGGTCCAGCAAATATACCACAAAATACCTGTCTCAAAGATTAGTCATAATCCTTAATACAATCAAGATGGGACTTTCCCTGTATCCAAAGAAAGTATATCATACCATATGGATCAATTTGTTGGATTTGGAACCAAATTCAATTGTGTCAAAACATTTGTAAACTTTGTACACCACTAACAAACACGACAAACATAAAGGAAAACTTCATTCCTTGATCCATTGGGCTTTTGTGACTAAACGTGGTAACCACATGCACAGATAAAGCCAAATATATATCTTCAGAGGTTCAGGACACTTTGTCAAAAATGATATACTGCATACATTAGAAGGAGGGGTCAGCTTACAATACTGCATACATTAGGAGGAGGGGTCAGCTTACAATACTGCATACATTAGAAGGAGGGGTCAGCTTACAATACTGCATACATTAAAAGGAGGGGTCAGCTTACAATACTGCATACATTAGAAGGTGGGGTCAACTTACAATACTGCATGCATTAGGAGGAGGGATCATCTTACAATACTGCATACATTAGGAGGAGGGGTCAGTTTACAATACTGCATACATTAGGAGGAGGGGTCAGCTACGATACTGCATACATTGAGAGGGGGGGTGAGCTAACAATACTGCATACGTTGAGAGGAGGGGTGAGCTAACAATACTGCATACATTGAGAGGGGGGGGTGAGCTAACAATACTGCATACGTTGAGAGGAGGGGTGAGCTAACAATACTGCATGCATTGAGAGGAGGGATGAGCTAACAATACTGCATACATTGAGAGGAGAGATGAGCTAACAATACTGCATGCATTGAGAGGAGGGATGAGCTAACAATACTGCATACATTGAGACAATACTGAAAAACTGAGGAGGGGGACGGGGGTGTCAGCTAACAAGACATTTTGAGAGTGTGTAATGGCTACCTACAAAACGACATATATTGAGTACAACATGGGTTAATAATCTCTGGACCAATCTCTCCTCCAGACAATAAAAGACCAAATCCATTTTTGTATTTCATTGTTGTTTCCTGATCTAATTTAGATTCTGCCTAATCAGACAGGCCCGTCAGCTTGTCTCCACATCGTGCGTGACAGAGGGCGCCCTGTGGAGCTCAGTCAACACTTGACGGGACGTATAGTCGTGGCAGTGATGGTCGTTCCTTTTCAACCCCGGCTCTTAACTCGGCATGCAGACAAGGACAAACTGACATGATAAAATAATTATATTTGTCAGAACATAACTTTGGACAGACACTCGAAATCGTAGAATCGACTCTGCTCTTAGCAGATATTTTCTTGTGTCCATGGAAATGGAGTTTTCCTTTTATTTCATTACATTTAGGCTGATCAATATACCACAGCATAGGTAATACCAATCTTACCACGTACTTTGTAGGTGATTTTACGTGCTTCTATTTTCAATACATGCATCTATTTTTGCTACTCGTATTTTCGAAATTGTACACAAGATGACATACACCCCTCAAACACAGCTAACCAATGGGGTATGTTTCACCACCTCAAGAATGTCAGAAGGCACTTGGCACCCCTTATTTGACAATGCTTCTATAGATCTAACAAGGTGACTGTAGGTGTCAATGTGTCCACCGTCTAGTAAAAATACCAGCCTCTACCATTTGTGTAATCGTGCTACTATCAATGCAGCCAGGTGATTGCATGCAATTGTTAGTGTCCCATCTGTTTCGTATGAAGGTCAATGAATAAAGATTCAGAGTGACAAAAAACTCCTCAGAAGACTTCATGACATAAGGGATGATTTTCCCTTTATTTCGATACCTTCATATGTTCCTGTTAATCCCTGTGAATAACCGACCAGCCCTTGTGACGGGAGCCACGCGAACACCTGGTATCATAACTATTTGACAGCGATTCACGCACTTCCTTCAGGCATGGTCGGAATTATGCAATGGACTCTGCTTTCGGTACAGATTCCTTGTGTAACGGAAATCGTTTTAGTTGCTTTTATATTCATGTAAGTGTTTCTCTTCCTCTTATTGGGCGGTCGGGTAGCCTAGTGGTTAAAGCGTTCGCTCGTCACGTCGAAGACCCGGGTTCGATTCCCGACATGGGTACAATTTTGAAACCCGTTTCTGGTGTCCCCCGCCGTGATATTGCTGGAATATTGCTAAAAGCGGCGTAAAACCTCACTCACTCACTTCCTTTGATTGTTTAATTCTATTAGCATTCTATGAAAATCAAACATTATTCTTTTGTTTAGGAACATTTTGTACATAATTTTTATCTGTTTTGTTGTCTTCAGGGTTCGGTTTAGGTTCACTTCTCGCTGGATTCATTGGTACACGCGTGAAGCTATGTTTTAATGTTTCATATTGCTCGTATTTTGCCACGTAGGATAAAGTAAGGATAAGAACTTATAGATGAACAACTTCTTTATTACAATTAAGAGCGCCGTTTCGGTGTAGGTTCTAACATGAGAATGTAATAAAGAAGTTCTTCATCCATAAATTCGTATCCTTACTTTGTACTCCAACTTCTGAATGCCTATCAAAGAAGTCACGTAGGATAAACCTACACTCACACTCTGAAAAAAAAAAATACTCAGACAATGTTTTAACGTAGATGTTATCTAACAAGCTTAAATTAACAAAAATAAGTTAAGGTAAATATCACAGCGACTTGAGATGTTCTTTTCTTTAAACCCATTTCTCCCGGATCCGTTAATGATGCTCTAGCATACACAGGACGTGCACTATTTCCTGATTCTAGACTGATATGTTCATTGAACGTGGTGTTTATGTTGATTTTCAAAGGCGCTGAACAAAGGGCGGGAGATAGGAGGAACTTGTAAACGTTTGACGTGTCTCTGTCATTAGAGGCTTCGACATCTGCATTCAACATCAACATCTAAGTCGCGACGAGCAACAGGAAGCTGATATATCGTTTCTAATCACAAACCCTTGACTTCCGGGTGATGTTCTGATTGTACAAGTGCATGTACTATTGGCGTTTCTTTTGATAAGTCGGTTTCGCTCAGAGTCGATAATCTTCCTCAACGTTAATCACATACTGTATCGAATCAAATTCCGAACATTTCAAAAAGACCCTGCATTGGACTCGGCTTTTGGCAGCGTTTTCTTGTATAATTCAGGGAAAAGTTTTGTTGCTTTTAGTTTATGTGTATGAAAGGTTATCAGTAGGGCATAGCTATTTCTGCACTCACTTATAAAATTAAGAGTGTTCAATGTCTTTTTGTGTAAATAACTGTTGAAATGCGAAAGGTTACAGATTCCTGTTAATATCTGTGTCACTTTTGACGTATCAGTTTATTAGCCGGGAATGACTGCACAATAGCTCGTGCTACGTTTAACATGCCTCTGATTTGTTATTTCTAATGCAAAAAACACACCAACAGAAATTACATGCACGTTCCGTTTATTACAAGTGCATACTTCCGGTTACACTGATTGTCAAATATACAAAGTCTGGTTCATATGAAAACCTTAGAATTGCTTCTTGAAAAGTTACTAAACATAAAATCGTTTTATCTGAATCTCACAAATCACAGTCATTAAATCGGTGACACATTCATCGCATCCATAACGCAGCGAACAGTTTTGTTTTTGTTTGAAAAAGACCAGCTGCATTCAGGAAGATAGTATTCCAGTCGTATCTCCAAACTGATCAGTGTAATTTAGCCCTGATTTCCCATCAGGACATTGATATCACAGTTGGGACAGGGGAGTGTAAATAACGATGATGACCAATTCTTCTTACCTATCAAGATTGGAACGTGTTGCCTCCATATCCAATTGTAACTCGCAACCAAAATTGTTTACTCAGGACATTTTCATGTTGACTACAAGAGAACTAGGCACAAATTTCAAAAGATCCATCAAGTACTAATTCTTTGACCACTGAAGGTGATATTCTACGGCCGTATTGGCTGATATTTCTCTTAGTTGACCCTGCTATTGACGTCAAGTACTTTAGAAAACACGCCAGAAGACGGGAGAGGAAAGCAAACAGTTCGTCCATCACGACTGCCAGCTGTGGCGCCCTGATTCTCGCGCAGTCTCGCGATCTTCAACATGTCTGCATGAGATGAAAGGGACAATGTACACCGTGACCTTGTCAGCGAGTGTATGCTTTTGGATCCATATTGTGTGACGTTCTGATCTTTAGGTATTGACGTATGTGTCGAACTGGAACTTTGTAGGTGTCACTGGTTTGTGCACGTCAAGCATGCCAACAACAT
Organism: Haliotis cracherodii; assembly: GCF_022045235.1. Lineage (NCBI taxonomy): Eukaryota > Metazoa > Mollusca > Gastropoda > Lepetellida > Haliotidae > Haliotis > Haliotis cracherodii. The sequence continues at coordinate 64,093,722 of NW_027266264.1, forward strand.
ATTCTTTAGAAGCATTCTACACACTATCGCATTGATCTCTCCTCTGATTACATAATGTTCTTTCCATCAGCTTCATCCAAATAGTGTGCCTTTCAGTGTTGTTTACATCAGTTACTTTTCTTGGTGTAAGAGATTCTGTGTTAATCCCATCAATGACTTGCTTGACATGTAGATACTTTTTGTGAATGATTTATACACACTTTATTGTAAATACAAACATGCTTTGGCACGTGCTCACAAGATACCGCCATATCTGCGCCGAATGGACCATTCAGTCTCCAATTAATTTGAAATTATGTTAAAAGGTTTCTTTATTACGTAATGATGGTTTTTAACAGGACAGAACGTTTTCTACCAGATCTGAACTATGCTTATTATATATATACGTGATGTCAGAAGCATTGAGATTAAAATAAACCAGAGCCTCGTATTATGATACATGTATACATAAACGAAAGAATTGCAATTGTCGTAAAAATGAAATTAGATGACAAAATAGCATAACTAGAATATATAACAACCGAAGGAAATCATGAATAAATCATAAAGTCACCTATGCTAGTTATGTAGCTATTCGAATGACCAAAGTCTTGGGTTACATTTTACCTTTATTGAATTGATGTAAAGAATTCAGATTAATGAGAAACTAGGAAAAAGATATTTCAAACAAAACTGAAGTTTGATTATCCTCTGTAATAGATATTCCTTTTTTGTGATGAGATTAGTTTTCCAGTCCTGTCAGACAAGTAGTTCATTTGCAGCTTTTTCGTGCAAACAGAGTAAGGCAAAAGATATTCATATCGACAGGCCAGTGTGGCTGATAACAACTATGGCAGTAAACCTGTCAATTTCCATTACCAAAGAAGCGCAAAGAGCCAGTGATATCCGATAAATAGGTCAGAGTTGCATAACGTCTGATTTCATCTCCACGCCAAAGTCTGCTAAAAGGAATATTAACATAAAAGCAATGCTTTTTCTTCTTGGAGCTGAACATTTCCTTGCCCTTAAATTTTCTGATCAAATCATGTTGTACCGCCATCTTCTAAATCCGTTTAAACTGATCTTGTGGTTTCAATGGCCGGTGTCGGACTGACGGAAAGGTTGGGGCAACATAAAGAATATTTAAAGCGTGTGTGACGCTAGCTGAAATATGAAAATCCTATTTCGTAATTCCACGTTCAGCTACTAAGGCATGTCAATCGTTGTTGCATATATACCCTTTCACTGCTTAAAAAAATGTCATTTGTGCTCAAATGTCACACTGTGTCATCAAAATCGTTTAGTTTAATGAAATGTCCACCTGAGGCAGAATACTTTCTAGCTATTTAAAGAAAATTTTTTTCGTTTATTTTGGATTTGATAAATCAAAATCAGTGTTAATTATACTGTTTTTTTGGTCGTTAGATGTTTAAAAGCACACCCAGTTATATTCCATCCTGCAAATGATCGAGTCTGGACCAGGTAATTCAGTCATTAGTATTTTGAGAAACGATCCACGCCGTCTGGGTACGATGACACATAATCAACCAAGTCGCCGAACCTGACCAACATTTGATCGCTTGAAGGACATGCATGTGTTGCTGGGTAGCCATTGTAAAAAAATATTTGTTCTCGAAAATTCTCACATTTTCCGAACACCTGGAGATGTCAACACTCCGATATTTATATATCTTACCTATTTTCACCTTTTTTAGAGCATTTATTTCTGAAGATTTATTTGCTTGTGCAAAAGTGAATCATCGTAAACACTCAATGCGCCTGGAAGAGCTGAATAGAAAATCTATTTCTTAGCAAACACCCGGTGTCAGCACTTGTTCTGCCAGGACTTCGTGTGTGTAAACGAGGCACTTCAGTGGCAGTGTATCCATTAGAACATGTTTGTTTCAGAAAAGAAGTTTTATCCCCCAGCAGGTATGAGCGGTCGTATTTTACAGTCATGAACAAATGAAGTACAAGTAGTAATACCATAACATCGAATCGTATGCATGACAAACTGACATGAATGAACGGCCTGTCAGTGTGATCTCTAGCATGTCTAGTGTGGTATCTAGTCGATAAGGTTTTTTGGGTTACCTATATGGTAACAATCGCAGTTTCAAATTTTAGAGTAAGGGAGGGAGTGAGTGAGTCTTAAAACAGCCTTGTTCCAGCCATATCACGGCTGGGTCACCAAGACTAGGTTTCAGGCGAATTCAAAACATCAGCCGGATCTACAGCGAACGGCTTAACAATTGATATCATCAAAGCCCCACAAGAACTATTATAATTTAAATAATGTTGACATAATATTTCTATCTATAACTTGAAATATTTGTATTTGCCACATGATAGAATATTGTAATAGGGCCTTCTTTCTTGAAAACGTCTAAAATCCGCGGGACACATTTCGCCTCACGTCTACAGTTCGTGTAGTCAGAAGTCCATGGAAGAATTGAGACGAACAAAATCATATCGGTTATCAAAATTTTTCTCATTCCCGTGGTCCAAAAAGGTTTGTCATCATACATATACCTTCTGTATCACGGCATCCCTTTCGACTTCATTTCCATGTGAAGTAAATCTCTCAGAGCTCACATGCACACTGAGTGGATGTTAACTTCCGGTCAAACGAAAGTAGACACCCCTGTTTAAGGGTGGGTAAAATGAAACATACAAGAATTGTTTATTCAGTTGTGATATATTTGATCCGGGTATCGTTGTGCTTTTGACCTTAGGTTTTCAGACGAGAAACGTTTGGACTCTTAACGTTTGGAATTCTATGGTCAAATCCAATTTTAAAGTGTATACTTTCTTTGCCCGGCGGTTTATTTACCTTGCTTCAGAATACGCTTATCTCTGATACATGACATTTAAGAAGAGCATAAACGCGCCATGCTTTGTAGTTGATAAACATTTTACCCGGATAAATCCCTGTTATTTAGCACAACAACGTCCCATTTTAACTGGGGCACTCTGAATGAGGCACGCGTCTGTTCAATGCACCTTGACAGATATCTGGAGAGTTGCCAAGGGGAGTTAATTCTGGTGCTAATGCGGCTAGTAACCTTAATTACACCCCAACTTGTGAAACACAAACACCACTGTTGGTGTAGCTTTGAAGATGGTTACTGTGCACTGTTGTTGCCTGTCTCTGGTGTTGAGCCACTACCTCAGGCACACAGATGGCCTGAATCTTACGCCCCTCACCTAGTCTTGCCCACCACCAAGGCATCACGAATCTCTAACGGTTCTCTTCTCAGGCAGTTAAAGTGTTAGAGTGTTAGCTGTAACACGAATAGGTGCCACCGGTGGGGCAGGATACACTCACCTTTTCGCAAACACCTGGTATCATCACTCTGTGAAGGTGATTCATAAACACATGCTTATGATGTCGGAATCATAAATCGATTCTGCTTTATGCAGAGATTTCTTATGAATATGGAAAGGGTCTTGTCGCTTGTATTCATTATAAAAACAGTCAGGTAAAAGTGCCATGATCTTCCAGAGACCTGCACACGTTTTCGCCCAGGCCAATGCATGCAGCTTTTTCACTCTAATGCAGTGGTACGTAAATCCATACAGCTCTTCGTAATTAATAAACAAATGAGTAAGACACATTAATGTTAGCCAAAGATATTTAGAAATATTTCAATTGTAAACGAAACATCACACATCTTTTTTTCCAGTTAAGGGCAATCTTTATTCTAGGTAAGGACAATCTTTTTTCTAGGTAAGGGAGATCTTTATTCTAGGTAAGAACAATCTTTATTCTAGGTAAGGACAATCTGTATCTAGGTAAGGACAATCTTTATTCTAGTTAAGGAGAATTTTTAGTCTAGGCAAGGACAATCTTTAGTCTAGGTAAGGGCAATCTTTATTCTTTCATAATGGTAGTCTTTGTTCTAAGTAAGGACAATCTTTACTCTAGGTGAGGTCGATCCATATTCTAGGTATGGGCAAACTTTATTCCAGGTAAGGACAATCTTTATCTCGACAAGGACAATCTTTAGGTTAGGTTAAAACAATCTTTAGTCTAGGTAAAGAGAATCTTTATTTTAGTTAAGGTCGATCTATATTCTAGGTAAGGACAATCTTTAGTCTAGTTAAAGAAATCTTTATTCTTGATAAGCACAATCTTTATTCTTAATAAGGACAATCTTTATTCTATGTAAGGGCAATCCTTATTCAAGGTGGGGACAATCTTTATTCTAGGTCAGGACAGTCTTCATTCTTGATAAGGACAATCTGTGTTCTTGATCCTTATCCTTATTCTAGGTAAGGACAATGTCTATTATTGGTAAGGAAAATCTTTACTCTTGGCAACGGCGATATATATTCTAGGTAAGGACAACCTTTATTCCAGGTAAGAACAATCTTTATTCTAGTTAAGGACAATTTTTATTCTAGGTAAGGACAATCTTTATTCCAGGTAAGAACAATCTTTATTCTAGTTAAGGGCAGTCTTTGTTCTAGGTAAGGACAATCTTAAGTCTAGGTAAAGACGATCTATATTCTAGGTAAGGGCAATCTTTGTACAAGGTAATGACAATCTTTACTCTTGGTGAGGGCGATCTATATTCTAGGTATGGGCAATCTTTATTCCAGGTAAACACAATCTGTATTCCAGGTAAGGACAATGTTTATTCAAGGTAGGGAAATCTTTATTCTAGGTAAGGGCAATACTTATTCTAGGTAAGGACAATCTTTATTCAATGTAAGGACAATCTTTATTCTAGATAAGGACAATCTTTATTCTAGGTAATGACAATCTTTACTCTAGGTAAGGGCAATCTTTATTCTAGGTAAGGGCAGTCTTTATTCCAGGTAAGGACAATCTTTATTCAAGGTAAGGACAATCTTTATTCTGGGTAAGGGCAGTCTTTATTCTAGGCAAGGACAACCTCCATTATGCCAGCACCTGGTGTCACCACACTGACTGCAGTATCTCACATCACGAGTGGAACCCGTGGTCTTGAGGCTGTGTTGTATGAAGAATGACTTTCTGGAATGTGGCCCTATGCATAACGTAACGGTTACAAATTAAGTAAACGTTACAAATTAAGTAAATATAAGCAATTTTGGCGACGGAGAGTAGCGGATGGATAACTGCTAGGGCTAATGTCAAAGGGCTAATGTTAAAGGACACGTGTTAGCCTCATAGGCAACTAACTTTGAGCCTCCTTGTGTGTCTGTTCATCCAAAGCGATTGGCTACATTGCTGTTGTGATGGTAATTTGAATGCCAACGTTCTGGCCACAGCAACCGGCAAACAGTTTTGTATAATGAGTCCCAGGGAGCTGAGAAAGCAATATAAATACATACTGGTCTGGTTGATCAGGATAATATCTCATGCGCTTTGCCTTATTCTTCTGTGAGTAGTATTTTCTATATTTTTCACACGGACACCCTGAAATATATAAAACTAAAATAAAATCTGAATTTTCCGAACAGTAGGAACTTTAAAACCGACATTTGCAGATAGGAGGAATGCAGTTGGGTAAATTAATTTGGTTTCATCCGACTTTATTCGCAGTCTCCACAACACTGGCTGATAATGACTGGTTAGCTTATATGTTCCTGATCATTATCGACCCGTGAAGAGCCGGGGTAGAACAGGTCTTCAGCAACCCAAGCTTGCCGTAAAAGGGGACTAACGGGATCGGGTGGTCAGGCTCGCTGACGTGGATCGATGCTCGTGATATCAATCACTGGATTGTCTGGTCCAGACTCCATTATTTACAGACCGCCGTCATATAGCTGGAATAGTGGTGGATGCGGCGTTAAACAACAAACCAACCAATCATTACCATATACTAGTATGAATGTTACCTTTAATATCCCATTCTCATGGAAGACATCCCCAGCAATCGTTGGTGGTTGCAAGAGGCAACTTAATGGATTGAGTGATCAGGCTGGATGACATGGTAGAATGCGCGTCATCGTACCCAGATGGATCATTGCACTTAGTCACGGGATTGTCAGGTCCAGACTTGGTTATTTACAGACATCCACCATATAGCTGGATTATTGCTGAGTGCGGCGTTAAATGAAAACAAACAACACACAACCAAATCGAATTCAAACTATGTAATGGCGTCTTGTCATTAGAATTAATCAGGACGATATTTTTTAGCAAACTGTCTGTTAAATGACGGAATATCACAATAGACCCACCCACATTCAAACTTTACAAATACAAATACATACACATTCACTTATAAGCAAAATATGTTTTTTATATTTAGTATTACCAACTATGAGCCAAAATATTAACCCACTGCAATGACACTCAAAAGCTTCCGACAAAACCAAGCTCACTCACTCACTCCATGCCACAAGGTAACATATTGTCTTCTTGCTTTCTACGGTGATTTAAGCTGCAGCAAAATGGTACCAGGAACTGTGGACTATTCCTGGCTATGACATGCCCGTCAAGTTTTTAATATCATATTATTATGATTAGAATTACGTTATATATATTATTATAATCATAGACATATTCGCTTTTGCACCCATGGCATTATATATCATTTCATGGTCTAGACCTTGTCTGGAAATGGGACAGAGGTCAGTGAGCATACGTTTTGAAACGTATCGGTGAATGGGACTAGATAATGTAAATAAATAAAAGAGACAAAACCATGCACATAAATAAAAGAAATCCCTCCAAAAAGCAGCGCCCATCGTTCGATTCCGGACCTGTGAAGATCCGTGGTAGAACAGGTCTTCAACAACCCATGCTTGCCGTAAATGGCGACTATACTTGTCGTAAGAGGCGACTAACGGGATCGGGTGGTCAGGCTCGCTGACTTGGTTGAAACATGTCATCGTATCCCATTTGCCTTGATCGATGCTCATGACGTCCACCGGTGGATTATCTGGTCCAGACTCCATTAATTACAGACCGTTGTCACATAACTGGTATTTTGCTGAGTGCGGCGTTAAACAACCAACAAAATTTAAAAAATCGTTCGATTCCGACTATGTCATGAGCAAGTACTTATGAATCATACTATAATTTTACCACCTTCACAGAGTGATGATACCAGGTGAAGAGGTGAGCGTACCCTGCCCCACCGAGTGCACTTGTCACAAACACATGCAAAGGCAAGTCAATTGTTCACCTGAAAATGTGGGAACATATGGGAATTGCAAGGGACGACAATGATGCATCAATGTATTAAACATCTCTGCTAATAACAAACTTATTTGTTTTTGTTTTAGCTTAAATGTGCAATAATCTTGAACGCAACGTTAAACCCATTTCACCTCACCTGCCGTGTCATGGGCAGTATGTCATTGGAGATCTTAGTGGGAAATCGTAGTGCAATACACACTGCTTTCAGTTCTCAATAACAAGCTTGTTACCATTGTTTCAATTTACACAGTGAAGAGGTACAAGCTGCCATTTACATCCATAATCTGTACATATTATACAAAATGGAAAACCGGAGTTCTGTTTTTGTGTTTTGAATTGTATGAATACAGGTTCATATTATATCTAGAATATTTTCTTTGATTTTTTTCGAAGATGATTTATTCTGTAACAAGTATAATAGTGTTTGGTAAATACAAGTCCACAAATGAAAGAATAATAATTTCAACGAAGAGTATGTTTTTATCTATGGCTTTATTATGAAAGTGAGGCTGTTGCCTTACTGTATAACCATTACCAAAAAGTAGTTCGGCGCGTATATATACAATGACACACTGAATTCAGTTAACACCAGCAGTTCACACGGTGAGTAAAGCAGAGGGAACGTGTGCCACAATGGGACACTAAAATAATTATCATACTTCTTTTTAGAAAAGGAATGACAGTCAATAATAAACTATGGACAATTCAACATATGAATTCAAACGGTGCAATAATATTTCAAATATGTACACATAAAAGAGAATAAATCGATGAATAAATACATAATCACTTTGCAATCAAATCAACTTACTGCTTGGTGCGATGATATAATTAAGCAATAGAGGAACAAACATATGAATTTATTAAATACTTTGAAAATTAACCCAGCATAATACAGACAGAAGAAATATTCCTGGCAGTGTGAACACTTATCTCCCTTTGACAAGAGTAATCTTCCTTTGTTGACATGCTGGCTAATCCAATTCTTGGATGCTGCCGGTATTTTTGTATGAAACTACGATGGTTCTTATGTAGAAAAATATTGGAAACATTAAATGAATGCAAAGCGTCTCTGTACAGGTTTGAAACCGGCCTCGCAGAATGATTCTCGGACTCGCATGTGCATAAGGAAGCTTGAACAGCAATCACGATTTGATCCACACTGACAAAAAGAGTTATGCACAAGGGAGACAACTAGTATACGCAGGTTGCGTTGGGGTCTTCTCTTTCCATTTGTTCTCGTCCATCGTAGAGCGATGGGGCGTACAGGAAGATGCTGAGAGTACCGCTGAAGGTTGCAGTAGTGAATATATATAAAAAGAAGCGATCCATTACCATGGCGATGTACTTCCAATCTCGGATTTCCTGAAAAACAAAACAGAACAACGTTACATAGACTAAATAACTGATTATTTATCTAGGAAAATATATGTATGATATATAACAAAGATAAATAGACCAACTTTATATTCATTAAAATATTTGTTTCAAGATAATGCTTCTGCTTAAGCAAATGAAAAAAGACATGCTATGCATGAACTGGTTTCTGTCTCACAGCAATCAAGTCAAAGAATGAATTTGATCATAGCATGTGATAAAATTGTAGGTCAGCGAATGTTCCAGTGAAATCATAAAATTATAAAGCATTCCTAATTTAATCCAATTAGAGTTTGCTACTAGGGGCACGCAACCGAGTTTCACAGTTACGTCGCAATGATGTGCACTCTAATTGCAGGAAATGTAGCATAGAAATCTCACAGACATTTTGTTCCGTGTTGTGTGCATGTTGACTACAGTCTTAATCAGTTGTGCTAATCATTCACAAGACAAAGGAAGTCATTAGAGGAGAATTCCCAAGCATACCGAGTTTGTATGCGAGCAATGCGATAGGCTAATGGGGCCAACCCGTGAGATGGAAGATTGGCAGCATGAGGTTTGATGGAAGACTCCGGGAAACTGGGAGGCACCGCGAGTGTTTGAAGATTGGGGACACCTTGCATGATGGAACATTGGAGGCACCTCGTGCAAGATCGTGTGTGATCGATGCTGTAGACTAATGGAAGCACTTCTTTAGCTGGAAAATATCTGGAAAGGGGGCACTGGATAGGTTGGGAAAATCAAGGACACCTTGTGTGATGGGATATTGATGCCTTTTTTGAGCACAGGAACTAAATGATAGCGTGTATAACATAATATATTCGTATAGAAAAAAATCACACCCCTCTATAAACATAGAGACAAAAGAGACAAAAGATGATTTTCTCATGTTTATGTTTTCACAGTGATTAAATCCCACATTGTAAGTATACGTATGTGTGACTTTCAGAGCTCATAACAACTAGTCATGAGTGAATGATGTTTTATGCCGAAGACCATATAAACCAGTTGTCTATGTCCTCTCTGTCGGGTAACAACAATACTCCTGCAGCATGCCCATACTCCAGAATGTCACGACTGTGGAAAATGTCTGCCACCCAAACCGTGATTTAAATACTTTACAAAGTAGCACTAAACCGAGCTCATTCTACACTAGCCTTATGTTTCTAGGTTTGTCAGCACCATACCCGTACTCGTGGGTTTCCCCGAAGTGGTAAACGTCTGAGACCTGCATTACTTCGGGCGTTCCTCCCACATTAGGCTGACACGCCGCGATATAACTGGAATACTGTTAAAAGCGGCGTTAAAAACCCAACTCACTCACTCCCTCACTTTACTAGCCAGTACCATCTGAGAACTAGTATTGTATTCATGATAACAAACCAATGAAATCACTAGATCCAAATCCAAATACTGTCTCAACATCCGTTCTGACCACTCGATGCGCATCATAGTAAACACTCCTGTGTTCATCCGATCCCACCAAAGTACAATTTATACTCAACAACAATTGTGTTCATCCCATCCAATCCAAGTACGATTTTTACCCAACAACTCTTGTGACCATCCGATAGCATCCAAGTGCAATATCCTCTCAACAACCCATTTAGCTGCATCTTACGTACACTATCAGCAATACCCCGACACACCGCAGGCCGAAAGTGGCACAGTGATTGTTATAAAACAAATTCATTGAGTTGAATTAAGTTTAACCAATATACAACCCATGATTTAACTTAATGCCAATAGTTCCCTATCAACCACTCAAGATAGAATGCATTAGGTGATTTCTTTGGCATTTACGTCGAAGGTATCTTCAACCATCTCGACTACGAGGAAATAGTCAGCATTCCAAGGCTTTCTTTATTGGGTAGTGATGAGATCATGAAACTGCTGTCAGCGCTCTAATGGTGAACTTAACGGCATTTGTTGCTCTATAAACATAGGCCCGAAGCACTAATCACGAGGGAATTTGGTGTAAATAAACTAACATTACAAGAAATATAGGAAATAAGGTACATATCTCCTCCCAGGGGCATGGCAGTAAAACATTAAATTGTGAGTAACTGATTTGATTTGATTTGAAGAATCGATGTTTGATTATAACAATACCATTTCAGACTGTATAAAGATAGTTAAGCGTAATACGACTAGGTGTCATTGTTTTGGTGTATGGTTACTTTATATTTGATTGACTTATATCTAAAAAAGAAAATATAATTTATATTGAATTCTCTTCTTCTCCAAGTGCAAAGATTTCTCCATTTAGGGTGAGTTTGGTTTCAAATGTTTAATCCTCTATTCTTCTGGGTACAACGCCAATGTCTTGAACGAACTATTAATCAGATTATTTAAGTACAAAAGATACCATCTATGCTTTGGAACTGTCTGCATGATTTCTTGTTACTTCAGATTCGCAATACATCTAGGTGCAGAGACAATGATTCTGCGATACGAACTGTCTACACACGCATGCTAATGGTATACGCGATGTGGAATATATTCAACAGAGTTCATATACAAGGTCTCGGGTCCTCGTAACTGAGGGATTTATACAGTCGGACTCTCTTCTCATTATTACCCTCGACCACGTGGTACACGTCTTAGTAACCATAGCAACCGGAAGATTATGGCGATAACATATGGATATGTGGATAAAAAAACCCTCTTTTCCTTCGTTCAAAGGTTTATTATCATGAGTGAATTCAGTGGGCTGGCTATTGAGAGATGTTCAGCGATTGTGATACTATCAGGTAGAAGAAAACCCTGACATTCAATATGGCCGCCATCACGTGATGTCTTTGCCGTCTGCATGAAACTTATGCCAGTGAGTGATTTACCTGGATGTAGGGCTATAAACCGTTACGGGCCTGCTTGCGATATAATACGAGTCGTATTTATTTACTTAAACACACGTGGTAGTAATTAACATGTTACATGCTATTATTTAGAATTCAAACACTATGTTGTCTAAGGCACATAACAGTGTACATGCATAGACATTGAAATTGAAACCACATTGGTTTGTAAATAATTGGTTTAGGATTGATTTCTAAAAAATAGCAAAATATAACATAAATATATAAAAACTAAACCTTTATCAGGAAAAGGTAACTCTGGTAAACTGTCGAAACGAGTTTCTTCCTTCTTTTCATTCAATTCCATTATATATATGTAAATATATATATATATATATATATATATATATATGTGTGTGTGTGTGTGTGTGTGTGTGTGTGTGTGTGTGTGTGTTTTCGTGATATCTTATGTTTCATGCCATTATTTTCTAAGGGTCCGACCACCGTTCAGTTACCTCGAAGGTGGAGTCAACCTAAACACATTTTCCATCCTATTCGGATTTTTCCACATAGAATCCCCGCCATCAATGCCCCCACCCACCCCCACCCCAGCCCCCTCACCATATGACACAAAAAAACCACATCCGCCCCAGTATATGGTCGGCCTATTAACTTTGAAATGATAATATAATAGCGATATCGACCACCAAGCTTCGCATTCCGGAAACTACCGAGGGTTAATAAGCAGTCTTGTCATCAAGTGAATTAATTTGCAGATGATTACCGTTACTGTATTGTGTTTGGCAGATTACTAGCATTCGCCATGGCATCGACAGACAATGCCATCGATGAAAACGTTGAATTTTCGCTCATTGACCACACACGTATTTGTCCATATCGATATGAGACACTGGTTTAGTCAAAATAGACAGGAGCGAGGAGAGCGAAGAAGATATATCGAGTGAAGACGATCAGTCTGATGTCAACACGAAAAGACCAGGAAAACAATTTGGTGTTAAAAGCTATCCTGACATTTCAAAATAAAATGGATGTTTATCAATCAAAAACAATTCGTGAGACAGTTATTCTTGTGTAAAACGTGCCAGGTGTAGATTGACGCTTAGCATTGTCAAAACATTGTTAAATGTGTTGTCTTCATGTCAAACAACTAGCACAGGGCTATTTAAGTTAAATTTGTTTTCTATGCAAATGGAAGTTATGTGTTAAAATTGTATTTTCCAGTGATGGATGGTACAGTTAATACTGTCGTGTAAACGTTATAAAAATATGTACTTCAATGATCAATAGAGGGATATTAGCGGCGGTCATTTAGCTTACTACATGCACAGTACTAGTGACCCTACTCGTCTTGTCAAAAATACATCCTTCATTATAACATGGGCTACCCCATGTTTGAGACATAAAAATGAACTAAAACTGACAATATCACACTTAGATTACCTGCCACACGATTATTTCTCTCAGAATGTACAGTTATCTAACCTAAAACAACTTTTATTCCACATTTAGACAGAATATGACTGAAATAATCGTCGGTAGTGATCCACAAGCGGGTTTCAGGGGGCCAACACCCTTCCCCCACCATCTGTTGAAAATCCACAACCATTAAACACTTCCCTCCCCATCAAGGGTAAACACAACTCGTTTGAAAAAACTGGATCCGCCTCTGATTGTTAATAATCGATAATATATCCAATAAAACTGACACAGAAATACATCTTCATCACATTGACATTTATAGTAAAATCGTTCCAGAGGCAAATACATGTACTTGCTATTTTGTATTTTTCAGTTTTCATGACTGAGATACCTTCATTTATATGATGTATCCTGGGTTTACAATAAATAAGGAAGTATATAATGTACGTGATGGTGATTAACGTGTTTTATATTCTTTGTTAAAATGAGGACTCGGTTAATTTCAGTGCTTATAGATACTGTGCATACAGAAGATTCTCAAATTCGTGTATAGTTCATTAAAGATGTCCCCAAAATGAGTCTGCCAACACACTTTTGGTACGCGCGATTCAAGGGTCAACGTAGAGGGTATTTGGTACTCAGCAATGTGGCATATGCATGCGCCAGACTCATATTAAATCGTATTTGGTATACAGTTTCAACATATATAAAAAAATAATGGTGTACGCAAAAGTTTCTTTTATATATTGACTTAGTTTCGAGATTGTTTTCGGTAAATTTATTTGAACTCGCACCCTTCTTTCAATGCCTTTCAGATTTGTGTTGAGTAGTATTCTGGTTTCAGGGGTGAGTAAATGAGACTAAGGGTGAAAAAATAGATGGTATGCGGGTTTCAGAGCAGGAGGAGATTGGCACCCTGAAAAATGTAGCAAATTCCATCCTGCATGTTTTGTGAATAAAATAAGGGAGACGTTGTGAGACATACATATCTAGTACAGTCACACACAGCGGTGTGAGACATACATATCTAGTACAGTCACACATGGACGTTGTGAGAAAAACATATCTAGTACAGTCACGCACAGCGGTGTGAGACATACATATCTAGTACAGTCACACATGGACGTTGTGAGACAAACATATCTAGTACAGTCACGCACAGCGGTGTGAGACAAACATATCTAGTACAGTCACACATGGACGTCGTGAGACAAACATATCTAGTACAGTCACGCACAGCGGTGTGAGACAAACATATCCAGTACAGTCACGAACAGCGGTGTGGGACATACATATCTAGTACAGTCACACATGGACGTTGTGAGACATACATATCTAGTACAGTCACGCACAGCGGTGTGAGACATACATATCTAGTACAGTCACACAAGGACGTTGTGAGACATACATATCTAGTACAGTCACGCACAGCGGTGTCAGACATACATATCTAGTACAGTCACACATGGACGTTGTGAGACAAACATATCTAGTACAGTCACACACAGCGGTGTGAGACACACATATCTAGTACAGTCACACACAGCGGTGTGAGACAAACATATCTAGTACAGTCACGCACAGCGGTGTGAGACAAACATATCTAGTACAGTCACACAAGGACGTTGTGAGACATACATATCTAGTACAGTCACACATGGACGTTGTGAGACATACATATCTAGTACAGTCACACATGGACGTTGTGAGAAAAACATATCTAGTACAGTCACGCACAGCGGTGTGAGACATACATATCTAGTACAGTCACACATGGACGTTGTGAGACATACATGTCTAGTACAGTCACACACAGCGGTGTGAGACATACATATCTAGTACAGTCACACATGGACGTTGTGAGACAAACATATCTAGTACAGTCACGCACAGGGGTGTGAGACATACATATCTAGTACAGTCACACATGGACGTTGTGAGACATACATGTCTAGTACAGTCACACACAGATGTTTATGAGATATACATGTCTAGCATCAGACCGGTATTTTGATAAAGATAAACATTACTTCAGGCGCATCTAGGACAGTAAATAGTCTTTTAAGATCAACTGAACTGAACCCCCGTCATCCATTTGACACTCCAACGGTTTATTTTTCAAAACCTTTGACAAATTTATATCTGAAACGCGTTGACCAATTTTTAAATACGTTTGTTGACCTACCAATAATGCAATGATATCGGTATTTGCCATTATGGGTGGTGCCACTTGGAAGCCTGTTCTATATATCAAATTCTTAGTCGGCGCCAGAGGTCCTTCTCGAGGTGGG
The DNA here is from genome assembly GCF_022045235.1 of Haliotis cracherodii. Classification (NCBI taxonomy): domain Eukaryota; kingdom Metazoa; phylum Mollusca; class Gastropoda; order Lepetellida; family Haliotidae; genus Haliotis; species Haliotis cracherodii. The sequence continues at coordinate 64,108,745 of NW_027266264.1, forward strand.
AACAAAAGTCTCCCCCGCCACGTAAACCGAACCAATCACCGCCATGGCAGTGGCAACACGATAAACCAATATAAATGATCAGCTATTTCATATCAAATCACAGGATTCTGAGTCTTAATAAAAAGGAGACGGGACTCCGTACACCCGATACACATACATGACATCGTTTGATCCTGTCGATGGACCTGTTCACAAATCTTTAGGAAGTGTTGAAGTAAAACCAACAAAAAATGTTGTTTTGCATAAAAAGATAATAAATGGGAATGCATATTCGATAATCATCTTTTATGTTTCCATTTCTGTAACACATTCTATGCCCCTGTTTTACAATCATCAGTATTTCACAGGAGTGTATACATGAGGTTCCTACATCACCCGTGGATACAAGAAGACTGAAGAAGAAGAAGATTCTGAAGAAGGAAAAGAAGTTGTTAATTGAGATGTATGGTGTTGTTCAAGTACAGTTATGTCGGGCTACAGTGGTGTACAGCACCTGATCTCGTGCTAAGACGTCTGTCTTGGGGTGGGCTGAAATAAGAGTTTAACGTTTAACGTGCGTACGTGCGTGCGTGCGTGCGTGCGTGCGTGCGTGCGTGCGTGTGCTTGTACACATGCTGGTTTTACACCTTTCCGCAGTTTAACATGAATACCCCACCGAGACACATTATTTTGACTCCGATCCGACCAATTCTTGTTTTATCCTCTTAATGCTGAGCGTCATCGTTTACCATCGTCACCGACATTTCGCTCTCCGGGCAGACGCTCTATCCACTAAACAACGATGGCGTACTGAATGTTCAGAGGCAATGTATTGTATGCGCATGAACCATGATGGCAATCGGAGAAAGCTCAGTTCCTAAACTACAAATATATATTCCAGGCATGAGATCCTCTGACGTTTTACATGCAGTCTCTGCAACTGCTGAACGTGGCGCATCAACCTCGGAGCAGCGGGACTGACAACAGCATGCTCAGCACCAGCATTACATAATAAGGTCATGACCTTTATGCAGTCTGAGTGATCTCCCCTTTTGACGCTCTCCGTCGCGTGCGTCTGCACCTCACATCAGATCTTAATTACGCCATTCGAGGAGTATAAAACGAAGGAATCTTTGAATAACAACTACATTCACCAGACTTCATCAATCGCAGGACTAAATCACACGCATATAGAATGAAGGGCGCCAGAGGAGTGGAAAGAAATCGCCTGATTTAGCCTGCCTGTTGCTTTAATTGAATACCAATACCAGCTGAACAGCAGTCACTATTCACATCAGTCCTACTTCCGGTAAGCAGTGTGGGGTTCACTCACCATTAGTCACGGGGTCCTGGCACGAGACTTAACCAATGTTAACAAATGTCAATGGAGCAATCTGCCTGATTGGCAGGCTATCACGCGCTTCGCTGATTTTTCTGAGCACGACAAACGTAAATTGGAGTTCTCCCTGTCTCCCTGACATATCGGTGCCATCCGAAGATGTTCTGAGTCGCTAAGTGGCAGGACTCGGATCGAGGCGAGGCCAGGCTACGACATTTCCAATTTCAACTTTCAATTTCAAGTTCGAAAAGTGCCATATATAACATTCACTAAATTTCGTGGTTTTTGTCCAATGGAGACCCTTTACATTGAATGGACATTGAAATGAAATTGCATGGAGAAATAAATGGCATCACTGAACGCTTACAAACTTGATTGTGCTGCCTGAAGATCATCGGTAGCCAACAAGGCTTTTTCAAGTAATATTTTGCCCAAAACTTACTTGAAATCGTGGACCCTTCCCAACTTCATTTATACATGGGGTATACGGAGACGAAGGGTACTGAACTACTTCGTATGTGAGGTGAGGTGAGGTGAGGTGAGGTGAGGTGAGGTGAGGTGAGGTGAGGTGAGGTGAGGTTAAATTGGGTTTAACGTCGCGTCCAAGATTATTGAACTTATATAGCGACGTCACGACTTCTAGGAAATCGTATGTTTCATCAGCTTCTATACATAAGTGCTGCAACATATTTTCTCGTTATTAACTTCACGGCTCACTATATTTAATGTCTGTTTACGTTTAAAATGCGCAGAAATGCCAAACGTGTTAAAACGTATGCAGTAAAAGAACAAAGGGTGATGTCTTCACTACATTATCCAATGATTAGGATATTAATAGTCGGATCGGATTAGCTAAGTGAAAAGCGCGGACGTCAGAGAAAACACTTCCTGTCCGCGAGAAGGTCCCCGTGTATGATGAAAAGAGAATACAGTAACACACAAACATGAATCTGTGGATTTACAGAAACAGTCTCAAGTGCTTGTATGGGCATAATGTCTCGGAACTGGAGTGAAAACTTTCGGGAGAATAAAACTCGTCTACGGCAAATCGAATGTGTTTTAATGCGCCATGTTCCGGACTCTTATCGACCGAGCAGCTCTGCTCAGGAGGAGGAAGGGGGGTCTAGTGAGAGGCTGGCATTGATGAATCGAGGCCTAACTCCCAGATTACTGCTGCCATACACCGGGAACGCGCCTGGCTAAAAAGGCCAAAAGGAAAATTAAGGGAACGGGGAAACGAGATCGGCATTCGATTTTTTGTGGAAGAAATCCGAAACACACTGTTTGAACCTAATTTGTTGGCCCGGCTTAATTGATCATTTGTCACATTTTGTTCGGATTTACTTAACGAGGGCCAGAATGAAACTAGAGGAGTTTATTCAATGATTTTGCCCCATGTCAACTTCTTTTAACATCGTTCAGAAAATGTATCCAAGTTTTTCATCGACTGGATCAGCACAATACAGCCATGCATGTCTTCCACATCTTCATTCACCAATGTGACAAGTGAAAAATATCTTCTTTAATCAATATTTTTTTCTTTCGACCGTAGGATAATTCTCTGCTTACAAGACCCCGAAAATAAGGAATACAAATGAATGTTTGATCAAAGATACGTCCATGGAAACACAATCAGCCTATGTTAACATTAAAATAGTATTGGAACTCCATACTGCATAAACAGTTTAATCCAGACATGGCAAAGCAATTTTGATCTACAACTAAAAATCGAAAGCCATTTCTGTCAAATAAAGATATTTGATTCATTTGGAATCCAGGGTCCCGAAAGCATAGGACGCCGAGTTCCAGACGAATATTCTGCTACAGAAATAAGATAAATGTAAATTGTATGAATTCATTTGACATTAAGGCGAAAGGGGCTATGCGAAATAGCCTTAGAGCACAATACCATGTTGGGTGTAACTGTTTGGTGTTTAATGCCGCACTGCAATAATTGAGCTGTATGACGGTGGCCTGAAAATAATGGAGTATGGACCAGACAAACAGTGGTTGACATAATTCTGCTACTCACTGCCATTTCCTCATCTTCGTTTTTCATATGGTCAGCTATAAACTTGACCCCTTTAAGAGCTTCTTTGACATCTGGGGTAAAGTTGCCTTCCTCCTCCATCTCATCAGACCGACATCCATGTCGGACATTCTCGTACATGTGCCAGTCACGTGACCTTGCTGCGGCCGCCGCCGCTGCCGCCGTTTCTCTCATTTCTATGCCGTTGCAAGTTCTTACGGCCACCTTCGGCGCCTTATCGAGAGATGGTCGTTTAATTAACAATATTTTAGGCAATATCTCCGTGAAAACTCTCCTAACCCACGGAGACATTTTATGCGTTGTTGGTGTTTTAAAATTGATATGCAGCGTGTAAACCGTCAGAAATATAGACATAGTCACTACTATCATAATGAAAAGTAAATATTTCCCAATTAATGGTATCACAAGCGACGTAGGAGGGTTTATATCAGATAACAACAGGAAGAACACTGTCAACGCCAGCAATATAGATATTGACAACGTGATCTTTTCTCCGGAATCAGAAGGCAGGTAAAACACGAGCACAGTAAGACAAGAGATGGAGATGCAGGGCATGATCAAATTGAGCGTGTAGAAGAGCGTACGCCGCCGCAGGGTGATGTTGAACGTAATATCGGGGTAGGGGCCTGGGCAGCAAGCGTAGAACTTCTCCTTGCGTCTTGCTGTCACGTTGATGATGTCCCATTCGACGTTGTGGTAGTAGTCTCTGATGTCAATGCCGCGGGTGATGACGAGACCGTCGTTTTGGGTCTCCACGCCATTGCACATATGCTGTAGATCTAACTCGTTACCATTGTAGGTCCAGGAACTAAATTTAAGGAAGCAATGCTGCATATCAAATGGGAAGAACTCGACGTCAATGGGACAGTAGCTTTTGTAGATTGATGGCGGCTCCCATACTATCTTGCCGTTATAATTCACTGTAGCTTTTGTCTGTAATGTTATCACAAATTCTCCGTCGGCGCTGCAATGTACAGACAAGTAGTATTACACAATGACAAATGCGTTACCTCGAGTGAGTAAGTATAGTTTTTCGCTGCTTTTAGCAATATTCCAGCTATTTCACGACGTAGGACACCAGAAATGGGCTTCACACATAGTACCCATGTAGGGAATCGAGCCCGGGTCATCGGCGAGTCGAACGAACGCTTTAACCACTAGGCTACTCCATCTCCCATGCGTTATTTTGAAGTCCTTGTGATCAAAATTGATTTGGAGTCATACAATGTTCGAGACAAGGTGAGCTGTGACATTATAGTGCAAAGGACATTTTCGGAATAATAACATTACATCCTCTAATGTGATATAGTATTAAGTTAATTAAGTTCGCTACAACAAGACATCCGTCGAAACTAGCATTGGTGTAAGACAATTTGTAAGGTTAATTACAAATTGCACCGATTAACGATTACATCATTCACAAAATATGACTTTAGGGTCATTAAACAATTCGTAAATTAAAGTTTTAACCTTATTCAACATTACTGAATGTGAAACAACGACACAGTGACTTAAAACCTTTTAAATCGATGTAAATCGTATTTGAAAAGATGTGTAACCAATGTTTTTTATTTGAAAACGGCAAGACATACAATTATTCACATTCTACATAATTATCACATTATAGTGACAGTGATAACTACAGGTTTTCGAGATATCAAGGTGTTATATTCTGATTTTCACTGACCTGAAAATCGCTATAAGTAAATTCACATTAATTTTTTTGAATAGCATTGGCCACTTACTTGTTGTAGAGGACAATATCAGGTCTCCAGAGCTGGTTAGACGGGATATGCAATTTCTTAACTCCGCCATAATCATCCGGGTCCCATTTCAGCCTGAGATCCGTCCATTCCTTCAACATAATATATAAATTACGGTTACAGAAAGAAAACATCCCTTGGTACCATAGGATCAACGGTTGCGGTAACAAACGCCTGTGACGAAGTATACAACACCTGTCTTAGTTATACAAACGCCCAGTAAGTTAGAGGTACTGTGAATATCCATAGTCAACGCCAGAGAATAACCAGTTTCGATTAAAAGAAACAGATTCCATTGGGCGTAAAAGGCAAAATAGCAGAGAATATCTTGTGAATGGATCAGTGAAAGTAATAATCACATTTAAAAATATACCGACGTCATATGGCTGCAATATTGCTGAGTGCGGCGTAAAACAACAAACCATCAAACCATCATTGAAAATTAACATTTCCAAGGACATCCATCATGTCCAGTGAACAGTGATTTGGGGTGGGGGGTGGGGGGTGGGGGGTGGGGGGTAATAATCCTTTACTTTATCAAACAAATTGTTTAATGTCATAGTGAGAGTGTGAGTTTGGTACAACGCTGCTATTAGTATATCATTTATATAACGGCGTGTCAAATTGATGTAGGAGGAAATACAGACACGAGGCAGGTCTTTATGTCAATCAATATTCCAGTCGCTCCGGCCATTGGTGTCAACATGTTATAACTATTAGCTAGTACACTCGAGGATGCTTTTTTCACGAACATTCAAAGAGCGTCATACATGTACGCCCCTTGCTCCAAAGTTGTTTGGTCAGGGCTGCAACACAAGACAACATCACACACGTGGAGGACAACTGTGAAACATCAGTGACCAAACTTCCTGTTTTGACTTGCACCACGTCTCCTGTGCTTTTTCAGATGGACAACTGACTTGCCTTTATCTTTGCCGCCCGTGAGGCATGATACTCTCACCTATTCGCGAACACCTGTTAACATCACTATTTGACAGTGATTCATGCATATGATAAAAAGGATTTTTGGCAGAGAGTTCTTATGATCCTGGAATTGTTTTGTCGCTTTTTAGACACCTTTGGTGAAACCCAGGTTTGGTGCTGACAAACCAAGAAACATAATCAGGACGAACCGGGATTCGAACCGACGATCATAGGTTTTTTAAGGGCAGCAACACTGCACAGATAATTACATCGCCTTGGACGAGTTGGGCAAACGTGTCCCTTATGTCACACAAAGAATATGTCACACAAGAAAACCAGATTGTCGAAACCAGATGTATTCTCCCTGGGGTCCATTCACTCAAAACGACAACAACCGGACAGACAGCATCACTTGTTTTTCACAACGACAGCACGATGATGATAGCTGAAGTAATAGAACAAAGGCCTGGTGTCTGTCTAACTGAGTTCGGCAAAGTTTGAACATGATTCACGTTCATGGTGCTTCAAAACTCCTCCCACTGGGGTAATGAAAGCATTATCGTTATATCAATCGCCCACAGAGACCTAATTAATGTCATGACTTTGAAATGTAAACCAAATTGTGTATTTTATTTCCTGTTCTCGTAGTACGGCTGTCTATTTAATTGGCTCAGGTTTTATTTAAAAAAAACCCCAAAATATTAAGAAGATTGTTATGTCACGAGGGATACTTGATGCGTTGAAACACGTTTGAATATTTTTCTACGATTTGGTTTGCGCATTTGACCAAAACAGTTGCTTCTTAAAACCCGCATGGACATATGTATTTCATGACATACACGCATCATTCAAGTGGTAATGCAGGGAACAATCAATTCCAAGTAAGACATTGTGGTGAGTGAGTTTGGTTTAACGCCGCTTTGATCAGTATTTCAGATAAAATATTAATTCAGAAAGAACTTTACTTCTTTTCACAATTTCGAAAGAGCTTTGTGACACCACTGCGACACCATGCATAATCACATGACAAGTAATACTGTACATATACTGTATGCTTCAAATAAACAAACGTAAAGTACCCTTCAGTGTATACTGCCATTTCAGCCATCTTGATCTTGAAGATTGGGGCATCTTGCTCAACAATATGAGCAAGAGGCATTATAATAGCTCTACCGCAGATGAACACGATAAAAAATTTCAAGACGTAAAAGCACTCAGTGAATGTGTAATTTTGTGCGGTAATTTCCTGTAGATGTTATCCTTTGTTTATTTTGGAAACACTGTGGACATCTTTCTGACGCGGGGATACACACTCAGGGCATGCCCACTTCTTTCTTGGGGAACGAGGGAAGCTGATATTTACCAATCAAAGATGGAGTATATCGATATGGCGAACACTGATTGACTGGGGTCGACAGGCGACGTGTGGCACAAAATTGCCAAAATGAGTTCATTTAATGAATAGAAATGTCTTGAAGACAAACCATGTTCCCTTGGCTCAATCAAACGCAGCTATTCTTCCAATTCCTGCCTCCGATCAAGGGTTTCCAATGACACCAATTTTCCTAATTATGTCGGGAAGTTGACCCCAGCACTGTAATCATCAAGACTGATTGTCACATTGCCATATGAACCTACAGTTAGGAGGGAAGACGAAGTCGTTTTGCTGACGAACCAAATTTTGTTTGTTTGGTCTATGGCAGACAGTGGTGGCTAGAATTCTAGTTGACATGGGTTCACGTTGATAGCCGTTTTCATTACCCAGGGAGTGTCCCGTGATTACTATGTGAAGTTATGTTTACTATCTGACAGGATCCGCTTGTGTTGTGTTTAAATCCAAGAATTTGATCTTTGGTTTGTCAGCACCATGACTTCCCTTTGGTTTCACGAGCATCGTCACTTTGGGATTTCCTCTGATAACACGCTAACACGCTGATTGTTAATTGGAAGAAATTCAATTGGGAAATATATATTTCTACTGAATTCTTTCCAAACCTCGCCATATTCCCAATAGGTATATATTTTCATAAATAATGCTTATTGAGTTGTTCTTCCAATAGGATAACCTATATGATTATTGAAACCAGTAGTTGTAACCAGTGGTTGGGAACAGGGGGCTAATGACACGTTGTAAATACTGAACGGAATATATGAAAATGGCAACATAACCAACGTCTCACTTACGTTACATTGTATCATCCAGTTAACTGTAATATAATTTAGGTTCCGTGACAAGCATGTATAAACCTGATAACGGAGCAAGAAGTAGTCCTGAAATGTTGCGTACACTAGCATATAATGTAGAAGCTATCCACAACGGCATTTAAAGCCACTAACCATTTTACTCCGTTAGTAATGTCTAGCTATATACAGACTTTGTAGTAATCTAGCCTGGGCAAACCAACTAGTGTTCGATAGAATGAGCAATGATCCACGCCGGCAGGATACGTGGACACAAGCAGGCCATCCATTGTAACCAGCCAATCTTCATTTTCGACGTCTCTTACGAGTAGCAGGGGGTGTTACATGCATTGTTGGTTGGAGTATGTCTATGTGCTTCAGACCTTAATTTGTTTCAGCCTTTCATCTCTTCTCTCTATAGCTGATGATTCAGATACAATCTTTTTTTAAAAGTACGATAAACGTTTGGGCGAGAGTCATCAACCAGACACACGCACCGACACACGCGTATCAGTATTGTCCAAAATCACCCATTCCGCACTTGGACTTGATGTGTGTACTTAAAAAGGTGGGGCACTTAGTTCTACAGTGCCCGATTGCCGCTTTCCCAGGAACTGCGACTATTAATTCACAGAGAAACGAATTAGTGTATAGATTTTTTGGAGGAATTACACAATGTCCTTCACTAATTGCAAACATTAATGGAATTTGAAGATAACAATAGTCAGAAACAAAGACGTGCAGCCGATAGAGCAATTAGCATATAATTTTTTCGTTTTGTATGTTTAGAAAAAAATACAAACCATAGCGTGTCAAAGCAAATCTCAATATCACCCTCTAAATTTGCTTTCAAGGAGCTTCCAGGTTACAAGGTGGCAATTTGCCATTGTTGTTTTTTTGAACACTGTCAAATAATGTGTTATTATTTGACATTTCTTCAACCCATACGAGAAAAGCACGTTGTTGACACGAACAAAACAAAAATGATAACAGTGCTTTGGTTCTTCTTGTTTCTAATTATTGAAAATGAGTGGCCTGCGGCACGTGCGGTGTTTGCGAATCAGTCTTTATCATTTTCAGCAAAGGCATTTTTATCATCTCAGCACTGTTGCCATCTGTAAGCGTCGGCATTGCCTATTAACACAATGGACAATGACATACATGCATCCATCCACCCATCCACACACAGACACACACAGAGACACACACACACACACACACACACACACACCACACACACACACACACACACACACACACACACACACACACACACACACACACACACACACACACAACCACACCCCACACACACACACAAACCCCCCCCCCCCCCCCCCACACACACACACTTGATTATTATTTAAGCCACTGTCAGTGGGTAAGTGAGTGTGTTGGGATTCATGCTGCTTTAAGCAATGTTAGTCACGATATGGCTGAAATAATGCCGATGTGACGTTAAATTTTAACTCACTCACTAATTTTAAGCAATATTTCAGTTATTTCACAGCCTGGCAGCAAATTGTGGGTTGTGGGGTGGAGGAAACCCCGATGTTATTCAGGTCTTTGTAACGACTAATCAGTTACAATTAAAACCTACAATCATAGGATGCTGTCATGCCCAAGGGATGCAACTGCGAACTGCGGCGCTTTGGACGAACAGGCCTCCCATGAAGTCCGCAGACATGTGCGATATATATACAGAGTATGGCAGTATACAGACGGATGATGTGTTGAGATTTCCACATTTCATATTTCGAACACTAGACAAGGTGATATTCGCATCACGTGTTCCAGTGCCATTAGTTTCACACCGGATCTCTTAATGGACATAGTATCGGACTTACGTGGTGCAGCCAGACGCTGAGTGATATCACTTGTTTTTTCTCATCCTGAAAGAAACAAAGAAACTTTTTAAAAAGGTAATGTCAATGTTACAAGATCTGCAATACTTGTGTTCTACAATGTTAGGAAACAGTACGGGAACAAATGCTGGGAATATTATGTTAATTCAGATTAAAAGCAATTGTTTAAACATACGCACAAACGTATCCAGGAATGCATGCACATGTAAATACCAAAATAACAGAATAACTGAAAATGAGAAAGAAAGCATTTCACCTGATTTATTTCAATATATATATACATGTCATAGATGATGTATGCATAACATCAGAGGGGAGGGACTTCCATCGTCCCAAAATGACAGTGTTTCTAATATCTCTATTTCTTCGACCTGACAAACGTGGATTGTACGCTTCATTTCAGATTTATATAATCTTAATCCTAGGGTACCAATACAACAGTGCAACAGTACTAAAACATGTTTTCCGTCAGCGGGTACGGTCAGCGGGTTTAGAACGACCGCTCCTTCTCTCTGATGTAATTTGCAACTCCCAGTAACAGGAAGCTGCTTAAGTGAAGCACACATTAGCTGAACATCTTATCCACTTGCAGTATTTTAATACACACTAAAAACCTCTATCACCATATTGATTTTATTCAATATTACTAGCTGTACCATGACAAAATAAGCGTCACATGAGATTCTGGCTAAATTTGTCTTTCAAATTGTATCTTTAAATACGATCATTTAATTATAGACACAATACCGCCGCGCATCTTGGTCTGTCTAAATACGGCAGCAACAGCATGTACGATTGAAAGGTACCCGTTGTCGCAGACTGTGTTTAAGGGTCATCTATATTTGACGGCATTCAGGCGTACATGGCGTCAGGTTGCTATTTGATTGCTTTGTACATGCGTCTTTTTCCTACGTAAGTCAGGCAAAAGGTTACTGCTCTGGCAGAGGACTTCGTGACATTTACAGCTGAACAAATTCTATGGGCCTTCAATTTCGCACCAGCAGTTCATATTGACTTTCCTATCTCTGTGTTCACGATAAACTTGCATACCCGAAGCACGCTATGTAACATCCAGCCTTACTGACTTCACCATGTAGACTTGCATGTTAATCTTGGATCTAACATTAGTGTTGTTGTTTCGACCTTCGTTATCTCGAAGCATTTTGCATATCTCGAAAAAGGGCCACAAATCACATTTTGTATATTTATGGTATACCTGATTTGATATAAACTGCCGAGGAAAATAAAGTATATTGTGAAGTTGGCTCAAATGAAACAAACAAGAAATGGTTATTGGATGGCGATGTAATTGATATGTTGTCAACACTGAGTATTGTACCTGAAGCCTGGAACATTTGTAAATATAGATAAATATTCTCTAAGACACGGTCTTGTTACATCCACCAACGTAGGGTCCTACCGGAAGTGTTCGAGATGGTCAATCGTTTCGCACACACAGAGGACATCATAGTTATTCGAATTTATGTCATCTTGGAGCTATTACATGCACATATCTACGTTGTAAGTTGTTACTCATGAACAGAATATTAAAAAAAATATCCTTGTTTAAAGATTCTGCACATGACAGGTAGATGTATGATGTAGTACTGTAAATATTCCCTATGATAAATGCAGGTCACAACAATTCTGAAAAAGTAATAAATAACGCCAACATCGTTTTACACCAAAATCTATATTGATCAGGGAAATGTATCCTTTGATTTTCTGCGAATCAGAGACCAGAAACAATTAACCTCGGGCTAGCTGTCTGTGCTCGATTAATTGGCCCTCTACTCCGCACCTAATTCAATCAGAGCTCATTTCAAGTGCCATAATTCAATTTACATCTCTGTCCTTATTTAACGACACCATACGACGTAAACTCGTTTTATCAACACCAGTTCAAGTATATAAAAATCGAAATATGTTTGCTGGTCACTTTTTGCAAGATAAGTGCACTTCTTGCACGTGCAGCATTCAAGTATCCCTCGAGAGATCCCATACGCAACTGACAGCCACAATTTGGTTAGCCGTTCTGCGGAGGATTGGAGGCTGGTGTTTGATTTAGTAGGCTGCCGAGTCCGTAACGGCTGAGTCTGGCTGAAGGGGTAAGACGGAATTACACAGGGGCAAGTGTTGTAATTAATTAGTTTTTGTGTACATGCCTCACGCCCGACACCAACGAACACTCTCTCTAATTTATGTTATTGGTTTAATACGGAGTTCCTTGTGAGAACATTGCATGTGCCAATAACTTGTGGAATATTTCGCCCGTTAATTTCCCGTCCCTGTCAAGACGTTAGGAAGGAAATAGAAGCCGGTGCAACACTGGCACGGTGCTCGTTAGCCTCGTCAGCATTAAAGGCGGGACAAGAACCTCTGATTACAAGGTGGCCCTGTAAGCCAGACCTTTGGGCTCCCTGGCTGGACTCAGTGACCGTCGTATCGGCTTTCATCGACCCACCTCGGACAGCGATGTACATGTTCTTATAAGGCTTAAGACTGTCTCTTGCATGAAAGTTTATGCCTCAACAGAATCCACCACATACAAATTTGGCACTTTATAGGCTTTGGGGGCGAGAAAGAGAAATGACGTGGTTTAGGTTTCTGCTGGCAACAGGAAGAGCTAGAGATATACATTACCACGCAGAGAAGATTGAAATGGTTCAAAATAAAACAGTGAAGGGAACGGCAGCCAGCAGATAAGGATTCGGCTGTTCACAGCAACATTTCTACTGTCTCATCTTTCCCACACTGCGGAAGGAAATATATCAGTTCTTAACGTGCTACTTCGAGGACAAACACAAAGTCTGTAGCATCATGGCTGTTGGGGGTCACTATATGTCCGCCGATACTGCACATATTGATTCACATCGTTATATACTACTCAAAAGAAGTTAAGGATCACCTGATTCTTTCATATTACAGTAGTTAATCTACCATGCCATGACAGATTAACATAATCAATATGAAAGGATAGGGTGATCCTTAACTTCTTTTGAGTAGTATATATTGCAACTTTAACTTAGATCTTTTAATGATTCAAGTAAGTACTCGTAACTGAGAATCCATTCCAGTTTGCGAATGGTGTAAGTATTTGCTATTGCAAGAAACCAGTGGTTGAGATCCATGAAGTTGTACGTTTTCTTATTTACTTGAGAATAAACTTGTTTTGTGATCTGCCAACTATCTTTGTAAATTGTCCTGATGCCTTTCTGAGAAATAGAATTTCTCTAATTGTGTAGCGATAATTGTCTTCGAATCTCACAGTCAGTCCGAAGCCAAGTACTAAACTATCTATGTAATTGACGATATCAATTTATCCTTCTGGTGACGAGTCGTATCTGCGCTAAACAATTAATCCTTCGATCTCATCAGTATGGGTGTGACAGTCAAGGTTTTCCCAAAACACAGCTACCAGCGTTATTTTCCTACTTCATATCCTGCTGGTAAGGTTGAAAGTAGAGGCTTGACTAAACACCTTATATTTTACTATGTTCAGAATCAATTTTACAGCTTAGATTTTCTTGTTTTATGTATGTACGTCCTGGTATCTGTTTCGTGTCGATGTGTCTTTTAAGCATATTTGCTTTCACTGGGTGACCATGATACCACATTTAACCAAACTGCATACACCAAGGTTTGCCACCACTTGCCACACCTGCTTTTGTTTGGTTACTGTTTGTCCTTCTACAAAACCCTTTGCATAATCTTAAGAAATATCTGAATCTTTGTGCACAGACCTAAATATGAAACAGATAAGCAGCTCAGGTGGAGAATTCAGTGTAGGGGATATGGCTATTTCACCGTTAGTGAACGATATCAGCGATATATCTGAAGCTTATTGCCATATTCTCTTGTTTTCATTACAATACCGACTCATGCACACACACACACACACACACACACACACACACACACACACACACACACACACACACACACACACACACACACACACACACACACACACACACAAACACACACACACACACATAAAAAATCGATTAAAAAGTAGGGAAGCACAATTGGTTCCTATGGTGATGTCAACTTCTTGCCTAAATGACCAATCTTCAATTTTCCACAGTTCCATTAGTCTGACGACGACCGTTTGGCCCCCTTTAACCGTAGATGATGTTGTTTCATGACCGTGTGGCTTGATCCACAGCTGCGACAACTTGCTGACCATCTGGAACCTCCTAAACCACTGATGCCAAACCCTGTCCAGTAGTTTTGCAACATCTAAATTTCTCATGAACTTCCTTTCCAAGCACCACGTCTTGTATGATCGGCAAAAGCAACCGTTGCCTAGTATGCTAATATGTTTTGTTATCAGCATTGTCATCTTGGCCATCATCCGTTCACCCCAACCTACAAACATTCATAAACAAATAAGGCCCTCGTCTGATAACGACTGTGTAGAAGGTAGTGCCAAACTTATGGTTAAAGTTCTAAACGTGTCCGAGTTGGTGATGTACATAGTGGTCGTAATAGACTGGAAACTGGAAACGTCGAGATTTCATGGATGACTCTTTACATTCAATATGTATGCATCATGATAAAAAAATGTAATGTACAGTGTGATCGCAGAAATGAACATGCAGTGGTTCCTACTTGATTATCTTAAATGTGTACTAAATAAATACTATTGTAACAAAATGTTGCAGCTTGATTTTGACGTTGTTAAAACATATCTAATAGCGGTCGCCATGTCGAATACATTTAAAACATACCTTATACTGTCTAAAAACATTGGAGGTAGACGACTGTGTGAGGTTGGAAGTCTGATATTTGGCACGTATATGTATAGTGCTCTTTTTTTATTAATATATCCATGGGCAGCGATGCGTTTGAGTTATGGTAACGCGGATTAGATTCCACTTATTGACCAAGCACGGTCGATATATTTAGTCATGTAGAATGTAGAATATCCATGTTCAGATATGCATCAGCTATCAAAAGTTTGAAATAATTATCAATAATATTCATGACATGCAAATGACCTTATTACAGGGTTGAAATATCTATCAGGCTAATGTTACAGCTAATTGTTATGGAGTGTAATAGTAATCCCATTTGGACATGTGTACACCTTCAAGCTCCATCATCATGTCAAGATGAATATTTAAAATCAGATTTAACACTGGAAAAATATTTTTACAGCATCTCTGGAAAACACGCCCACGTTACAGTTGCTGTTCATTATTTTTTGTTTTCGTCAAAACAATATCACGTATATCTAAATACAGACTTGATTAAAACACGTACAATGTGTAGATGGGTGAAAGCATGACAAGAGGTAAACAAATCTCATTTACATGTCCAAATTAGGTTTGGCTGTGGTGTGTAAAATCACTACAAGAAGGAAGATATACATATATAGCATTTACCCGTGTACAATGTATGACAATGTGTCTCTGGTGTGTGAAATCAGTGCAAGAAACAAAACAAGCCTCATTTAATGTGTGCAATGTGTGACTGGTGTGTGAAATCACTACAAAAAGTAAAACCATCCTCATTTAATGTGTGCAATGTGTGACTGGTGTCTGAAAAAACTCCAAAAAGTAAAACCATCCTCATTTAATGTGTGCAGTGTGTGACTATTGTGTGAGGTGAGAACACTACAAAAAGTAAACCATCCTCATTTAATGTGTGCAATGTGTGACTGGTGTCTGAAAAAACTCCAAAAAGTAAAACCATCCTCATTTAATGTGTGAAATGTGTGACTGGTGTCTGAAATCACTACAAAATGTAGATCAATCCTCATTTTATGTGTGCAATGTGTGACTAGTGTGTGAAAAACTCCAAAAAGTAAAACCATCCTCATTTTATGTGTGCTGTGTGTGACTGGTGTGTGAAATCATTACAAAAAGTAAAACCATCCTCATTTAATGCGTGCAATGTGTGACTGGTGTGTGAAATCACTACAAAAAGTAAAACCATCCTCATTTAATGTGTGAAATGTGTGACTGGTGTCTAAAATCACTACAAAATGTAGATCAATCCTCATTTAATGTGTAAAAAGTGTGACTGGTGTGTGAAATCACTACAAAAAGTAAAACAATCCTAATTAAATGTGTGACTGGTGTCTGAAATCATTACAAAAAGTAAAACAATCCTCATTTAATGTGTGCCTGGTGTCTGGAATCACTACGAAAAGTAAAACCATCCTCATTTTATGTGTGCACTGTGTGACTGGTGTGTGAAAAAACTACAAAAAGTAAAACAATCCTCATTTAATGTGTGCCTGGTGTTTGGAATCACAACAAAAAATTAAACAATCCTCATCTTATGTGCGTTATGTGTGATTGGCGTCTGGAATCACTACGAAAAGTAAAACAATCCTCATTTTATGTGCGTTATGTGTGATTGGCGTCTGGAATCACTACAAAAAGTAAAACAATCCTCATTTAATGTGTGCAATATATGACTGGTGTGTCAAATCCTTACAAGAAGTAAACCAGACCTTATAGCATAGCATAGGATGTGTGAAATCATAACAAGAAGGCAAATGTTTGAACGCATGAATGATTGGTGCACACAAATCTCTTTTCCGCGATTATTTGTCAAACACAAACGAGAGTGCTCATATAAAAACCATCATATCAAATTGATATCATTTATTCAACGTTTCAATTACCCTGACAATGCAAATCAATCACTAAGTAAACATTTCTACAACATTTAACTCTCGCTGATGAAACTAATACATTTCCGGAAACCAAATATTGGCGATTTACAAATAAACCGTAATCTACGGCATTGCAGCCCCATACAGCGAAGGTTCAGGAGGCCGTGTTCGGAGCTCTATCTCTTGGTACCCGTTATGAGCAGAGCCAAAGTTATGAGCCATTTGTCACAGGGATATTCGCTTAGCTGGTTATTACTTGGCACTTAGATCAACGGCCTTTATGGTCGTATTTGTTTAGTCAATTATATCCCTGGAAAATGAGTCTGTTCCTCTGATTAATGCTCATGGCTATGTCTATGGCTGGGCAAGGCGCTATGAAGAGATCTGGTTGTCCATGGTTCGTCTGATCAGCCGTGACGGTCTCCCCTTTAACACGGTTGTATGCCCAAACCGATTGACGTCATGATTACCGTATTCGACGTAATAACCGCCCCGCTCTAATAAGCGTCCATGGCGATATTTGCTAATATATTTGCTAGTGAACAATCCCAATTAGCACCCCTTCCGATTGATCAATGTACACAAGACTTATATATTCGTGTATAATACTCACTCGTGTGTTATATGCACTCTTAATTGTGGGCAATTAAATTCTAGAAAATATATCTCTCGTGTATGATACGTACATACTTTTCTTTTGAATCATTTCAGGCTGTCAGCATAAACCACTGTACAAAATTTACAATTTTTCAACTCTGTTTTTGTTCTCACCAAAATTATATTCTAATAAGAGCCCACTATTTTCAATTTTGAGAGCGCCCCGGGCGCTTAATACGTCGGATACGGTATGAACGTATTAAGAAGCGTGGTGATCTATTTATACCAAAATGTAAAAGCTACATTTTTATGTTCGAATTGCAATCATGATGTCCACTGTAAGAGCTCGAATGACAATTGTGAGTGAGTGAGTTGGGTTCATAGACGCTTTGAACAGTATGCCAGTTATATCACGGCGTGACAGCTTAATGTGGGAGGAAAGCCCGAAGTGATGCAGATCTCAGATGTTTACAACTTTGGTGAAAAGCACGAGCACTGATATGGTGCTGACAAACCTAGAAACATAATCGGGACTAACAGGGATTCGAATGACGGGTTTATACTAAACAGAGGAAATTAATATTCCATATTTTACACGAGTACTGTGTTTCATTATGTTTAAAAATACTTCTATAAGAGGGGGGAGCCGGTTTCCTCTGGATTACGATTCAGAATATGACGCCAGGTGCGAGAATGTGCCAACAGCTGTCTCCGTTAAGCGCGATAATCAAACGCCCCAAATGAAAAATAGATCTGCCATATCGCAAAAAGAATTTGTTTCAAACGGTAACTAATCTCTGCCAGACTGATGCTTTCGTTTGAAAGTCGCCACTACCAGATCCGAACAAAGTTTCAGACAAGTAGGGAGTTTGCACAGGAGGGTCTCCTCCTTCAGGCACTTGTCAGATTGGATCAACAGAGAACTGGTCTTCGTGATGCGATGTGGTCTGAAGTTCAACTCCAAAGTATTATGTGTGGAAGGATGAACATGAGCATAAACGAAGCGAGGACTATTTTTGTACAACTTGTGTCTGGTTGTGTGGAAGATTTTACTCAACAGTTCCATCACATAGAACCACATGTAGTGTATCAGAACAGCTACTTATATTTTGATAATGTGTTATTTAATACTGTAAAGTGCTTATTTTAAGTAAAAGTAATGCTGTTTTCTTCATTCTGACATCTCCTCCATCTGAAGTGGATGATGTGCCTTCATTGATGAAGAGGCACTGGGGAAGGCCCAAGTAAACATGGCTGCCGATCGCTCAGGGCTCAAAATTGGAACTCTTTTGTGCGTTGAGGTTCGATTCAGCCTCGGCAACATACGCCTAGTAATCAACATCATTTATCTGCTCAAATAAACCATCCCGGAGATTTCAATGGGTGCGAGTCTAATAATCTAACGCATCACATAGCGGTGTTCTCAGGTCACACTACTAATTTCCCGTCGGGAAAACCTCTTTTATATGAAAACTCATCAAGAAATAACAGTTTAATCTCAAAGAACTTGACTTTTCGGCGAAGTCATGGTGGTCAATACCGCCAAACGCCATGTTATTTTCTTGTGAGGAACAATTAAACGTCCAGAGCTAGTTCAAAAGAGTCGGTCTATTTATCCCATGACTGCCAAACCATCGTCACTGTTGTGGCAGGCTGTCCAATTCAAACTCTATTTTGATTTCATCTGGTAAAATATCATATGAAAATCTTTCAGTCGGCAGAGAAATATATTTAGGCAGTGACGAATCATTTTAGTGGTGCGAAGCTGCGATTACATTTTCCACACGACTGGTATTAACGTGCCGATAAAATCAAACACTACCCCAGAGTATCGGTAGACAGTTAGCGGCCATCGATTTATGTAACGATAGAATGTAGTTAGGATGATAGTATCTGTGGAGAGGGCTCGGAGGTGTCTAAGAACTCTTTTGAGAGAAGATAAATAAAGCTGGGTTACTTGGGAAACAATTTTTTGGGGTGAGGTAAATAAGGTTATGCCTAACCTCATGTGACAATTCTGAAACAGAACGCGATGTATGGATCCCTAGATCTTTTCATCTGGAAACCTCCAAACTACATCATGTTAATTCGCCTATAGAGCTGACACAGTAAAATCCATTTCACATAGGATGAAAACGTACTTTCGCGCGAGATGAAACAATGAGATGTTATTTTCAAACTTTTTTTGTTACAAGTAAGAACTGTCACATAAATGAGGTAACATCTTTCCTGCCCTAACCTGTTGAATCATAATTCCAGAATTGATATATTATTCAGTTTAATGAATGTATTAAAATTAACACCATTAATGCAGATATCAAGTGTTTCTCTAATCAACAATGACATCTGTCACTGAATAGAGGTAAAAACTCGAAAGGTGAATAAGACCACTGATTACAGATAAGCAAATATAAATGACAGTATACACACATGCACGTTTAAAGAAAACCCATGCAGAAGGTACGCATGTACACACAATCATCTAAACTACCCCCAAGATAGGTCCAAACGATCGATTAATGTTCAGGTCAAGGCATCTCCTCTCACAGCAAGAATTGCGAATCAAATGAGGAAATGTGTAGAGGAATTATTTACGGAACATTAGAGGGCCCTAAGGGCAGAACTTTGAGATTTCATCGAACCAGTTGCAAGGGCAACAGTCTTCCTTGCCACCAAGGCCAAATCTGGTCGTTTTCGTCTGCGTCATGGCAGAATATTCGTTACGGAAGCAAGAAAATTGTTATGTTATTAAGAACGTAGGCAAACAGAAACTTGGTTATGTAAGTATACCCCTGGCGTAAATACAGTCTGGCTAGGTTTAAGTGTGATGCATAAGCTGCGGTAGATACACAGTTGCCTTAAATGTCAGGAGATTTTTAGTGAAGTCAGATGTCCTCCAAGTCTTTTAATATATCTTTAAGTTCATCACCTATCTATGATTAAGACCAGTCGTCGAGATGCAGTTTTTATGACGCGTTTGTATATGATATATTTTCGTTGACTCTCAAAATGGCATTTAGCATTTGTGTGATGATTTTTCAAGTTAACAGTTGAATTGCCTTTGCATGTGTTAGTGATGGGTGCCACAGGTGGGATATGCATACCTTTTCGCGAACACCTGGTGTCATCACCTTTTGATAGTTATTTATGTTACCCATGCTCATGAACAATGATTATGGAAATGTTTTTTGTCGCTTTTATTAATGATTGCAAGCTTTTATAATACTTAACTCGTCCTTCCGTTTTGATTCAAATAGAGTTTTAAACCGCAAATATTTGTCAAAAACGTTGCCAAAAAGATAGTTAAATATATTTTTTGTTAGATGTTCCTAACAGAATTTGCTGGTGAAAATATTCAGGCTAAAACGTTCTTCAAGTGAAACAATAATATGCCATCAACTTTTAATTGTCGTGGATGTAGCTTCCTTGCTATGATTATAGCTACAAACGTACAGCATTGCATTATAATATAACTTTCAAGAAAACATGGACCACGGACGTATATACAAAGGATAGGAAGCCTGCAGCGATAGCCTTTGGCGATGTGCGCCGCGCAATCGGGCCAAGCCAATCGACAACACATGTGAAAGACCCCCTGCCGTGAGGCGAGAGTGGTCGAACGTTGGTCATCTGGCGCTTGCACAACGCCTAGTTTATCTATATACGTCTTTGCATGGACCAATTTAATGAATAAATCTACAGACGATTTTAACGCTAGTTTAGATCCAACAGTATATCCAGGACCGGATATTTGGAATTCCTTTTTGATATGTTAGTTTGTTTTGAGTATCAGTATTTGAGTATCGGTAATAAATGATACTTTGAACGAGTTATGTGTGCAATTAAACCTAAACGATTACCCAGCTAACACCAAAGTGCCAATGAAGCACTACATACATATCTTACTGACTCAAGTCGACCCCAAGATGCAAAACAAGTGTGAATCCGATACAAATTCTCTGTATCTTAAAACCACAAGAATGACTATGGAGTCTAGCTCCGTCCATTACCGATGGAAGTGTCAACTTCATCCTTGCAATCAAGCTCAATTTCTTCCCAATAATTACCTGTTCCTGAGAGGTACGGAGACAGGCGCTAGTCAGATGGGACAGGCTGTGTCTGAAGTAGGTCTTAATGACGACGTAGGGGACACTGAAGGAGTTTATGCTAACGTAACATCGCGGTTATTCCAGGGAGGTCTGGCGGTGTCAATTGGCGTATATTATGTGTACTTTGATGTACATGGCACAGGCCGCTGTGGGAGTGTCCGCTGTAGCTCTGTGTTGAAGGAAGTCTGTAAAACGGACTGCACTAATATGAAGCAATGAAACAGTAATGGCTCCAAATATGCTGTAAAACAGTCAATTTATTTTCTTGCTTGTGTAGAAGATGGTAATAATGGCTTTGAATTACGAAATAAGGATTGAAATTGCTGTCAATTACGCGGTGCATGTGAGCATATGATATCTTAATGATAGTTGATACGTCTCGAGGATCTTCGTTTTCATACGTAATGGAGCAGCATCTTCTGTAGAGGACACGTAACTCTCTCATCATGTCTTGCTAACTGACCACGGTCCCGTTATACTGAGCCATGTCAGCCCTACCACTATCCCAAGTGTGAGTAAAAGTAGAGGAGTTAAGAGGTCGTTGATGATTTCGTGGAGCAGGGCAGAACGTACCCAATAGTCCAGTGTGCATTTCGTTCAGCCGTAAAAAAGTGTTATGTCTTTTGTACAGTGGCTTCCCGTTTACCCTGTAGAATGTGGGTGAGACTACAGCTATTGATGTGAGGAATATGGTAAAGCTACACCCCCGGGGTCCATTTGCACACAGCGATCAAAGCACTGCGACTATCGAAACACCCATATTCTAACAGAGACCATCAATAGCAGTGGCGCTGTGACCATTCTGGGCTAGTTAGTCCTGTAAGTTATTCTTTGATATCGTTATCCTCTGCAATCAAGTGATATGATAATTACTGGCCACTCAGCTAGCGCAAGACTGTACACTTCCACGGTCATCTGATCAATGTCCATTCCAAACGCTTTCCCAGTCCCTATGAAGCATTCACACCACAATGAGTGGTGTTCCTTAGCTATACCAAACTACCCTTGTTCCTGGTTCTAATCCCAGGTTCCAAGACCATGGTCCTTGTTGTTTTTAGCATAAAGTGTTAAACGTCTTCTGACTGTGTGGTCATAAAAGCAAGGTAATAATGTCATTGACCTTTGTTGAGCTAATGTTCAGTCGACGGCGACCCTGTCTGAAGACATTAACAACAATGAGCCAACATACTTTATGTGTCTATTGTGTGCCATAGTACATAACGTTTGTGTCCCGTATTTCAGTCATTCACCTTTAAAGAATTAAAAGCTCTACTACATTCAGATTTTCAACCATAAAATAAAACTTAGGTATCTTCAACTGATAGATGACTGATCTTCGTATATGTATGCTATGACCTTTTGCTACAGTTAAGCTAATGCTGAGTTTTTTAAAAAAAATGCTAATTAACTAACAGTATCAGCAGAGCACTTTTGATAGAGTCCAGAGTGATCCAATAATGAGGTTCTCATTATTAAAGCAATACTGCATGTTTCAGTCATTCCGCGTCGTAAGACATACACACATGGAGTGAGTTTGGTTTAACGTCGCCTTGCGTAGAATTTCAGTCATATCACGTCGTGTCAGCTTGATGTGGGAGGAAAGTCAAAAGTAATGCATGTCTTAGACTTTCGACGCATCAGACTGGGCCACCCGATGAGTGTGTGCCTGCGGTTGTGAAGCGCAGTTCATAATTTCTGAACGAAACGCCGTGACATCAGAAGCTCAACTGTGTCAACATGGTGTCCTGGAGGCAACGATGACATACTGTTACGTCATTACCTTTGTTACGTCATAACACGTGTCAACAATGATGCATGATGCCTATTTTACGTTAACAATGATATCGGCCTTACATTAACAATATCATAACACATCATAACACATTTGTGGGAGTTTCGAGCGGATGTTGTCCGTCCTCATTCTGAACAACTAATGATAAGTGTACATCCGTGTATCCAACCAAGATTGGATTGAATACACGCCTACATTGCCTAAACAGTTTTGAACCATCCCCAAACATGATTAATGCTGGAATTCTAATATTCTTATAACTTTGTTACATTCTTCAACTAAAAATAGCTATTTGAAAGTATGTTATTATGAAATAAGTGTTGATCCTTGTAAATGCGTCGTGATACCAGCACCGCTTAAAAGACTATTATCAGAACATAGGTGTCCTTGAGATCAGGGTTTTACTTCAAAATGCCCAAAAAATAGACGTTCAATCATTGGTATAACCCCATTCGTTTTTTTATAATTTGTGCGTCATACACGTTGATTTATAATATCATTGCTCAGCGTTTGTGCTTTCACATTTCTGAAGAGAGTCCTCGAAAATACAACATTTAATTACCTAATGGGATAACAGGGGCTTTTGAATAGAAGATGGAGCACATGTGAAGATTGTACATAATGACGGCTTTTAGTGGTGCTATCTTAGATAAATGGCTGTTGCGAGCGTTGACTTTCCTCAGATAATCTGAGAATCTTGAAATCTTTTGTTCTCTAACGACATGAATCCGCTGTCAAATATTACATTAGGCGAAGATGAAAAGTGGCCCATGTCACTCCGAACGTGAATGACATACACAAAATTTAGGCCATGTAGAACTGTTGTAACACGAACAGATGCAGCTTTTCAATGAACTAGATACCGATTCGTATATCAAGTCTTTGAAAGGCACTTAGAAGTGATACACATTAGGAAGAGAATATATGGATATCAATTTCCTCAGTGTTTCTCATTATAAAGAAGTTGACATCCATAAATTCTCTTCCTTGCGTCGTATATTGTTTCAAAGCTATACTTCATTTCATTGATATTACATTTTCATCATAGGGGATTGAAATAGATTCATGAATATTAAGAAATAGACACATTCTCGGTGGTAAATGTAGCGTTTCTGGTGATAGATTTGGGAGAGGCTCTGGCGTACATTATAATATGAATTTAATAAATCGTAATTTCGATATGAAACTCTCTATGAAAGTTATCGTTTCTGAACCATCCATAGGTCTCCTACTGAACGTGACAAGCTCCGCGTGGGCCAATGGCAGAATACCTATAGAAGCAAGTTCATTTTCCTTCTGAAGGCCAATTACACTCAACTCAGAATATAATATGAAACATGTAATTTTCATTTGAGAAGAACGCCTGTAATCCGGCTATTCATTCGGCTAAATAGATGAAATTTTGTTCAAAGATAAATGTGGAAAAAGATGCATCTGCTGCTACAATGATGAGAATGAGGTCCAAGATTGAGAAAGGTTCAGAATACGTCGAAGTCAAGATGACAGTAATCTTCCTATCGAAGTATGCATTATTTTGGCCATTACGAAAATTGGTTACATGGATTAGCAATATGACATTTAAACACATTTTCTAACACTCAAACGCACATGTGTTGTGATTACATGTAATAGAAAAAATATATTAGTTCCAAAGTAATAGAAAGAAAATCATCTGTTGACTGAAGTGACTCATT
Organism: Haliotis cracherodii; assembly: GCF_022045235.1. Taxonomy (NCBI): domain Eukaryota; kingdom Metazoa; phylum Mollusca; class Gastropoda; order Lepetellida; family Haliotidae; genus Haliotis; species Haliotis cracherodii. The sequence goes on from NW_027266264.1 coordinate 64,133,669, forward strand.
CTTTGAGTGAACTTCAATCACATTGCAAAGTTATGAATATCAGTATTTACTGCGACATGGAATTTTGAGTTTTCAAATTCAAATGATAGGCAAATATTGGAAGGATCATAATTAAGTTATATAGGACCTTCATGTTTTGTATCAGCTCTATGTTAATCCGGATCTGAACAGGTCCCCAGCAAATAGTCAAAATAGCCGGATCGGGTGGTGAGAGTATGTGACGTTCTGATTCTCATTGTATACCGATTTGAGGAACGTTGCTCTTGCTTTCGGATTATTCAATAGCTTTCGAGAAATGTTTAAATGTTACTGACTGCAGGTTAAAACGACACTGTTTATTTGTTGTTTAGCCCCGCACCCAGCCATATTCCAGCTATATGACGGCGGTCTGTTAATGAACGAGTTTGGACCAGACAGTCCAATGACTGACATCATGAGCATCAATCTACGTCAATCTACGATGACATGCATCATCCAAGTCTGCGATCCTGACCACCTGATCCCGTATATAAATGTTCTGACATCTGATAGGTTACGCCAATTGGGTTGGTGGTTAAATGTATGTAGTCTTCGAAAAGATTTCAGCTACGTGTATACAGTACGTTGTCAAGCATTGTGTCCATCTGATCCTCATGCTTCATCAATTTCCTGACAGCTATTAGAGGTAAATCAGCATATGTGACGTGTTGATCACTAACGTTTGCATTCTTTTTGTAAACAGAACGATTCATGAACACCCATTTCTAACTCTGTCGACATGTGCAGGTGGTTTATAGTTTGTGACGTCAGTATAATGGAAATTGATATAAATAATTTGGTTTTCGTTTTTTTGCGCTGATGCTTGCATTAATCTTATAACGAAAAAGACAGTCTAATCGTTGTTCACCACAGTGCTATATGTCTCCCACTCTTTTAGATTTGAGACGGAAAACCACCGTTATCTCATTATTCCATTAGCTTTTCATTCATTCATTCCTGTATGGACACTGCAGATATCAACATAAGAAACTATTACTCTGCGGAAGGCAACTTCTTCATATATCACATGACCCTTCATGACAAATTGATAGACCTGGATTGTCAGTTTTGCTTTAGTATCAGATGATTATATACATGAAATGGTTCTGTTAAATTCCAGATACTGTTACAAAATGCCATTTCTTTTATGGCAGAATTGTAACTCACTACTGACAAAAATGATGTCCAATGCTATTCCCTAGTATTTTCAGGTTAACAATTGACTTGCCTTTACATGTGTTTGCGAACGGTGCCACATGAGGGGCACGGTACGCTCACATTTTGGCGAACACCTGGTATAATGACTATATTCTGTTGATTCATGAATCCTTGTTCAGGATATGGTCGGAATCGTACAAAGGACTCCATTATAGAAATGCTTTTATTTTGATGGTGCTGAAATATGTGTTTGACCATACAAGTGAAATCTCCGAAAACTGATCGATTATTTAGCTCCGTTGTGGCGCATAGCATCATTAATACCCATCTCAGATCAAGTACTATTACTGAAACACTTAAGTGGTCGTACTACTTTACCATACAATAGCCAACAGCATAGCACCAAGACGATTCATAGGTCCGTCTGCTGTCTTTGACTTCAGGATTTATTCACCTGTAAATTATTCCAGCGTACATTGGCTGTGAAAGGCATTCCTCCTAAACATTAAGTCTGCTGATCCAATCTCCCCGTCGACGTCCTTTATAGTCTAGGGCAATGATCTTTGGCGTTAGGAGACTATTTCGCTATTTTCAAGCATTTCAATCTTGGCACCCCGTATGGTATACATTGAAAATATTTTGACAGAACGGAAGGAAGGAAAATATTTTAGAAACAAATGTCTTTTCTATTATTGAAGCAAGTTAAAGGTCAAACATAACGTAATTACTGCGATTGTTACGTCTTCATTGGAATGTAATATAAACTGAAGTAAAGTATAGGGCAGAGTACTCCGGGTACAACCAAGTGCAAGGATACTAACAATTATTTCGCCGACGCTTGTTATCTACCCGAACTTATATTGAAGGGATCTAACAAAATTATCCCCGGTAATAATAGAAAAAGTATTTTTACCTTGCAGGATGTACCACATGCGTGGTGAAAAAATATGCATGTTTTGAAAAAGTGTCCTTTTTGCTAGAACACCCCACCTGCCCCACGCGAAAAAATACATTTATGTTATCGTTTTAGCCAAAATAAGTGTTTGTTGTGCTCAAAATGTTACAGTTAATACTTACCGAAGCGTATTTGAAAAACAGACTTACTCCTAAATATAAACACTGCAGTGTTTAAACCCGAAATAAAATAAGTTCATATCATGACAAATTAAGGTTGGCATATATGTCACTTCACTATAACAGAACGGTAAAGGTCAGTCCATTCAAACATTTGCAAAGGATGATTCAAGGAAAAAGCTTTCAAACTTCGAATTCTTACTTTTAGTCTGGAATCAATGTCTATCCTGGCAACACAACTGACGACAAACCCTGTCCACACCCCAGTACTGGGTTAACATGTACTAAAAAGCAATGAACTCTGTTGAAAAGTATGTTCCTTTCTGTATTTAAAGGTAAAATGAAATTACTCCCTTGTGCTGCTATTCATTCTCGACACAGGCGGTATAATTTAAACAGTTGGAATTCCGTGTCACTTGAACAACTTGGAATAATTGATTAGTAATTGCAAGGAGCAACACAGGTTTTCTGTTTCCAAATTCCTTTTGTTTGTGGACATGCTTTCGAACGATCAACAATTTTGCCCAGATTTCTTTCTGACAAATACACGAATCGATCTCGTGTTCATCGTATTCATGTTTGAAAGAAATGTTCAATCATGTATTTCTTTAGCTTGGATAAGTTAATTATAATATGTTTTATTATTACGATTTCAAAATACATAGTTTTGAATGGAGTAAATCACTGTTTGGGTTATTATTTTCTTTTGTAATCTATCCATTATTTATCGTAGCGTCAGAACAATAAATAAATATTTGTGGTTTATAGATATACAATGTCAGCACGTAATTCCATGAAATCGTTGTTAGTGCTATTGCTGATTGTACCATACACAACATGTGTAACTTAATCAACATAATGTGCTTTCAAGGCTTTTTACATGTTATGTTTGTAAAAACTGGCACATTTTCAGAATCTATTTTGCAGTCCATCTTACAGTAGCAACAGGTAAACACCTACACGTATATAAAAAATATAGAGAACATTCCACACGCAGAGAGGAAGCATCAACAAAATCTAAAGCAGAGTGGTTACATGGTCGTGGTTACCAAAGATAAGGCTTTCTCCGTCACAACTGAGACTCAGATACTAAACTTGAGTTGGATAAATTGGTTATTTCAAGTCTTATATCTATTGTTTTGTTTGCTTTCCCGTGGGGATTCCAGGTTAGAATTGATACCCAGCAACCTATGCTAATCGTAAGAGGCGACTTTAATGGATCGGATGGTCGGGCTCAGTGACTTTGGCGATGGCGTTGCAACGTACCAGGACAGCGAGGATCGATGCTTATGATATCGATTATTTATAGACCTTCGTTATATAGCTGGACCTTTTGCTAAGTTAAACACACACAGACACACAGACACAGACACAGACACAGACACAGACACACACACACACACACACACACACACACACACACACACACACACACACACACACACACACTTTAATTGAGTAGGGTAATATTGATTATACTGCATACATAACAGAACGCCAGTAAATAATCGAATCTGGGCAAGACATTTCAGCGGTTGTCAGTTTGATCACCGATCAAGGCCGTTACGATGACACAGAAACAGCCAGGTCACATTGAAACCACCCAATCCTCATTAGAAGTCTTTAACGACAGGAATACAAGAACTGGGGACCCGGAATCCCCATGGGGGGGGGCTTAGATGAATGGTCTCCCTACACGGTTTATTCCAGGATAACATTAAACCGGATTCAAAGGATGAGTACGTTCCCTGGAAGATGAAACACTGTAAGTCTCTATAAACTGCGGGTTAATCTGACGAAACGAATATAAAACAATTTTGAGGTTGAAAGGAACAAAGATAAAAAGGTCGTAAAGAAAGCGGCATCAGGAGCTAAGATTCAGTTTCGATTTTTGACGTTTGCTTTATTTTCTTGAGAATATCTTGTCCGTTAAAGATCTTGGCGTTTTCTTGAAGTTAAGGTAAGTCAGCTCTCAATAAATAAAGAAGATGAGCCAGTGCCATCTCCAAACGAAAGCGCATATGCACAAGGCTGTTACGCAGTGCAATGATTAATGACAGTGAGATAGCATTCCATTCCCACACAAACATGTTTAACTTGCAACAACGGTAATGGGGAAAGTGAAACCCACCTTATCAAATCATATACCGGTGTTAATTTCTCATATGCAGCTAGAGATAAGATTCTACGTGCATGAAGGCAATAACCTGCATATGCGAGATCCCGTTGGATGGAGATATAACGCTCTGATATCAGGACATGTTTTAAGTCGTTTTAATGACACGAGATAAACAGACTATAAACATGACGTGAGATCTCGTCCTACGATGCTCCGCGTCCGTCTCACAGGGGAGATATGTACATGTGTAATCTTAGTTTGATAACATAAATTTTAAGTGATGTCAGGCCCTTGGTTTCCGATGATTAACCGCGTACCTGCTGTGTTATGGGACTGCTAGTGACTGATTGCAGGGGCAAAATATGTTTATTTTAAGCCACTTACATGTGATATTATTGGCGTTAGATAATTCGTCCCAAATCAACATACTTATTTTATATGGATGTATTAGTCATACAACTTGTAAGCCAAATATATGAAGAAAGAAAGAAAGGGCAGAGGAGTTAACGAAATAAACTTAGAAACAATTGAGAGGTAGGTATCTAGTCAAAACAAATACGCAGTTTAATCCCAGGGAATAATGTTCTCATGTTTTGCTTCAAGTAAAAGTCCTGGTACTTGTGTTTTATCGACATTGAAGTCGAAACTGTGAAATTATATGCCATATAGATTAAAAGAATTCTAATTATTTATATTTCTCTACCCTGTTAAGGATATCATTATTTGTCTGACATCAATGTCTGGGTTTCTTTCACATGAACACGTTCACATTGCCAGATGAATCCTTCTCTATCATAATGAATACGCCCTTGCACAAATCCAAATGTTTGATATATCGCTTCAGAGTATTATCAGAAAATCTGATCTGGAAGAGAGACTGCTGGTAATCAGATCAGTTGTGGATTTTATTAACGACAAGGATAAGGAATGTGTTCTATGACCATGTTATTACATTATGCGTTATCATTTATTTAGATCTGTGTATGTGTAAGCAACCCATGCTTGCCGTAAAAAGCGACTATGCTTGTCGTAAAAGGCGACTAACGGGATCGGGTGGTCAGGCGCGCTGACTTGTCAGGTTGCTGCATGTCATCGTATCCCGATCGCGTGGATCGATGCTCATGATGTCAATAACTTGATTGTCTGGTCCAGACTCGATTATTTACAGACCGCCGTCATATAGCTTTAATATTGCTGAGTGCGACGTTAAACAACAAACAAACAAAGAAACAAAACAAAATGTATATGTATATGTATGGAGATTGTGTATTTCCCTTTATCGTCTTCACAAATGAAAGTTAAATTAGAAATCAGACTGGAAAACGTTAAGCATCAAGTCCTATAGTTTCATACAAAGTAACTAATTTCAAATTCGTTTCCTGTATTAACTTTCCAACGAAACGTATTTATTTGTTTTCATAATCTTACATTCACAAACCAAAATCGATCTACTGACATATTTAGTATTTGTTCTATGACAACAGTTTTTTACTACTCAACTGCTTACTCTGCTTCTTTCCCCAGCCGCGTCATACCAAAAGACATTTAAAGATGGTGCTTGTTGTTACCCTGTCTGGCGCTCGGCATTAAGGGGCTAAAACAAGGACTGGTCGGCTCGGAGTCAGTATACTGTGTCTGATTGGGGTATTTATGTTAAACTTCGGCATGGTATCTCAGTGTGCTAGCACTATAAATCGGCGTC